>NW_017804575.1:2455949-2521700 GCF_001625305.1 Branchiostoma belcheri
CTTGGGTTTGGTAGGGAAAAAAATTCAGTGCAAAAGAGAAACTCCGATAAAAAAGCCTAAAAACACGCTAAAAATACCCCCAAAACCCAAACCTCTGCTTGGAGAGTACCTTGAAGCCCTTGTATAATGTTATTGTATCACCATCCTGGGCTCAAAATACCACCTGCATATATGCAGATAATAGTGCAGGCAGCATTGGGGCTGTGCAGGTATATGTATTTCTGATGTTTCACCTGCACTGGTCCATATCCTGGGATTATGTATTTATGAATAATGGGTATATGAAGGGTTTTTATTTGTGTATTGACTGTTAATGGCAATGCTTTCTGAACAGTTTTAGTATGATCCATGCTTCCTAAATTCTTGCTGGTGCAGGTAAAATTTGTTACCTGCAGAAAAAATGGATTTCGAGCCCAGAATGTGTTTTTCTCTCACAGTTGGACGATCGGGTTTAGAACGTGCGTGCGGGAAGATCTCCTGTACCCAGAAACTACTGAAGCTTTGCTGACAAACAGCTCTACTGACCGTGCCCTTAATATGTTGAATAAACTGTGCCACACAAGGGCTGGTGTGTACAAAACACGCAGGTGTGATGCCGATTCTCTGAGCTGTAAAAAAAAAAAAAGACGTATATCAATCTGGAATAACCCATGCTTTCTGTGTCTGATACTTGTCCCCTAAGTCACATTGAATGACCCAGTGGCCAGGTGAGTGATCAGGAAATCGAGAGGTCACTGATTCAAATCCTTGAATTCCTGGCTAGACGTTGCCAACACTATCCTTGGGAAAGGTACTTTACTCAACTTTCCTCACTCCACCCAGGTGTAAATGGGAACCAGACTTCGGTCGGGGAGGTAAAAGACAGTGGAAGAACAGGGATGGGCTATGCCTTTCAATACTGTGCCTTAGTTAGACACAGTGGATCAACGAACCAGTGTCCCTACGGCCTAAAAAAGGCTATGGTACTAAATTTGCCTCCTTTGTTGCCTAACTGTCAAAGCCATAGACAAGGGAGGGCGCCGGTGACAAATTGCTTTCTGAATGGCAGTACGACAGGTGTGGTCGCGAACAATGCATTCCCACCACCTGGAGTGAGCCATAACAATCATCACCTTGTTTTACCTGACTCCCCAGGGAAGGTCTGAAGACCTAAAGCTACCTGAATCATCTTCGGCTAGACAGGACGGAAACATTCTGTTACGGACAATCACCTTAGCTCGCCTAAAACACCTGGTGTTAGTTTTAAACACTAGCTTCTGTGTTCTGCAGTTTTTTTTTTTCTTTTTTTTTTCTCTTCAACTAGTCCCAGGTTCAAAACCGTCTTGGCCATGATTCAAGAAGATGCCCAGACTAGAACCAAGCTCAGCGTTAATGTTTTCCCCATCTGGGGAACACTGTAGACTTTGTTGGCGATTTTGTTTGTCCTCGTTGTTAGTCACCCATCCAATCATCACCATCCTTTTAAGGGGCTTTTAGCTCTTTCCTCCTTTTTTTTCATTGTACAAGCTTCTAAACTCTAGTAGAAAAAGACTGTCAGAGAAGAACAGTCACCAGAAAGCCAAAACATCAATCTGAAAATAATTTCATCAGGTTGGTAGAACATACGTGTAGGATATTGAAGCAGTACTCTAGTCAGAGGCTCTGAGTCTGAGGACAATGTCTGATAGACATCGAAATATAAAATCTTTTTTTAATATTCATGACAAACATGACAGCATGAATTGCAAGGAGTTTGCATACAAAATTACAAATCACAACGGACAAGACGCAATATATACATCCCTCATAATATACGTCATTATAATTTATTATTTTGTACCAAGCAAACCTTCTGACCTTATACAAATGAGGTTTAGTGAAGATAAATATGACTAGTGACAGTTCTATGACAGTTCTTTGTTCTACAGTGTTATGGCCCAGTGAAGAAAGGACAGTTGTAGCCTTTTCGTTTCACAGTAAGCAGAGTGAGTCAGAGACATTACTGGTTGTGTATTAGAAACTCCCTATATCCTAAGCCCTAACATCTGCTTATAATCTGACACTATACAGAAGGCATGTCAGGATAAGCCACCCTACTGTTACCCATTACTGAAGGTGTGTCATTTAGAGTAGCTTCAGCCCAAATTCCAGTCATTTCCAGAGACAATTACAGGTAATGTCTGCTGTTACAGCCGTTGCAGGTGATCCGGGATTACATTTAGCACAGCACGACCGACTATTAAAGTACCATCATAGTTTATTACATCAGCTCCTAGCAGACAACATAAATTATCGGAGGATACACACACAAAGCACTGAGAGACACGTATGAAAAGTCTGTTGTCTTAGTGCTGCATACCTAAACCCACATTTAGGTTCAGGTCCGGATTCAAGTCCAGAGGTTTAGGTTCAGTTCCGGACTTGTAAGTCCGGACCTAAACCCATGGCATATACAAAATTGCATGTTGGCAACCTTGCAATGTTGTCTGGGTGAAACTTTAGCCACATAACATGGAGGCATATTCAAGCTTATAATATTTCAAATGTGTTTTTAGTTGCAACTATATGATGCTGGTCGTTTTTTTTATAACTTTACTGTGTGACACATGTAGTGTAACAGTGATGTTTTGTGTAAGGAATTTTATTCACTAACTAACTTGTGTGTTTTCTATCATGTATGTTTGTGTCAGTCTTGCTTTTTTATTTATTATTTTCTTCGCTTTCATGATGCTGTTGCATTCCATGCTTGTTTTTCAATTTTGGCTGCAAAACATGAATGCACACCCCAATCCTTCCACGACTAGGTTTCATGCTAAGGTTTCATGCTAGCCAGTGAACTCCTGCTGTAGTCTGCATCTCAGGGTGGACATGGCGAAGTTTACCTGTGGGTATAAAGAGAGAAAAGGGCATAAATGAAACGTATATCTGAATTAAGTTTGAATAAGTTCTTGTATTGTACTGGTAATTGTGAGTTGTTATGTATCACCTTATGGACAAAAATGGCTGTTTGAAACTTATTTATGTCATATACCGTCAAGATTTTCAAATCGTGAAATAGAACCATATCGTCATAATATTATAATTGTAATAAAAAGTTTAAGAGTATTTTATTTCAGTATAGCCTGGCAGTTAGACCATCGTAGACTGCCTGGTATCCGTACGGTGCGTTGGGTACTGCCCGCCCGCTCAAATCAATTAGTGCATGCCAGGGTGTTTACGGGGTTGGTTTTGTTTGCCTACATGATGACAATAACTAGAAAGGTCAACTGGAAAGATTCATAGCTAGTATGTCAAAAGAGGTTTATGTCTAGTATGGCTGGGGCCTGTAGAACAACCCTTAGAAAGCCAAATATGTATCTATCTGTTAGAACGCCGTGGTTAGAATTGCTTTGCTGTAGGTGGAACGTGTGTCAGAACTAGCATGACCTACGAATTCGGACACTATTCAAGCTCATGAATAGGTGAAATCTCTAACCTAACAAAAGCGGTGAGTATCAGACAAACATTTGGGAGGGTACACAAAATGTTTTAAGTTGAATGATGTTAAGTTGTCATGAAACAGGCATTTGACACTTTTGTAAGAAAGAAAGTGAAAGTACACACGTAGCCTGTGTAGGTCAAATATACTCTTACTACTACAGGAATGGTCAGGGACAGGCAAGCCTAGTCAACCTCGGGTACAATTTCTGGATAAAGATATGGCTTTATATAAATTTTTCTAAGACCGCTGATAGTATCGACTTTCTAGCGAACATAAAACATAGTAGTTAAGAATTCTTCAATGTAATAGAATATTTCACAAATCACAACCAAATTGTACTTTCTCAAAAAAGACGTAAAGAATTTTTCTACGGACAATTTCCCAAGATCACAAGAACTGTTTCACGATGGTACTATGACTATGGGGAAAATTACTGTCGACATTATCGTAAACTGTAATACATTGCCAAATCATAGGTCATACATGTAATTCTTCTTCACATATAGTGGTAACCCCATTTAAAACCACAATTAACAACTTCTTAAGGAAGGGTTTATAAATACAAAAAATACTAGATTATTTTGCGACAGAATTGCAGGGGTACAGACGTCACGGCTACAATCGCAACATTTGTTACAGGTATGTAACACATCAAATAACATAAGGAAGTACAAAATAATATACGGTGAAACATACCTCTCAGCTTACCTTAGGCCTGGACGAGCCTGGTATGGTATTTATTAAACCATCGCGGGCTGCCGGATATCTCTGCGGTGCTGGAAGGACTGTACGGCCGCCAAGCATGGTCCATCCGCGCTGTCTTTCGTACAGGACCAGATCCTAGAAAGCCCGGTGTACTGGGCTGATGTGGCCATAGCCTCGTTGTCGTATCCAGTTTAAGTGGTTGGGGCCGGACTCTCTACGGGGGATCTAATAGTTTTTCCCCGCCGGCTCAACTGGTAGCCCGATGTGTCAGTGTCATGCCTGTAGAGTTTTTGCCAAGAGTTCCCTACCGAGCACACGTCTGTTCCACCGCACAGCTACAGCCTGACTGGTTTAGACTTTTGTGAGAAAGAAAGCAAAAGGATGGAAGCTCCGCCCCCTATAGCAGTATCCTGTTTCCTAGATTCCATCCTATTGGCCTATCTTAGAATAACAGTAACTTTAACTGGGGGTATCTATTACCTCAGTGTAATATACACCACCCATCCAGGTGTCCGGCGTGATTAATTATTGCCATCTGCCATCCCCCACCATGGACAGTTATCCAGAGAGCACAGCCTCTGAAGCAAAGCAGTATCCTGTTTCCTAGATTCCATCCTATTGGCCTATCTTAGAATAACAGTAACTTTAACTGGGGGTATCTATTACCTCAGTGTAATATACACCACCCATCCAGGTGCCGGTGAGGAGTGGGTTTATTCAAACAGATCACATAGAGAAAAGAAATTATACTTTCTTTGGGAACCCAGGATAGGTCAAAGAAGTCCTAGGAGTAACTTAATTGACAACCTCACATCAGACGTAAATTACAGTCTCTGATGGAGGAATATAGAGTGAAGTGGAAAGTGTTTTTTTGTTTGGTTCGAGCGGGAATTTGACCAAAGTAAAGTAACTATTATAGTAAGTATATCATCGCCGGGGAAGAATGCTGACATGTATACAGCCTCACACTTCCTCCATGCATCCTGTAAATTCCACTATGTACAGGCACGCGTTTATAAAATAATAATGTTTTTCCTATTATTGTAATGGAGATTTCTAGCTCCACCACATGCAATAATAATCATTCAGTCTTGGCCTTGGCAATGATCTTTTATTGTCTGCCTCGTTATCTGTATCCCCGCCTTCACACACGGTCCGGATTGGCCACCTAGGATCCGCCCCAGAAGCCAAAGAAATTTCATTCGTACTAACTAGTGAAGAACTGAAGTATTATATAGGCACCAACTGACTAATCTCCAAGCAGATCCCAGGGTGGTATAAGACAGCCAAGGGTGGCGTATCGGACCATCTTTAGCAACCATTTTCCATTATGGAAATTTAGAACTGCCATATGCTGTAAATGTGTGTAGTTAAGAATATTGTACCGTAAGCCCCACCTTTAGGGAGGTACCTTCTGCCCAGCTTGACAGGGTTTGACAAATAGACTGACAAATAGCCCCTGACAATTATTTGGTAAACACGGAACAAAAAAACATTTTTAGAGGGCTGTTGGAAACAGAACTTGGTGTATGAGTATGTCGGTAAGAATGGACTTCCAAAATTTTTTAAGAATCATACCACGGATCTCGGTAAAAGCTAGAAGCATTAAATATATCTTGTTATGATTCTATTACCATTCCGCTGTCGGGAAGATATATAGATCCCAGTCAGTTTCTGACCGTGCCTCAGGTTTTATCGCATGAGGTGAGGCGCACTTTACCTGAGCACCTGCTAATTTACGCCAGGCAATACATGGCAACAAAGAAATATGGTTTCTTAAAAGTGTTACAGGTCTAACACGAGTACCGTCCCGCACACGTCAGCCGAGGTTGATGATGGTGGAAAGAAGCCGCATGCAATACTCAAACTCAAAATACATCCGTTGTTTATCAAGCTAAATTGAATGCATGTTGAATATAGTTAGCAAGATATGCGACATTGTGTATGTTTGGTCGGGATTCGAACTCCTAACCTCTTGGTCCAGAGGCACGGTCACCATAAGGTATAGGAGAGACATGCTGTGTTTTAATTTAGGTCACTGACCGACACCAGGGATTGTACGATATTTACCTGGGGTGGGCTGGTACGTTGACGGGAGATGCACAAATAAAATCGGGGCCACCAACCAACATATTACAGAAAAAATCGTCGCCAGAGTCTTTTTTAAGACTCAACTTGTTGGACTTGAACCTAAACATTCTTACAAGTCCGGATCCAAGTCCAGTGAACCGGTATGCAGCTCTAGTTGTCTACAAACTTACTTTAGGCTACCTATGTTTAGGCTACAATGATTATTCTTTTATCTTTTGGTAAAGGAACAAAACGGTTAGCAATTCTGGTATTTGAAATATGGATAAGTAACACACTTTTTCATTGTTGACAGACTGACGATGCCTTTACCATGAGTCAGTTGGCACACACCCATTCCGAAAATGCAGACACCAACACAGATGTCTTAATAAGTGCTAAGTAGTAAAAGAAACATTAATTATCCTACAAGCACAACATTTCTCATCTTGAAGTGTCAAAGGCGTTGCTTTCAATAAATTTTCGACTTAGTTACAATCAAAAGACAAAAATTCTTTTTTTTTAAACAAGAAGTTCCGTTAGTCCGGCCTCAGCCAATGAACCAAGCTGTGTGGGAACCAAACTATTTTGTAGGTCAGATTCTGAGTCCTTGGACCACACCCCTTTCACACGCTAGCCTACTGCCTGATTAGTGCATTGTTAGCCTGCTTTTCACATGTTTGTTATGGTAAGCCTGGGATAGAAATACCCAGGTGAAGATGCTGTAATCCTGGTGCAAGCTATGCAATCTATCCATCCATCCATCAATCTACTTATCCATCTATCCATTCATTCATTCATTCATTCAATCATTCATTCATTCAGTTGCTCATTTATCCATTCATAACCTTGCAGATAGCAGTATTTGCAAATTACATTGTACAGGTGAAATTTCGGACAACTTGAGGTAGTGATGCATACCTAAACCCAATTTCAGGTTCAGGTCCGGATTCAAGTCCAGAGGTTTAGGTTCAGGTCCGGACTTAAGTCCGGACCTAAACCCATGGCATATACAAAATTGCATGTTGGCAACCTTGCAATGTTGTCTGGGTGAAACTTTGGCCACATAACATGGAGGCTGGTACTTGACGATGCCCGATGGCAATGTTTTCTTCATTTTGCAGCAAAGATTTTGGAATCTACGGAAGGTTTTAGGTGGTTTAAAAAGAAAAGGGGTATGTGAAATGGTCTTTTATGGTAATAAGTCCGGACTCGGTTCTTGACTTTTAGGTTTTTTTGGACTTGAACCTAAACATTTTTACAAGTCCGGATCCAAGTCCAGTGAACCGGTATGCATCACTAACTGGAGGTTCCGCCCTTGGGGTGTTGCCAAAAAAGTATTTCCAGCCCTGTTAGTCATGATCAGTCCCACCCCCAGCCCTGTTCCACCCCACTGCCAGGTCCTGGAAACAGACTGGTGATGACAGACGTGTTTGCCTGCCCTGGGTCTCAGGAACCAACCAGGCATGAGTCACACACACATGAGCACTAATGATTACCTTCGTCAAGAAGGTTATGTTTCCCAGTGTCATTTGTGTCATCATCATCTGGCGGCTGCGTTGACAGATCATTTGTGTATCTGTGTGCTTGTCTGTAAAAAGATAACAAGGCTTGGATGAATTGTCTTGATTGGTAGATGGGTTGGTCTTCGTGAGACCTCAAAATGATTAGATTTTGGGCCCTCTGGCGGCTTGTTATTATACTGCAGTGAAACTTCCAGCTTTGATATCTCATGCTGGACAATCTATGGTCCCAAATTTTGCATTGTAGATAGTAATTCCATATAATTCATGATATAATTCAGGCAAATAAGGATCATATTTGCATTAAAAATGACAAACATAATTGGTCAGTCATAAGATAATTTGACGAAGGTATGATATCGTGGAACTCTAGTTTACATGATGAAGTCAAGAGATGGTCCAGAGAGGGTTCAAGCACAAGGATGTCATGACGTGCAATTAAACCTTCCAGTGTACTCCTTTTTTCTACTCATAATTGCATATTAATTGGCCATTATGATCGAGTCATACGACGCAAAGGAGTTTTCCGTATCTACAAAATGTATATGGTAAAGTTTCCAAAGCTACCCTTTTTGGCACTTTATGCTACAGTTCACTATAACAAATGTTACATGTTTCTTCTATTATTTCTTATCTCCGCATGTAAGAATGAACATCCTGGCACCTGGTTTTTAAGACAAGAGCCTTCCAGCTATTTATTTAACATTTTTCTGTCCACTTTCCAGTCATTACCATACATGATAAACTGTAATTTCCTCTTCTCCCTTCCGTTGGGTAAATCCAGCAGTGAAACAAAATACCTGTACGCCCCACGGCAAATCACTCAATGTCTTAAACCACCAACAGTGACACTGTTCTAAAAATACAGCAAGCCAGTCTGCTGTCTATCTTCTTGGACTTTTCAAGGTCTTTAGAACTTCTATGTGCAACAGAGCTTACATAGGACAATATCTCTTTTTGTCCAAATTGAAAAACATTTTCTTTCTTACTTGTAAGTTGTATATATTACATGAACAACCTTTTACATGATTACATGTGTGTATTTACAGTACCTTTAATGTCCAAGACTGGATTATGCCAGAGTTGAAGCAAGTACCAAAATATGTACGCTATATAAACAGACAGAAGACCGTTATTCGGGGCAGACAAATAATTGTTTGTTATGACATGGTCCAGTACAGAGCAAAGCTGAGGTTAAGAAATGTTTTGCTTCTTGCCCTGCCAACCAAAAATCTCGAGAACGCGCGTTCTTGAACCAAGACAGGAAGAGGTGGAAGTAGTTATGGTGTTAACGGACTTGAGTTGGCACTGTAGCACTTTCTGAGTATGTTTTCATGTTTCTTCACTATCAGTATATCTCTGGTCGTCCTGGGGCTCAAAATACTACCACCTGCATACGCAATTTACTGCAGGTTAACTTTGAGCTATACGAGTGTTTCTAATGTCTACCTGCACCCACCCTGAATCAGTCCATATTGTACTCGGTTTGTATATATACTAGTACGTGTGATGGATATATATCCATTTGTGTATTGGCTATTGGCTGTTAGTGTTACTGCCTTCACTTTGAACGAAGTGAAAAAGAAATAATGGCAACGGTTTCTGAACAGTTCTTTTTAGCATGATCCATACTTTCTAAATTCTGAGTGGTGCAGGTAAAATTTGTCTGCTGTAGGTGATTTTCAATGTTATAAGGTATGCAGAAAAAGTATTTCGAGCCCTGGTATATCTGTGATTAGTGATGCATACCGGTTCACTGGACTTGGATCCGGACTTGTAAGAGTGTTTAGGTTCAAGTCCAAAAAAACCTAAAAGTCAAGAACGGGTCCGGACTTATTTCCATAAAAGACCATTTCACATACCCCTTTTCTTTCCAAACCACCTAAAACCTTCTGCATATTGTAAAATCTTTGCTGCAAAATGAAGAAAACATTGCCATCGGGCATCGTCAAGTACCCGCCTCCATGTTATGTGGCCAAAGTTTCACCCAGACAACATTGCAGGGTTGCCAACATGCAATTTTGTATATGCCATGGGTTTAGGTCCAGACTTACAAGTCCGGAACTGAACCTAAACCTCTGGACTTGAATCCGGACCTGAACCTAAAATTGGGTTTAGGTATGCATCACTATCTGTGATAACTACCATCTCCAATCCTAACTTCAGACACTAGGTACAATCACAACTGTGCAGCAAACTGTCAAATATTTACTGAACACACACTATACGGGAGGTGCATATCCTGTCAGATAACTACAAGTATAGTATCAAGGACTTCTGTAAGTACTTAAAACAAACACTCTTCCTCAAAATCTCTTTGTCAACATGAATGTTTATGTTTGGCTGTTATCATAAATTTCCAAAGGTTTCTCTGCAAAATTTTTACCACTTAACTTAAGGCCACACTAATTTAATTTGTTGGTTCTCGGATTCGCCTCTTTGTTTTTTTCTGATTTGCAAAAAAAAAAATCCAAGAACCAACAAATTAAATTGGTGTGGCCTAAACGAAGTAGTAAATTATACTGCCTTCACAAGTCACAAAATCTAATCACAGCCAACAATTTCATCATGCTAACTTCTGAATGACTCTTCCAAGAACACAGGAAAAGGATAACTGTTAACAAGGTCATTTTGAGAAGAAACACATATATTCCGGTTTCCCCTACAACTTCCTTTACACTTCTTCACATATACATGTACAACTTCCCCCTACTTAGGAATACAATTTCATAATTTACTGACTTGAAAAGACAAAACTGCAATGGTAAAATTCTTTCTCTTTGTATAACCCATAATCTCCAAGCAGAACGTTTGGTGGCTGCAAATTGGCAAGACAGTATCACTGGCACTCACTCACTTACACTTACTATCCAGTTAAACATAAGTTGCCCCCACTAGTCTTTTTGGCATGGTACAAAAAAGAGAGCCTGAAGAAGAACATAAGGCCACACCAATTTAATTTCTTGGTTAACGGATTTGCCGCTTCTTTTTTTTCTGATATACAAATGAAAATAAAAATTTAGAATCAACTGCAAAATGCTCATATTTTGCCCTGAACAGTTGAAAACAGTCCCTTTCTTTAACTACTTGTTACAGTCATTCCATCTTTCAATGCAGTGGTATAATTATAAGTTCAAAATTCATTGTTTAAATTTTGAACCAGCCTGGTGTGTTGACTTCATGGCTCCTATCGTACCATTTTGGGCCATGATTGGGCCATGCCTAGGCCTGTTCTAATTTATTTTTTTTTTCGCCTGCCCGCTCCATTATTTTTCGAGAAAAATCCGTTAACCAAGAAATTAAATTGGTGTGGCCTAAGAACTACAAACATAAGCCTAAGCCGTAACATCTGCTTGGAGGGTACTAGTATACAAGCCTTGGCCAGGGCAGGTAGACCACATTACAGTCTCTCTACCTGTCAGGACACTTCAAAGCGATCATGCTACTTATCAGTGAAACTAGCCGCCTCCTCGCGGAGAGGCAAACATATTTCCCCGCTCCCCTGGCAAAACACTGAGGCGCTGGAATGCCTCAGGCACGGCGACTCGCTTTCACCGCCGGAGCACGGTAAACACCGCCGCACAAAGACGCCGCCGCGCGAGAGATGTCTCCGACGGACTCCTTACCTTTCACACGAGACAGCCATGAAATTGCCGTACCGCCATGCCGGTGACACTGCACAATGAAGCTGTGCTGATGATCCCCCATGCACCAATGCTAATCCCCACAACTTGTTTGAAGTGTCACCTGGTAGCCTACAGGTGCTGTCTTCTTTTAGTAACAAAGGAAATCTGCTGTCTACTTCTGTTTGAATATCAATTTAATACTTTTCAAGTTTTTGCTCAATCTATCAAAGGCAGTAGTGAAGTCGTGCTTGTCTATCATAAGGCAATAGTTTTCATACTGTTAATGCAGGAACTTTTATTACGGTGGTTTCATTTCACGGTTTGAGGGAAAATTAGGTTTTCACAGTTTTTTGACGCTTACATTTGAAGCAATTCTGATGTACAGGTGACATGAGACAAATATATTTTAGTCCCTTAAGATATCCTTAACTTTTCCATGGGATGAATTGCAACCCACCTGTTTCATATCTCTCACTACATCTCCCTTCTCCTGAGGTCTTCCCAACCCACCCTAACTAACGATGATTGAACAATTACTGTCCACTTAAAATCTCACTAATGCAAACTGCCAATTTATGGGACCAGAGACTGCTGGACTAACAGGAATTTTTTTCGCATATTTGTCAATGTAAAAAACACCTTAGTGCACCCAAACATTTTCGGAGGTTTTAATATCATATTTAAAGTTGTGTTTAGTAAGTATACAGCATATTCTTAACATCTAAGTGTGAGAAAAATCATGTTATAGAACTTTTTTTTAGAAATGCAACAGTCATAATTAGTTTTTGCTGACATTCTACTATAATTTCTAGTCTTACTGTTTTTGCACCTATTCCCAAAAATGAATTTCGAGCCCTGACTAACATGTATATTTGGCTTCACACTGTGTCTGACCCTGACCTACATTATTCTTAGGATAAACAACACTGAGTATTAGAACACAAGTTGTATGTCCTTCACACTGATTACATAGGCACAAAAAAACAACACTGCTAGGTACATTTATAGGTGGGTGTCGAGAAACACAACATTATTTCCTAGACCTTACCACACTGAGAATTTTCGACATCCCTCTAGCTTGAACAGCTTGTGACACACACTTATTGATTGTGAAATTGAGCACAAACTTCACAAGAAAAAACTCTGCCACACTTGTTAAACCCTTAAGGACAACCGATCCCTCCACAATTACTCCCGATATAGGGAAATAATAGCAAACAGTCATGCAACACAAACCATAACAAAACTTTAATTATACCTTTTAGATCAAGCCAATTAAAGCTATGTTTGGCAGCGGATCTTGAGTTTCTTTTTCACTTAGGTCCTGTTTTCCCAGCTGACAATGGTTCTCTAGACAGGCTGTCAGGTAATATAGGATTAGCTATAACACAGGCGACCTTTATTAACCTGTAGTAGGGGAAGGTAATAAGTGGGCTGGTCTAGTTACAGTGTCTGAGTCTCTCTTGTGGATTGAAAACTACCATCTCATTTGTTATCTTCACCAAGAAGGTTATATAATATAATGTTTTCCTATTGTTTGTATGTGTGTCCATCCGTCTGTCTGTCTGTGTGTAGATGTGATGGAAAAGGCTTGTGTGGATTGACTTCACATTTGGTAGGTATGTAGGTCTTGATAAAACTTTGAAATGGATAGCTTTGGGCCCCCTGGCAGCTTATTATGGTAATGCATTGGAACTTCTGGTTTTGATATGTCATATCTGGACATGCTAGTGTCATGGATTTTGGACGGTAGATACATGTAGCATGCATATGATAGCATGTGGACAGAAGATTGACAGGCAGAATGACAGGAGGTCAAAAGGTCAGACACAGGAAATGGCTCTGGATTGCATTCTCCTTTTCACCTGTCATCCAACGTAAAGAACCAGTACTACAGCTGAAAATTTGTCATTTTGGAGACAGATGACAATTGATGCACAGTCAAGCAGATGTGATCCAAATGTGGGGTTGTGTGGCGCGGAACCATGAGGTCCCGGGTTCGAATCCTGCCAAGTCACCAACCTTTGTGTCCTTTCAATTGGCAAAGGCACTTAACACAACTTTCCTCAAATCGCTCAAGTGAAAATGAGTATACCACAATAAATCATTTATTTTATATCATGATCCTAACCAATAAAGGAAAACAAACAAACCAAACAAACAACAAAATAATTAAGTCAGTATAGACTAGCTAGCATTCTCCTCACTTACTTCATCAGTATCTATAACATACCCATATGTCCTGAAACGATGTAACCAGCAGGTACATTGTACCTATTCACCCTCTGACAACATATATTCAGGAAGTCCCGCATGGTTGGACAAGTCCCATTGCCCACTTGCCCAGGTCAAGTTAAAGTACAGTTCGGGCATGTAAATATCCCCCTGTACTTGCCCGATTGGGTAAGTAGATTTTTGGGATGTGGCATTATGACCTAGTGTTTGGAGCAAAATCTCTCATCATTTTCCCATAATGTATTCCCATAATATGACTTTTTATCAGGGAACCATTTGCAAGTCTCAAACCTCCTTACTTTGGAAAATATTGGTCAAGCATAGAACATTATAAAGTGCTGAGTTTACTGAAAAAATTTCTTTGCGGTAAAAATGTATTAAATTTCGAAATATGTCATTTATATTTTGCATAATGGGCAAGTAAAAAGTTGGTTCGGGCAAGTAGAAATGACCATGTGCTTGCCCGATGGGGCAAGTGTATTTTTGAAAACTTGTCCAACCCTGAGTCCCCATTTTTTGATTGCTCCAATCCTTGACCTTGAGGTCATATCTATCCCGTCCTCAGCTTGCCTTCATCAGTGGTAACCCAGGTGGTGTGGGTAAAACTTCACAGAGCTGGGTCCAATCTGCCTGGTCTTTATTGTCCCATTGATGAGGTTAATTGAAAAAGTTGACCTGTGCCATACAGGAATGGAGTCGGGACCCATATAGACGCTTATAGTAATATAGACAGTTTTAAACTCACGTCAGCAGACACTGTAAGTGCAGAAACTTTTGCAGTGAGCTCTTGCTGCAAAATATGTAAATAGATACTGGTGGCAAGCTGTATACATTGTACTAGTAAGATAAAGAGGAAATGCTACACTGCTTTTGAAGTTTTCTGCAAGTCAGGTCTCTCCATCCCAACTACATTTTGTACTTGTGCATTGATAGGAAATAGCTCTAAGCAAAAATGGTGTAAGTTATGGCAAGAATCGTCTACTAAATAACAGATTTTCATACACACATGTACATGTACATGTACAAGTATCCATCTCTCTTCACTTTTCTTTTCTATCATTTCTCTTCTGAAACTTCTCTCTGAGGCAATACTTACGGACATACAAAGTACTTTATTACATGGATAAACAACTGAGCACAGCGTATAGATTCAAGATGGTTTTTTTGGTTATTCGCAATTAAAATCTGACCTTACAAAACAACAATATATTAAAAATACAGGTTGACATTCTAAAATAAGTTATATATAGGCGCAGGATTAACAGACCAAGAAAAATACAGGTTTCAGGATATATAATTCTTCAGGACTACATTTGATACAAAACATTGTACTAACATTAGTAACAAGACAGCAGTCAGGGTTTCAGTCCATAGTTATTGAGTAGTTGAACCTTGAACGGTATGGGCGAGTTTTGTATTATGAATATACAATATATCACTTAGTTAATGCCTACCTTATATCAAAGCCGGTCCCTACCTCCAATGACCTTGTCCTCTTATACGGTACCAATGCAATAAATCTCCCACTGTTTTTTTTTTTTCAATAACGTACTAACGCTGCAATAAAATGGCTTTCTACCTCCCGCCCCGAAGGCTTAGTCAATGTTCAATTTGCAAGGGCCATCAATATCAAGGATTGTCGGGTCGTAAAACTGGAGATATTAGGTCCCGCGGGGCGTGTGGATTATCCTCCGATGTACAGTGCGGAGTTTGATTATTAAGGGGGACCAGCCAAGTTTATGATCAAGGTCTTGATGGGTTCAAGGCTTAAGTTAAATGTCTTGACGTCTATTGCGTGCCATTGCAAGAGGTGGTTAATAGTATTCCTGAAACTGAAGTACATATTACAATGTCTCCTATTACTTTTAAGATGGCACCTGACTGACCTACATGTATGTGACACGTTGGTTATCAATATGATGGTACATGTAGAAGACTCCAGGAATAATCCTGATGAGCATATTTTGAAATTTTGACATTCTATTTTTTATTTTATTTTTGGGACGGAAGTACTGTTGTGGACCGCTCTGGTTCACCGGGAGTTTCTGTGTTTCTTGTCCTGAGCAGCCAGGATTGGAAGTGAGCGGGCAGAGATTGGGTTTCAGTTGACTGACAGGGTTGTGACCTAGCATGCCCTGGGTGGTAGTATAATTGTTTGAGTAGTAATCCCTTCTATATGATGTAATTCAATCAGGTATTTTCCTATGATCATACAATACAGTTCCAATATATACTTTATTAAACCCCAAAACATTTCCTAAAAGTCTCTGACGTCTTGCTTACTGGTGGTGAACAAAGCCAATATATAGTCATGTATTTACTTGGCAAGAACCCTAGACCATAAAAATTAGGTCAGGTAGAAATCCAATATGTGTTTGTCTACTTTGAAGACAGCAACTTTACTAGGAAATGTAAACTTTGCAGCTGACGCATACTTAGTGCCACTTGCTCTGAGTCCTTGGTTGACAAATGCAAGTTAGAGTGATCTGCTGACATTTTAGGAACGTGATCCAGCGAGTACAAACACTCAAGACTCTACTAAACTTGTTATGACACATCTTTCTAAGAGTTTTTACTTCTAATACATAATAGTGGATTCAAGTGGATGAGTAATAATAATCTTTCTATGATGTATTTCAACTAGGGATATGCTGTGAAGATCACACAATACATATACTTTCGACCCATAAGGCTGCTCCAATTTAAGTCAACATACCAGGCTGGTTTATAATTAAAACAATAGATTTTGAACTTTTGATGAAACAAAGTTACATTGTTACATTGTAAAACTTAAACAACTAGAAAGAAAAGGACTTTCTTCAACCGTTCGGGCCAAAACATGTCTTTCATTTTGCAGTTGATTTAGTACCTAAAAATTTTTTTTTTTGTTTGCAAATCAGAAAAAAATGGACAGAGCGAATCCGAAAAACAACAGATTAAATTGGTGTGGCCTAAAGAGTGATTGAATTAATGAACCCACTGTGTCTTCCGTATAAATTATAATAAAGACAGCATAGCCTCTTCTGTCAATTCTTACACAAACACGTACAAAATGTAACCCCATACTTCAACTTTATTAGGAGTGACATGATAGTCCAAAACCTGTTACCTCGCATGTTTCCATAACAGATTTGTGCAGCAAAAGTCACATCAATCTAATGCTGAAGTCACTCAACTGTCATGTCATCCTTCAGTTAATGAAAGGCATCTCTGTGCTTCAACAGTAGGAAATATTTCACTATCACAGGTTCTGGCCATATTTCAGGACCGAGTTTCAGCCTGGGTCATCATCCACCTGTTTTATCATATCTTGTTTGATGGCACAAAATGTGAAAGTCATGAATCAAATGTCTGTGTATATCTCACTTCCAATACTGTGTATTCCCATACAAGGTTTGTCTGTAAGTGTATTGTCTATAGTGTAGTCATATACAATTTGGGATGTGCCATTGCCCAGTGCTGAAATACTGGGTGCACCCAAATTTGGAGCTGTGCACCCAATTTCTTTCTGTGGGTGCACACCCCTGGCACCCAAATATTTTCATACTTTTATATCATAATATCACTCATGGTCCAGTCATCTGGCTATTAGACATGTGGAGGCTCACAAAATATAAATGCAAAGATGTGTAAACTGTTTTATATTTGGTGTTGACTGTCTTAGCAAATTGAAGTGAAGAATTAGCAACCACATTTCCAAAAGTCGGTTTCATGAGGTTGGTAAAGCGTAGGATATAGGTTAGGGGTTTTCTTTTAGTTTAAACAACCAGACTTGTCTCACCTTGCTGACGTTTCGGTGTCTATCAGACACCTTCCTCGGATTTTCTGACTGGAGTTCTGTTTCTACAATGTACATGTATAGGCGGCGAGAAGCAGGACTCCAGTCAGAATTTCTGAGGAAGTCGTCTGATAGACACTGAAACGTAAATAAGGTTAGACAATACGGGATGTGTACATGTAAAACTAAAAGAAAACCCCTAATGGAATATCCCAACAACTACTAGTACATTTGTAAGCATTTCACCCAACCTTTTAATTTCTTTGCACATGATGTACTTGTAAAGTGGCTGTAGTTTGACTTGTTTGATCAGGGTTGGACAAGTCCCATTGCCCACTTGCCCAGGGCAAGTAAAAGCACTGTTCGGGCAAGTGAATATCCCCCTGTACTTGCCCGATTGGGCAAGTAAATTTTTGGGATGTGGCATTATGCCCCAGTGCAGTGTTTGGAGCAAAATCTCTCATCATGTTTGCATTATGTATTCACATAATATGACTTTTTGTCAGAGAACTATTTGCGAGTCTCAAACCTCCTTACTTTGGGAAATGCTGGTCAAGCATAGAGCAATATAGCATGCTTTTTTTACTGAAAAATTTCCCTTGCGGTAAAAATGTACGTCATTTGTATTTTGAATTGGGCAAGTGAAAAGTTGGTTCGGGCAAGTAGAAATGACTATGTGCTTGCCCAATAGGGCAAGTGGATTTTTGAAAACTTGTCCAACCCTGTTGATGTTAAATAACAGAACTAGATTTCCTTGCAGCTGGTTGCATTAATTAGTACAGTATACAGAACATTGATATTTGTAGTAGTACTGTTGTTAATTATGCGTTTTAAATCTGTATATTAGACAGATACATGTATGTTCAGTTTGTTAACAATTTTTTTTTTCTCTCTACCATTCCAGACCAACACACCACATCCATGTGCAAAAGCGTTGTACAGTTATGAAGCAGAAGAACCTGGGTAAGTATACAAACCACAGGTGTTAATCTTTTTGTCACTTCTTCATGTGTGCAAGAAAACAAACAAACAAAGAAACAAACAAAAACAAGCAATCAGAGATGTCAGACTTTTAGGAAGTATTATGGATTTTTGTGACCTTCAAAGTCCACCCCATTTCCTGTGTCTGACCTTTTGACCTGTCAGTCTCCCCCCACCCATCTGCTGTCAACCTACTCCGTCTAGAAGAAGTAACACACAAACCCACAGCTAGCTCAGCCACCCAAAACAATACTTCCATACCTGGATGTAATTTTGTTGGGCCACACCAATTTAATTTCTTGGTTAATGGATTTTTCTACAAAAATAATGGAGCGAGAGGGCGAAAAAAAAAATAAAAACAGGCCTAGGCATCCTATTATGGCCCCAAATGGTACGATAGGAGCCATGAAGTCAACACACCAGGCTGCTTCAAAATTTAAACAATGAATTTTGAACTTTTAATGATACCATTACATTGAAAGATGGAATAGCTCTAACAACTAGGATGAAAAGACTGTTTTCAACTGTTCAGGGCAAAATATGAGCATTTTGCACTTGATTCTGGATTTTTATTTTTTTTGCAAATCAGAAAAAAATGAAGCGGGCAAATCCGTTAACCAAGAAATTAAATTGATGTGGCCTTATTGCCAACCACTTCTTTTACATGCAACATCTTCCCTGTAATCATAGCATTGTTACTGAACCACTCAGTCTAGCTGAAATAAGGCCTTAGATCCTTTAAATCATGACAAGACAAGATACTGTAAACGCAGAAACTATTACGCAGTGTTTTTGCTTTCGTGGCTGCCACGAATCCATGACACTACAATTTGTATTCCTACTGTATTGTAATTACAAAATTATTTCAACTGTGCGTCGATGAAGGTTAGACATCCAGGTAATACGATATGCCAAAAAACAGTTACTCAAGCAACTGGATATGATTTTGAAAACGTCAGACGTTTCAGCTAGTATCCACTAGCTTTCGTCAGTGACTGAGAGACCAGAGGGGAAAGCAGGTTTATATACACAACCTGTTGATTGATATGCAAATAAAGTGAAGACAAATTTTTGGAAGTCGAAAAAGGAACAAAAGTCAGACAAGTCAAGACAAGATGATGCAAATTAGTCTGAAAGCTCCTGTTATACAGGACAGGAGCTTAAGTGTTGTCTGTCCTCGGGGCTGGGAGTGCCAAATCCCAAGTGCCGGAAAGATCGACCCTTAGCCCCCCTTCCCTGTTGAGGGTGGGGTTGTACATTCTTTCATATATTGCCTCTTTAACACCCCGTTCCCACCAGCGTGTTTCGCGGTCTAAGACATCCGTGGACTCGAGTTTGAAAGAGTGACCCTGGTTGTGTTGTAGGTGGTGGAAAAAGCTCCTGTCCTGTATAACAGGAGCTTTCAGACTAATTTGCATCATCTTGTCTTGACTTGTCTGACTTTTGTTCCTTTTTCGACTTCCAAAAATTTGTCTTCACTTTATTTGCATATCAATCAACAGGTTGTGTATATAAACCTGCTTTCCCCTCTGGTCTCTCAGTCACTGACGAAAGCTAGTGGATACTAGCTGAAACGTCTGACGTTTTCAAAATCATATCCAGTTGCTTGAGTAACTGTTTTTTGGCATATTTCAACTGTGAATTTTAGAATACCATGAAAACCACCTTTTTCCTTCCCACTGTGAAACATAACCGCCGCAAAATTGAACGCATTTACAGTACGTGAAAGGCTTGTCAGGATTTGAAGTGCGCGAATTGTTAAGCCCCCATAATGTAGGATGAGGGAAAATGGGGTCACAGAATGTGCCAGGCTTCCTGGGGATGCAAGATCTAAGATGATAGAAGACTTATCCTTATTGGCCCATTTCTCAAGACACTTGAGAATAAAAGATAAAAAGGCTTGGTTGGGCCTCTTATTCTTTAGGACCAATTCCTCAAGGCACTCAATTCCACAAGGAATGAAAGATAAGGATTTGTGTCATCAGAACTTGAGACAAATCTTAAGTAATCTATGAATAATGCACAAATGATAGTACCGGTATGATTATGGTATATGGACTATCCAGTTGCAGACATAAATTCTGATGGGATTTGTATGATGCTGTTCTTAACCAGGGTATAAGTTTGATATTTCTCTTCTCTCTTCAGAGATATTTTACAGCTTATCTTGTCAATAATTGTCAGGCTCATAGCTTAGTCTGAAACAGAATGTGAAAAGGTACAGGATACAATCTATTTACACATTTGTCAAAATGGCTCAAAATGCATTTTTTGGAATAGGTGCACTGGTGCACCCAACCGCATCATCATCACCCAACCTAAAAAAAATGGGTTCACCAAAAATATTTTAGGTGCACATAAGATAAAATAAGTAGAATGTCTGCACAAACTATAATTATGTTTCATTTCAAGAAAAGTACTATAACAATGATTGTATTATTTTTTCTGACACTTAGATGTTAAGAATATGCTGTAATGTAACTATACATTTAACATCTATAAATACGTTAAACCTATGAAAATATTTGAGTGCACTGGCCGGTGTACTCACAGAAAAAAATTGGGTGCACAGCTCCAAATTTGGGTGCACTAAGGTGCACATGCACCCAGTATTTCAAGCCCTGAATGTACAGTCAAACTTGTTTTACTTCTAGCAGTCACTTCTGCATAAAGACCACTTGTGCAAGCATTAGGAAAGTTTAAGAATCATATCTACATTTACAATGTGTTGAGGGACTAAAACTGTGTGTTTCCCTCTACAGCGATTTGTCTTTCAACAAAGGAGATATAATAGCATTACGGCAGCGGATTGACGAGAACTGGTACCAAGGCGAGCTCAACGGTCAGTTCGGGTTCTTCCCGGTCAGCTATGTGGAGGTCATCCACCCCCTGCCGCCTGACCAGCCCACGGGGAAGGCCAAGTACAAGTTCGACGTCACCGACAATGAGGAAGACAAGGACTGTCTAACCTTTGAAAAGGTGAAGTTCAAACAATGTTTCGTTTCACCTCTTCTAAATAGTACTTGATAGCTGAAATACTTTACAACATAATGGCCAAACATTTAAATGGGGACTGGTACCAGACTATACAGTTGAAAAGTGATCAGAGGAGCCAGAATTAGCCTGGAGTCCAGCCTTGTGAGCTTTGGTCTGCTGTCCAAGATCCACTACTCAGCCAACAAGTTGTAGCGGATCTTGGGGAGCAGACTAGTGCTGCGTACCGGTTCACTGGACTTGGATCCAGACTTGTAAGACTGTTTAGGTTCAAGTCCAAAAAAATACTAAAAGTCAAGAACTGAGTCCGGACTTATTACCATAAAAGACCATTAATTTTCACATACCCCTTTTCTTTCCAAACCACCTAAAACCTTCCGTAGATTGCAAAATCTTTGCTGCAAAATGAAGAAAACACTGCCATCGGACATCATCAAGTACCGGCCTCCATGTTATGTGGCCAAAGTTTCACCCAGACAACATTGCAAGGTTGCCAACATGCAATTTTGTATATGCCATGGGTTTAGGTCCGGAACTGAACCTAAACCTCTGGACTCGAATGTGGACCTGAACCTAAATCATAGTAAATGTGGGTTTAGGTATGCAGCACTAAAGCAGACCAAAGCTACATGTAACAAGGCTGGACTGCAGGCTAAGCCAGAATGGATGAAAGCCAGGCTATTACTTTTTTTATTTTATTTTAGCTGAGCCGTACCCACAACAAAGCCTTTGACCTCAAACAACCCAGAACTTGACACTCGGTGCAGTGAATTGTTTCCAGATCAGGTATAAAGGTGCTATTATCCCCCCATGACATCCTAGGTTAGTTTTTAGGTACCGAACACCATTACAGAACCCCTGCTGGCTGCCAAAATTGCCAAAACAGGCTTACGATCAATTATTTACAAGAGCAGGCTGCCTGGTACTACTGTACTGGCACATGTAAAAGATCACTTGAGAACTTCTCTGAAATATGAGACTATTTGACTGAAATGAAATCTTGTAAAGTGTGACTTACAGCAAAGTCCAACAAAGGTATAAGGCAATATGTGTGTGTAAATCAAGTGGCAGTGTATAGCTGTCAAGTTTAAGTGTGTGAAAGGTTGCCATGAAAAAAAATTCGTAAAAAATTACAACCGAATAAATTTGATAGCAGAAGAGAAACTTTGACTGGTACACTGATATGGATAAGTAAGTACATGTATTGATTAGGCCACACCAGTTTAATTTCTTGCCAATCTTGGTTAACGGATTTTTCTTGAAAAATAATGCCATGGAGCGGGCGGGCGATAAAAACAGGCCTAGGCATCCTATTATGGCCCAAAATGGTAAGATAGGAGCCATAAAGTCAACACACCAGGCTGGTTCAAAATTTAAACAATGAATTTTGAACTTTTAATGATACCATTGCATTGAAAGATGGAATAACTGTAACAACTAGGATAAAAAGGACTGTTTTCAACTGTTCAGGGCAAAATATGAGAATTTTGCAGTTGATTCTGAATTTTTGTTTTTATTTGCAAATCAAAAAAATGAAACAGGCGAATCCGTTAACCAAGAAATTAAATTGGTGTGGCCTTAAACATACACATACTGTAGGGAGGCCTATACACAACTCTGGTTATAAATTGGGAAGGAAAAAAACATTTTCTCCTCAAACATGCTTCCTAGAGCATTTTTAACCAAGGTTAATTAAAAATTGTCCCAAAGCCTAAAAAAGTGATTTTTGAAAGTCATACTCATAGATGAGGGTGCGGTTTGACCCAATCACCATCAACAATGAGAAAATTGAAAATTTGTGGCTTATTTGTGTAACTATGGGAGCGCGGGTACTTTTCACGACTCTAAAACTGCCATAACTCCAGATTGCGCGGGCAGAAAGATGTGAAAATTGAACTGCAATGTCAACTTTTAACGCTTATTCAGACTTGTTCAGACAATATTAATAGAATCACCGCAAATGCTGCCCAAAAAATGATATTGAAGTCTGAACATGGCACATCAGCTGCCGGAAGGGGATTGGGCCTCCCTACATAATTATACATTGTAGGGAAAGCAAATTAACTGTACGACAAGCTGTTTTGCTAGAATTTTTAGTTAAATGAGGTCTTAACACAGGTACAAGGACAGGTACATGTAATACTGTTGTATACAAGAATAAAATATCCATTTGGTTGTGATATCATCTTTTGTCACCTCAATTCTTGTTTAACAAGGCTTATGACCTCAAAATTCAAAAATAGAATCTTGTTTTTTTGCCCCCCTTGTTTTTTTCATCCTATTCCGGTAGATTTGGAGTTTGCAGAGGATGTCATCCATAAAATTTACTTGCTGTGGCCTAAGTTATGTACCGAGTCTCTATAAAATATAGACTGCTTGATGCTGTCATGACACAGCAGTTTGTATGGTTGAGTGAAACTCTCCACAGGCCATTGTTGGTGATATACTGCGCCTTGTTTTTTTCACCCTAATGCATTAGACTTGGCGTCTGCAGAGGATGTCATCCATAAAATTTACTTGCTGTGGCCTTAAAGTTATGTACTCTATAAAATATAGACTGTGTGATGCTGACACAGCAGTTTTGTATGGTTGAGTGAAACTCTCCACAGGCCATTGTTGGTGATATACTGCCCATGAGAGTCATGAATGGCTCTCTGTAGGGTTTATGAATCAGACCCTGTAGGTTTCAAAAGCTGATTTTGATCTCCAACGCCAGGAAAGATCACGACCTGTTCTGATTGGCAGTTTGTTTGATACCAAACACCAGATATCGCTACTGTATATTACTAATTTCGCATGTTTTGCTGTTTTTTTGTATATCACGCAAGATATTACAATTATAGATTGTCTTTCTGATAGTAAGTTTCTTTGTACACGTATTGTCACTGCTCTATAACTTGACAATGTGAAACAAATGAAATCGTACAGAAATTACAATTGACTCTTACTTATGATAATTCCTTAATATCTTGGTGGTATTACGCATTATGAATGATAACCTGTGAAGAAGTTTGTGACTTATTTCACACAACCAAACATTATGAATGACTGTAGTTTGTGTGTATGTATCATAGGACATCTCATATCACCAGAATTTTGAGCCTTAGATGGCATCAGATATCTCTAAGTTGTACTTAGCATGCCAACTGGAACTTGGGTGATACAAGATGAAATGTGATATATACTAACTGTGACTCTCCAAGCTTCATTCTAATGCAAAGGTCACTTCTTGAGAGTTATACTGTGAATTTTGAAGTATCATGTTTAAGTTTGCAGGTTTCTGCAGTGCGGCAAACATAAATGAATTTATGAAGCAAGTTTAAAACTGTAATTTCCAACACAAGAAATTGGACTTACCCAAATTTGGGTAAGTCAAATTTCTTATTCTTATATCAACCGTGCAGGTGTTGAAAATTACAGTTTTAAACTTGCTTCATGATGACTTCTACCTACACAGATGAACTTTCAAGATAAACAAATTTACAGTAGATTGCTTGCTATCTTAGAACCTTGTCATACATCATAAGGGAGTCATCTAGATATGAAGGAGTCAGGTTTCTTGTCACAGGCTTGGGTACTGTGAATGCGTTTAGCTTTAGGCCTTACCAATTTAATTTGTTGGTTTTCGGATTCACCTCTTCCTTTTTTCTGATTTGCAAAAAAAAAAGGGAATTCTAGTTCTGAATCAACTCAAAAATGCTCATAACCATATTTTGAGAAAAGTCCTTTTCTTCATACTTGGTACGGTTTTACCATCTATCAATGCAGTGGTCTGATTAAAAGTTCACGATTCATTGTTTAACATGTATAGTCTGGTACCAGCCTTTTGTGTTGACTCCGTCTCTCCTATCGTAACATTTGGGGCTATAATATATGATGCCTTGACCTGTTTTTATTTTTCTTTTTTTTTTCGCCCTGTTGCTTCTTAAATCCGAGAATCAAAAAATTGAATTGGTGTGGCCTTACCGTGGTTATATTTTGCGGTAGAAGGGAAAAGGAAGGTGAGTCACGCCTAAAATGACTCTGTGTGGTAGAGCGCTCGACTATGAAACGGCGAGACCCAGGTTCGGCGATCTCGAGTTGTACCTAGGACATGTCTGGACATGCGCCCTGAAGTTGTGCCCTTGGGAAAGGTACTTTACACAACTTTCCTCACTCCACCCAGGTGTGAATGGGTACCTAATATAACTTCAGTTGGGGAAAGTCGTATTGAGGTCACCTGGTGGCGTTGAATGGCAGCCGCACAGACCCTTGCGACTGTTCCACAAAAGTGTGTGTGGAGCAAATATGTTACATGTATATATGCAATGTATAATATCATGTCATTGAGTATCATGTGATTGAAACCCTGCATCAATTCAGCGCTATAAAAGGCTGTGACTGCATGGATAATGATTGACCAATAAACTGTTTATTATTATTATTATAAAATTTTCTACATTTACAGTAGCACTTCCATGGGTTTTGTATAAATGGACTAACGTAATGTTGTATTTTACCTCCTTCCACAGGATGAAATTGTGACAGTGATAAGACGGGTCGATGAGAACTGGGCAGAAGGCATGATAGGAGACAAGATAGGCATCTTCCCTATTTCCTTTGTGGAAGTAAGTCAATTCTGCCTCAGCACACCTGTGTAAATTCTGAATATAGAAATGGAATTATAGACCATTTAGGTACGCGGTGTGGGGTTTGTTTGTTTGTTTGTTTATTTGTTTGTTTGTAGCCAAGACGAAAAAGAAGATGATGATGATTGTTTGTTGGGGTTGGGGCAAAAACAGTGTAAAGTTGCTTGATTGTTGTGTATATATTATACATTATGCAGTATAAATTAGTATTATAAAGAAATGCTTTTCACAATGAAGTTCTGTGTAAAGCACATGTTAAAATGTTAAAATTTAATTTTTTGATTTTAATTTCATTTTCAGATGAATGAAGCAGCAAAGAGTCTTATAGACAGGTAAATACAGATTGCAGCACTTTTTAAAGCCTAGCATGTCTGGGCAATTATAGGAACACTGTCTTGAAAGAGCATGTCGGCAGAACATACTGCGCCTGCCCGAAACCCCGATTTTTCACGTTTTTCACTCGATGTTTGGTCAACGTTTCATCAGAATTTTGCCTGTTGCAAACGACAACTTTTTCGACATAACCTTTGGAAACTTTAGACTGGACGTTAACTTTATATGCTCATAAGACCTCATATGAGACTTCTTTCGAAGAGCTATGCACAATACAAAATGTACATTGTGGGTTTCATGCAGGTGCAGTACATTCTGCCGACGTGGGAAACTAGTGAGGTGACAACTAAGCATATCATTAGCATAAATTAGCTTAAAGGAGCAAGCTGAATGACATAAAACAATTCTGCAAGGATGTAACGATTCAGAATTTTCTCATACAGTTTTCTAGTGATGAGAGAAATTTTGTTGAAGTTGGCAATTTCAGTCATGCCTTTTATGAATGCCCGTTTTAATTCTCAACAGGAAATCCAAATCTAGGAATGAATCAACTGATGCAGAACCCAATATGTAAGTTTGATTTTGATTTCTTTTCTTAGTTTATATGGTATTGTGATTATAGATTTTCTAGTACATGTATCTAAAGAGCCTTTTATGTATAACACACGTAATGACCTTAACAGGGCTTAGCCAAATGTCTCCCCAACAACAGTAAAAGGCAAAAAAACATTGGGTTGCAGAGTACATGTACATGTATCAGTTTTCACATTAAATTAGTGACGATTTTAGTGGGGTGTCAAGAATTATGTTTAGTCTACATGTATTTCTGTTTAAAGTTCATTTATATCTTTTTAATTGTGTTGTATGTTCAAATGAATTGTTCAAAATAAATTACAATATGTTGTTTAATAGATAAATACTACAAGTCTTAATACTACTGTTAGTGTACTGTCCCCTGTATAATGGTACGGTCCAAAAGTGGTCGGTTATTGTAATAAGTGACCACTTTTGATGTTAGGGCCTGATAACCGATGGGAAAAGGAGCCTTTTGATTGGTCGACGTCTTCTGACTATATGATAATAGTTTTTTATCGCCTGCCTTTTTGCTTCCTTCCTTCCCGCAGACAAGCCCCGGCCAGAACAGACAGCCAGTCCCCGGAGGATTCGCCGTCGTCCAGCGCGGCGTCTGGGAGCCAGGCTAACTCCTCGTCCAACCACGACAGCAAGAGCAAGAAGGACAAAGCCAAGAGACATTCATTCACTCTCCTCACCACTTCCAACAAAGCTTCTCATCCACAGAGCAACCACAGGTGAGAAACAATGGGGCAACCATTAACAACCAAAATATTTCCATAAGTTTCAGTAAGACCACAACAAGTAAATTTTATGGATGACATCCTCCACCGACTCCAAATCTAATGCGAGCGGGCGAAAAGAAAACAAGGCGGGTGGAAAAAAACAAGGTTCCTACATTTTAAAATGTTGACTCAATCATTGCACAAATGGTTTTTATTCAATGCGAACATCATATATACAGCCAGCATCACATATCACTGCATCAAAGTAAGAAACAAAACATTCAATCAGAGCCTTTTCTTGTCTCCTCTCTTCAGTTATCTGCCTCCCGGCATGGCAACAGACATCTTTGCCCATTTTCGGCATGTTGACCACTGTGAGAGGGCAACAAAATTTATTGTTTTTTTTTTCTCAAAATCAGGCGAACATTAATGTGCGCACTGATGTCATCCATAAAAATTACTTGCTGTGGCCTAATTTAGAAATTGTCGATCAATTGAATATGACAAATTTCTTGGGGCAAACTCGAAAAAAGGTGTAACTTGTAGACAGGATAATACATAGGGTTCTTCTTTTTTCACGCTTAGCTATATATTCAGTATATTTGAATATTGAGTAGAGATTGTTTATGAAGTAACTTATAACTTTGAGAAGTGTGTCTTTGGTACTTGAGTGTGCTATCTATTTCTTGCATGTATCCCATCTTCAGATTATTACCTGTGTGTGTGTGTACCTGTAGTCATTGCTTTGTTGGTGTCTTGCTCCGTGGCTGTTCTAACTCTTGCTTGCTGCTTTATGTCTTCTTGTCCCTCCTTGCAAAACTGTGGAACTCAAAACTATGGTAAGTACTCAATGTCACTGTTACAGTGTACGTCTTCTTTTCCGACTCTCCTAGTTTTAGTTATTACATAATTATAGAACATAAACTTATCTAAGGCCACACCAATTTAATTTGTTGGTTCTCAGATTCGCCTCTTCGTTTTTTCTGATTTGCAAAAAAAAAAGAAAGATATGATTCTGGTTCTGAATCAACTGAAAAATGCTCATGTTTTGTCCCCAACAGTTGAGGAAAGTCCTTTTCTTCCTAGTTGTTACAGTTTTCCCATCTATCATTGCAGTGGTTTGATTAAAAGTTAAAAATTCAATGTTTAAATTTTAACCCAGCCTTTTGTGTTGACTTCATGGCTCATTTCGTAGCAATTTTAAGCCTATAATAGGATGCCTATACCTGTTTTTATTTTTTATTTTTTCGCCCTGTCGCTTCATATTTTTTCTGAAGAAATCCGAGAACCAACAAGGAGAAGTCGTAGACATCATCCCTCCATGAAATAGCTTGTTATTTTGTAATCTTTTGGTGTATTTCAATAGAGATATTATGAGTCAAACTTTGTTTTTATCAGCAGAATGATTTGTGGTGGCACTTTGTATTTATCAAGCTGTCATGTGCAGGCGTTTAATGTCTTGTTACCATGGTTTGTTTACTTTGTATTGGCCAGCAGGTCATTTGCCTTAGCCTGGGTACCATCCCCAGTAGTATATTCGCAAACTCTATAACTGTTATAGAGTTTGCGAATATACTACTGGGGATGGTACCCAGGCTACATTTGCCTGTACATGTAGGTCAATGACCTGCAGACCAGACAAACAAGATTTATTTTCCTGCACTCTGTCTAGGGGTAAAAATAGATAGGGCTGCCTGCCAGCTGGAGGTATAAACAAAAACACTCTGTCCCAACTTTTGGGTCAAACAGACCATCCTATTATGAAGTAGGGGTGAAAAAGTGAAAATCCTTTTAAATTAAGCAATAAAAATATGCGACAACCTGCTAATGCACTTCAAAACACAAAGAGACTCAACAACTACCCACATACCAAAAATCATACCAAACCATCCCCCAGATTTTCCAAACATTCAACACAAAAAGTCCAACATTAAACATTTTGTAAATATCAAACGCAAACAGCTAGGGGACCCAAATTTAAACCACTAAACCATGGTAATAACAACTACATGCTACCTTAATATCGCACAAACAGTCCATAATGCGAAAACAACAGAATAAAAAAATTAAACTGCAGTACCAAGGTCAACCACCAGGGGCTCAAAGTCAACCTACACAATCTCCAAGGCCCCATCCATCAATCTGCCAAATATCGTACAGTTCCTTCTCACCGATCTTCAGATATCAGACCAAACATGAAATGGAGTAAAAACAGTACCCCCATTTTCATGGAGGGTAACAAATTAAATAATTGGTGTGGCCTAATGATGATTAGCATCACCTAATCTCCAACGAGATATTAGGATGTAAGATCATATTTTTTACCGATTGTTGGGTTCTTTTGGATGACCAAACTTCTCTGCCAACCATCCAGGCCTTTTGAATGGAAGTATTGTATGTATCTTGTCCTTAGGCAAGGATTGGAAGTGGGTGGGCAGAGATTGGTGTTCAGTTGATCGACTGGGTTGTCACCCGGTATGCCCTTATTGGTACATGTAGGATATGTCACTGGGAATGTGTACTGTGGAATCATGGTATAAAACATAGACCATGGTGTAATACCACAGTAAGTGACATCATAAAATCCTACATTAGTAACTTACAGTTAATTCTATGATGTAATTCAATCTGGTATTTCCCCATGACCATACAGAGTAGTTCTAATGCATTAAAAGAATCCCAAAACACAGAAGTCTAACATCCTGATTTCTTGTTAGTAAACTACAATATGTTGTTTAATAGATCAATACTACAAGTCTTGACACTACTGTTAGTGTCCTGTCCCCTGTATCATGGTACGGTCCACAAAGTGGTCGGTTATTCTAATAACATATCTGATTTGTTGTTGGTTAACTGTAATACGTTGTTTGATAGATCAATACTACAAGTCTTAACACTACTGTTTGTGTCCTGTCCCCTGTATAATGGTACGATCCAAAAAGTGGTCAGTTATTCTAATAACATCTCTGATGTGTTGTTGGTTAACTGTAATACGTTGTTTGATAGATCAACACTACAAGTCTACTGTTAGTGTCCTGTCCCCTGTATAATGGTAGGGTCCAAAAAGTGGTCGGTTATTCTAATAACATCTCTGATGTGTTGTTGCAGGCATTCCATGGAGATCAGTGCCCCTGTGCTGATCAGTTCCAGTAACCCCACTGCTGCTGCCAGGATAGACTCCAACACCCTCTCATCCAGTGCACCTTCCTCATCATCACCTCCTACTACACAGGTAAGGACCTTAGCACACCTGTCACACACCTGGCACACACCTGGCACACAGGTAAGGACCTTAGCACACCTGTCACTCACCTGTCAGACACCTACATGTATGACACAGGTAAGGGCCTTAGCACACTTGTCACACACCTGTCACACAGGTAAAATCTTAACACACCTGTCACACAGGTAAGGGCCTTAGCACACCTGTCCCACACATGTCAGACACCTACATGCATCAAACAGGTAAGGGCCTTAGCACACTTGTCACACACCTGTCACACAGGTAAAATCTTTACACACCTGTCACACACCTACATGTATCACACAGGTAAGGACCTTAGCACACCTGTCAGACACCTGTCACACAAGTAACAATCTTCACACACTTGTCACACTGGTAAGGACCTTAGCACACCTGTCACACAGGTAAGAAACTTAGCACACCTGTCACACACCTGTCACACACCTGTCACACACCTGTCACACAGGTAAGGGCCTTAGCACACCTGTCACACTGGTAAGGACCTTAGCACACCTGTCACACAGGTAAGAAACTTAGCACACCTGTCACACACCTGTCACACACCTGTCACACACCTGTCACACACCTGTCACACAGGTAAGGGCCTTAGCACACCTGTCACACAGGCAAGAAGCTTAGCACACCTGTCACACACCTGTCACACAGGTAAGAACCTTAGCACACCTGTCACAGGTAAAAACTACCATGCACCTATTACCTGAATTATAACATGCCTTTTGCACACCTGTCACTCAGACCTACATGTAATACACACTTGTCACACAGGTAAGATCTATCAGACATTGTCACAGGTACATGTAAAACCATGTCTTACTGAATCATTTCATACAGTACTTTGGAAACCAAAACATCTGCTTAAGTACAATGTAGCATACTCGTACACATGCACACATTCAAACACACACACACGGACACACACACACACACACTCAGACACACACACATCCTAAAAATCTATTTGCACTGTTTTGTTTTCCTATTGGGAATGTGCAACAAAGCAATCAATGCTTATGAACACATACATTTGTAACCTTTTCCTTGAACAGTAAACGTTCTTGACCCTGCGGCCCCAGCGCTCTCGTAAGTCAATATCCCAGCCTCTATAGTCTGACACCATCATCGATCATATATTTTCCTTCGGCTGGGTTAGGTCAAGGATCGTGTCTCAAGGATCTGTGAAGAAAATTGACCTTTCAAGTCTTAGATTTGATTTCCTTGGGAACTCCTCGCCTTGAAGATTGCCTGGGACAGGTCATCTCAGGACACGATGAAAACTTGATGCATTTTACTTTTGCAGTGGTTTTTATTTCTTATTTTATTAGTTTTTATGAAAGTTTCTGCATTAACATTGCATTTCATTACATGTAACATCCGTGTCCATAATATCACCAGGGTCCATAATATCGCCACCTTGAGAAATAGTGTTCTTTAAGATATTTTTACTGCAACATACTTTTGGTATGCACTCCAGCACCTCAAATGTACATACCTAGGGTATGTTGCAGTAAACATATCTTTAAGCTCACTGTTTCTGAAGGTGGCGATATTATGGACCCTGGTGAAATTATGGACATGGATGTTACGTGTATGTGCCAATTTTTTAGAAAATAGCCTTGCTACATGCATCTCTTTCTGATGCAAACTGTATTTTGTTACATCAGTTCAGCTGAAATAATGAGAGAATCCCTCTCTACCAACCCCAATTTTGCCAGGGCCGAAATCAGAAACACAACATCAATTTTTCCTAGGCCCAACATGCCCCTATAATTGTACCTCAACCTTCAACTTAATATTCTACTCTACCCACCGACGTGGAACTCATAATATCCCCCAGCTTTCATCAGATTTAGTAGTAAAATGGGAAATTTATTTGCTGGCCTGATCCGGGCCTCTTCCCAGAGTGTAGAGAAGAATAAAAGCACATGATCCCCAGCTGACCCTAGGGCAGACATGCTCAGCCAGTATTGTCCTTCCCACCTGATCCCCACATGTCACTCCTGACCTCCCCTTTTGATTGACAGCTTAATCGGAGGTCACCCCTTTGTTCCCGCTGACATTATGATGAACGACTTTCATGTCAAGAAGCCGCAGGAATCTTTAAAAAGGGACGGTCATGCATAGTGTTGCTCTTGTTCCAAGGAAACAGGTTTTTAACTTAAGTATATACAGGGCTCAAAATCGTTTTTTTTTTTCTGCATACCTGCATTGGGTGAAGCTAACCTTTGAAAATTACTTACACTAGATAAGTTTTACATGCACCACTCAGAATTTAGGAAGTACAATGTATATACAACTTATTATTAGATCAAACTAGCCTGCATACATTTGTATACTGCACTGTAGTTTCAATAGTACATATACATGGACCAGTGCTGGTTAGGTATACATGTAGGTAGACATCAGAAATACCTGCACAGCTCCAATTTTACCTGCACTAACCTGCATATACCCAGTACATGGACCAGTGCAGGTTAGGCGCAGGTAGACATCAGAAATACCTGCACAGCTCCAATTTTACCTGCACTAACCTGTATGTACCCAGTACATGGACCAGTACAGGTTAGGTGCAGGTAGACATCAGAAATACCTGCACAGTTCCAATTTAACCTGCACTAACTTGCATATGCAGATGGTATTTTAAGCCCTCAACTTTGTTCCCTTTGACATTATGATGAATGACTTTCACGTCAAGAAGCATCAGGAATCTTTAAAAGGGACGGTCATGCATAGTCTTGCTCTTGTTCCGCAGAAAATCTAGACAGGCCACACCAATTTAATTTGTTGGTTCTCGGATTTTTTCATAAAAAATATGAAGCGACAGGGCAAAAAAAAATAAAAATCTAGGTCTAGGCATCCTATTATAGCTCCAAAATTTAATGCTACGATAAGAGCCATGAAGTCAACACAAAAGGCTGGGTTAATATTTAGATAATGAATTTGAACTTTTAATCAAACCACTGCATTGATAGATGGAAAAACTGTAATAACTAGAAAGAAACTTTCGTTAACTGTTAAGGGCAAAAATATGAGGATATTTCAGTTGATTCAGAACCAGAATCTTTTTTTTAATGAAGAGGCGAATCAGAGAACCAACAAATTAAATTGATGTGGCCTTATCTCAGAGATCGTTTTCAGTGCGTCTCAGATTTAACTTGCTGTAGGGATGACGTCCCATCAGATAAGGCTGTCACACACTCAGTTATAGCAGGGATTACACATTCCAAACCTTTGTGCTGAAAATTGAGTTGTAAAATTCTTTGATCTTATCACGTTCAGTGACAGTTTGTGACCTGGGAATTTTAAGCAAACATTGTAAACGTCAGGCCACATAAAAGGATTAAAACTAAAAACTGTACCAGTATTTCAAGTAACTAGAATTGAGAGTGAGAGAGTGTATTGAGAGCTTAATGTACAACTAGAAAAGTAACATTTGCAAAGCAAATGCATAATGTTTACCTTCGGATATGGTCTGCTTTGTTAATTCTTACTCAAACACATTCACATAACTTACATATGGTGACAGGAGTCTAAATGCCTACTATGAGATTGCAACATTATGTAACCCAACACCAGTTACTATGGTGACAGATGTCAACAAAAGAGGCTATTGGCCAGGTCAGAGGTTAGTGTTTGGAACAGAAGAAGAAGAAATGGAGGAAAAACAATATGTTTTCCTTCGGTAAACATTAATATATACCAAGATGGTTTTTTAAATAAATACCCCCTTTCCACTAGAAGCTGAGCAACCCAATATTTTAAAGTTCATTTTGTGTGTTTTGTTGTCTTACATTAGCCTCTACCAGGCTTGGCTGGAATGAGTAGAAATCAGCTAAATAGAGAGATAAGCATGCCAAGGGAGTTTGTCCGTTGAGAGAACATTTCGCCGCACCGGCTAGTCTAACATTGAAATCATGCTTTTACCATGTGGATCCATATTCCAATGGACCTATACCATTATTACATCACAGTTTGTTTACCGCAAGGAATGCCGGTCAATCGACGTCTATATTGTACAGGGGTGCGTAGCGCGGTGTATGTTTGTGTAGCGTTAGCCTAATATAAGGCTTTTAATACAGTACTACTTTCGTCTAATGTCACAACTAAATCACCCATGCAGCATGTAATGCTGTGTCAACACAACTAGACGCAGCAAAAATCAGACATACCTTACTTTGAAAACTTTGAAATGATCTTTATTCTTTAACTGACCGTTCTAGAATGTTCTTTAGAACAGGTAAACAAACTGTGACGTAATAATGGTATAGGTCCAGTGCAATTCAAGAGTCACGCAAATGCCAGGGATCAAAACTACAACATCTCCCTCATATGTCTTCGAGCCTAGCCACTCCTCCACTTAACACCAGACCAGGAAAAGGGGCCTGAGCAACTGAGTTAGTCTTAGACTGGCTAGCTCACCTGGAAATTCTAATCAAACTCGTGTCACTATTTTCCCTAGCCCAAGCGCTATCTACCATCCAAAATTCATGACCCTAGCATGTCCAGATCATGAGATATCAAAACCTGAAGTTCTGCTGCAGTACCAACAAAAGCCACCGGGGGGCAAAAATCTGATGATGTCTGCAGTTGTAGGTCTCATCAAGACCTACCGAGTTTCATGACAATGCATATAAAGCTTCTTGAGTTATGCTGTTCACAAACAAACATACAGAAAAAAAACGGACAAATGCTACTGAAAACATAGGTTCATGACCTTCTTGGCGAAGGTAAGAAGTGTGTTGAACATGTTGCTAACTGTGGATTGCATGGTTTTTGCCCTTTCTTACAGGGTGCCGAAGCAGCCGCGGCCGTCGCCACTTCTCAAACTGAACCTGCTGCCACCTTAGGCACTGCAACTGTGAGTGTTCATTTATATTTAATTTATTTCATCTTAAACACCTGGGTGGCCTCTTCAACGGTTAATTGTTGATTTCCAAGAGTGTGGACCTCAGGGTCATGTAGTTGAATGACCTAAGGATTGATGCACCGCCCCGAAGTTTGTATACTGTGATAATTCCTGGTCAGGTGCAATAACCACCGAATAAACCACCGAGTGAGTGTAGCGACCAGGAATTATCTCACCATATTCACTGAGGATAAGGCGGGACATTAACATTATTATCACATAGCCTGATATATCCAACTGACACAGTTATTTGACACAAATTCCTTTATGAAATTCCTACATTGCCAGAAAAATCAGTGAAACAAGAATGATGGAATGGACAGAAAAACAGATCATCTAGGTAATCATCTGGGATGACCACATGACATTGGAACAGTACCACCTTTAGTGGGGGTGTCAAAAATTATGTTTAGTCTTTTTCTGTTTAAATTACTACAGAATGTAAAAAATTGAAATTTGATAGGTAAATATATGTACTACGAGTTTTAACACTACTGTTAGTTTCCTGTCCCCTTTATAATGGTACAGTCCAAAAAGTGGTCGGTTATTCTAATAACTGACCACTTTTGAGGTAACAGCCTCATAACCAATGAGAAATGAAGCCTTCTGATTGGTCGACGTCTTCTGGCTATATGATAAATGAACAAGTATGGCAACAATGACAATTGAAAGCAATATATGTACAAAGTCTAATCTAAAAGAAACTACGACGAATATAGATATAAATGGTGTGTTGTCATGATTCTGTTTTTTGGAATACATTCTCTTTTGTAAAACGCTCCATATTATACATGTATATTGGCCTAGATTTGGAGTCGTAAGTACATAGCTTTGGAGAATATTGGTAGATTGAAAATGTCAGTGTTTGTCTTTGGCAAGGGTTTACTACGTAGATTTACCTGTGACCGAAGTCATTAATTTTGACACCCAGATATTTTGGTGACACCTTGGGAACAGAGCCATTCATTGTAGGATTTTAACATTTCCTGTATTTGTTAGAATTTGCAGGCGAATGGCCCAACAAGAAAAAGTACGGCCGAACCTTCATCACCAACAATAGTTCCCAGCCAGGGTCCCTCCAATGTGTAAGTATACAAACTCAAAAAAGTCAGTGCATTTACATTGTATAAGTCATTAGTTGGATGTGAGTTCAACCTGCAACCTAAAAAAAAGAAGAAAAGAAAGTTGAAACATACCTTTCATATGGAATTTTTTGCAATGCATCAGTTATATGTATGAAAATATGTGTGCAAGAACAGATTTTTTAAGCCATGTGTAAAGAAATGATTCCGCATTTCAACTGTTCACAAAATGCTTAGCATGCACTAACAGTTACTACTGAGCATTTACTAAGATTCTACACTAACAATTGTAGCAGTATAACATATCTAACACATGTATTCATATCCCTTATGCATGCACTATCATAGCAACCTAACTTGCTTGCCACTTTGTTACAAATCATCTCCTTTTCAAGTTCAGATTACGTTAAGGTTAATAATGAACTTTTGGTTTCAGCTTTTCTTGCTGCCAAAACAAGCCTTCTTTGCCCCCTGTCTCTATCTTTGTCGCTGTGCTTTCTTGCACTGGAGAAAACTCCAGAGAAATGTAGGCACGAGTCTCTAGGACATTAGAACTGTAACAAAGTATATCGTTTGGGTGCAGGTGCATTTAGAGGATGTAGAGAGAAAAAGGTAGATGCTGCGACTTTCATCTCCTATTCCTATTTCAGGTGTGTGGCCAGGCACTTGCACAAACCTCAGCATATCAGGTTGGTTGCTATAAAAAGATCTGCAACTTTCCCCTGCCCCCCTCCCACCCAACCAAAATCCCTACTAGCTTATGCTGCAGTTCACATTCATCCCACAAGGAGGCTCTCTTCCAAGTGGTTTCCAAGAACCAACCTGCTGATACAGTCTTGATGTTTGGCTCATCCTATAAGAATGCCCTGAAGGGAACATAAGAACACTTTAACAACACCATGAGATTGAAAACAAGAAAAACCTGCCTACACAAAAGCCTGTGAGCCTCTCGGTGTTTGAGGAAAGCCACACCTCAAGCACGTCAAAGATTCCATCGTACTTATCGAAAAGAGTAGGGGTCCTTCCCGACGTGAGTGGTTCAAACATTACAGTCTAGTGTTACGCAGCTTGTACTTAACGTACAAAACTGGTGTGGTACGGCTAAAGGCAGTTTCCTGGCAATACAAAATAAACAAACAGCCTCTTTATCTTGAAAGTTCATCCGTGTTGGTAGAAGTCATTATGAAGTTGAAATACTGTAATTTCAGTACTGCGGATGACACAGAATGCAGTTACTGCAGATGACACAGAATGATGACTCATTTAGCAGTAGATCATACAATGTTTATGTGATTTCATGGCAGCAAAAATGGAGATATTCTGAATAAGGCAATCTTTGTCATATTCACACATACTGCTTGACATTAGCACATTTGAGTCAGTATTTTCATACCTTGGGCATTTAAAACTGCAGAAACAAGCCCCATGATGAGCCCTTTATTTTCTGGGTGGTACCCTAAAAATCAGCCCAGGGCCCTTCCAGTTACATTTTCTGTCAGAACTTTTGGAATTTTTGCTCCAAGAGGGTCAATATACATTGGGATAGTGTGGTTTCAACTCAGTATGTAGATGAACAACTTATTGAACAAAATATTGACTTTGAAAAATCGGGTTTCCAAGCCCTAAAAACTACACTGGATGCCTTTAAGGGATGGTTGTAATGCCCTGACAAAAACCTCTAACTGGGATGAGTGTGCCATGCAGCAAAAACGTACTACTAGCTCAGCCTTCCAAACATTCACAACAGTGTGAAGAGTTTAGCTTTAATCATTCTCTTTGTTTTTTTTCCTCCGGGACAGGTACGTTGCCAAGTACTCTTACAAGCCGCAGAAGAGTGACGAGCTTGAGTTGAAGAAGGCAGACATCTACCTGGTGTGTGAGAAGATGCAGGACGGCTGGTTCAAGGGCACATCTCTGCGCACCGGCCAGATGGGCATGTTCCCCGGGAACTATGTACAGCCTCTCACCAGGTATTACAGGAAACTCCTAACAAGACTGGCAATGAAAACATAGTACATTGCCATGGCGACGGTGGTTGCTGTTAGGGTTATTGTTTGCATGGCACTGCCATCATTTCATGATTTTGAGGAAGCCTTGGTACCTGTAAATCTAGACAGATAGGGCACTCCTCCCTTGAGTGTATAGTGAACGAGCCCCGGGGTCACAGAAAGTAGGGCCATCCTGGGCAGATAGATCTTCCCAAGGGTTTCCAGGAATGTGGGCATAGATGTGGGTCAGAGACATGCCTGTGGACATTCCATTCCTGTGAACAAAATGCCTGTACCATTCCTAGAATTCTTGCAAACTGCACACAATACTGTACTGTTAGGCTCCTCCCTGAGACGTCGCCAAAAAAAAAAGAATTAACAGTGGCAAATGTGCTGATGTTGACACATTGGCGCACCAAATCCTCAGTGTGTTTTTGGCACACAGTTAGACAGATTAGCCTAAGAGGCTCGGTGGGTGTCACTCCACCGTACAGGTGGGGAAGTCGTGTAAAGTGCCTTTACCAGGGGCACAGCATCGCACCACGCACAGTGAGTAAGTATCGAACCCGGGACCTATTGGGTCCGAGTCCAACGTTCTAACCATTACGCCACATAAACTCCTCCTACAAGGCCTATGAAAAAATGTTGTATTTCCTGCTTCCAGACCGACCCTAGAAAAAAACTGCTGACACTAGCCTTTTTATGGGGGTGGACCCCTGCAAGGGGCATAGATTTTTCGAGCTGACCGACCTTTTTTAATTCTAGCTCCAATTGGTCTGACACCTGAGTGATAAACGTTGTACAATCGTTTTTCCTGCCCTTCAAGTTACTATATTTAAGGAAAACATATTGTTTTTACTCAGTTTCTTCCTCCTCTTCTGTTCCAAACACTAACCTCTGACCTGGCCAAAGACATGATTTGTTGACGCCTGTCACCATGGTGACTGGTGTTGGGTTACATAATGTTGCAATTTCATTGTCTGCTCTACTCCTGTCACCATATAGTAACACTAAGTATATAGTACTTGTATGTGAATGTGTTTGAATAAAAATTAACAGGGCAGACCATGTCCAAAGGTAAACATTATGCATTAATTTGCTATGTAAATGTTACTTCTCTAGTGTATGTGCATTTTTGATATTTATATGTATATGTATTTTACTTGTTTTGGTGTCATATGGTCTTCAACCATTGTTTTTGTTGTCTTGTACAGGGCTGTGACGAGCACCACGCCCACACGCTCTACGTCCTCTGCTCCTGCCCGCCCCGCCTCCTCAGCACCCCCTACCCGACCAACCTCCTCTACCCCCTCCTCCAGAACTACCCCCTCTGCCTCAGGCAGACCTGCGTCTTCCAGCACCTCCAAGTCAGCAGGGGGACCCCCTCCACAGATCGTGGTGACGGCCAGCAACGCTGCATCACAACAGGTTCGTTTGTTTGTTTCAGCCTATGTTTGTCCATGAAATAGTCTTATTAGATTACTTTTTCATTATTGTTCTTGTTTTGTTATTCTATGAGCAGAGGACTATCATAAGAATCTTTTTTCCAATGCTCATTGAAAAAATAAATGTGAATGAAATACAAAAATAGAAATAAGAGATTCCAAACCTCGTGGAAGTATATGATACATAATGTCCCCAACAAACCGCATCATCTGCACCTCAATAACTAATATTAATATTATACTGAAATTCAGAGAAATCTGTCCAACCCACCACGAGTTATAGCTGCTAACAGACATACACAACTGAAAACAATTAACGTTATACATTACCACAGAAGGATATCTCCTTACCCGAAGGTAATATATCTGTTCTCTTGTAAATATTCCTGGTAATGTCTTTCCTTAGGTCTTGGTTGTGAAGACGTCTACAGGAACGTCTCGAGTGCCTGTCCCGGTGTCTCCCCCAGCCCAGATGCAGTCGTCTCACCCCCACCGCTCCTCCGTCCCCGTCAGCCGCGTCCCGCAGCAGCCCGGCAACCCTGCCGGCGCCGTGCAATCCTCGCGGCCTGCCAGCAGTACGTGTGTAATCCACGGCAAGACTACAGTCGCCCAGGCCCGCGCCCTGGCCCAGCCACAGAACAGGACCGTCGCACACATGCGCGGCATGAACGGAGCCCACCACCCGCAGGTCGTCACTGTACCCAACGCGCAGGTGTGTTCTTGTTTGTTTTTTATAAATCATTCTTTTTAATGTTTCTTTCAAGAATGCACACAAAAGAGAGCATGGCACAAAGAACAAACTAACTGAAACCACGTGCATAACAACAAAACTAAATAAAACCAGTAAAACAATATAAATGATATAACAAAATATTGCACAGAAAAAAAGTCGACCCCAATTACATACAATTTTTTTATGTCGAGAGTAGACCTATTAGTTTTCCCCATTTTCCCATATGTTTTTTTGTCTTGCCCACTCAATTTGAAATTATGGTTTCTAACTTGAAATAGTATGCTATAAGAAATAAATGATTTATGTTAATTGACCAAAGTCGATTTTTAAATGGGTTAAAGGTGTGCTTTTGTTTGGCATCAATAGTAAACCACCTTTAGGCATAACACTCCACTGAGCAGTAAGTGCAAGCTGCATTGACTTATTACCTCAGTGAAAAATGGATGTATTTTTTCCCTTGAAAGACAACAGTAAGACTGCAGGGTACAATAACAAGTATTCAGAGACCTCAGATGTATTCAGATCTTGTAGATAATTATGGTAACAGTGCCCTCTTCTCATGCACCAAGGTGTCTACAAGATCTCAATGCATGTATTTTTATATCTCAGGTCTCCGAATTTTTGTTATTGTACCATTCAGTGACATTCAGGCCTGCGAGGCTGTTACATGTATTTGTATCAGAGATACTGAATGAAACCCGTTCATTTACAAAATGTATTCATTCGTACCTCCAGGTGCCGCCTCAGCAGCAGCAGCCGCCGCGGCATCACGTGAACGTGCGACCGATGGTCCCGGGCCAGGTCCTGATGAGGCCGGTGGCGGCTGTACCGCCTCAGCCGCAAACGAGAACTGTTCCCGTGCAGGCCGTCCAGCCCCAGGCGATGCGCCACGGCGGCGCTCGCGTCCTGGTCCAGCCCTCCCCCAACCCCCGACAGGCACATTCCCAACACGGTGGGGCGTCGCTGCAGAACACCCCCACCCCCCACGCACCCACGTCGGCGGCAGCCACTGTCACTCCGCCCAACATGACGGCCATGCCTGACGTGGTGGCCAACGCTGGTCGCAGTTCCCCGGAGGGCGCCACAGGGGGCGTCGCTGCTCCACCCAGACCAGAGCGGGTAAGCATACAATCATGTATTTCTTACCTACTGTAGGCTACATGAAGAATGGAGGTATTGTGTTTGTTCTGTCTTAGTGTGTGTGTGTGTGTTTGTTTGTTTGTTTCTGCATATTTGTGGTCAACATAACTTAAGAAGGCCTTTATGGATTGTGATGATGTGAGTAGGGCTTGAAAAGACAGAAGTCAAGGTCAAATTCGGGTCTCCTGGTGGCTGTCCTTGGTAGTGCAGCAGAACTTCTGGGTTTTGTACCATTTTTCCTTATGGTCATGCACTGCATTTTATTCTATTATTATTATTATGCAGTTAATTTGTTATAATCACCCATCTTTGAATTACATGTAGTGTAGTGTTCCTGAACATGTATGCTATGACCCTAAATCATGTATGATTCCCATGTTCATGCACAATGTACTTGCAATTAGCCCTCGGGCATGAACTTGCAAATAATCAGTTTGTTACTAATCATTGTATTTATCCTCCATATTCCTGCAGAAGGACAAAAAGGAAGAAGACAGGAGAAAAGGAGGCTTCATCCGGAGACTGTCCGGTGCCACCGCGAAGAAGAAGACCTCCAAGTCTGGCTCCCCTCCCCCCGACTGCACCCCTCCCCCCTCCCCCGGTGCGACTGCGGCGGTGCCTCAGGACGCACAGCAGTTACTAGGTGCACAGGGCGGGGACCCGGCACAGGTAGCACACGGCAGGTAAAACAGCGCATTTTGATATTCCTACAATACATCAGAAAAACTAAAAAGGTAACATTTTGAAAGCAAAATGTTTACCTTTGCAAATGGTCTGCTCTATACTCAAACACATTTACATATACATGTATGGTTAGACAAGAGTACTAGTATAAATCCCTCCTGCCATAAAATTGCAACATGATATAAACCAACACTAGTCACCATGGTGACAGACGTTTGGTTCAGGTCATTGACCTTATTTGTTTGGAGAAGAAGAGGAAACAGAGCAAAAACAATATGTTTTCCTTTGGTGAACGTAAAAAAGAAAGTGATCTAACCATTTTTAGAGATCACTGAAAAGTTACAATGTACTGGTCATGACAGAGGAGACAGTCGTTATGTTAAGAATTTATAGGTTTTTGAACTTGAACATTTTTACAAGTCCGGAATTAGTTCCAGCAAACCTGTACACAGCACTACTGGTGTGACATTATTTCCCTGATATTATATCCATGTGTCCCTTCTCCCAGGTCTGGTTCCCTGCCAGTGGACACTGACGGCCAGCACAGCCCAGAGATCCACCACCACAAGTCTGCTTCCCTGGACTCCGGTGTCGGCCCCTCCCCACTCGCAGCCATCGGGAACAACAACGGGGGAGCCGCAGCAGCTGCAGTACCAACCACACCCAACAGGAGGCCTCAGACTGCACCCTTGGTCAGGGAGAGGTGAGTGTAACTCCCATGGATCCTCTCTTGAATCCTCTTTACTCAAGAACACAATTCTTTTTAGTCTTATTTATCAATAATTGTTATTTTATCCTAAAGTATTGTTTTGGGTGGTGCTACTTTTCTGCTAGGTTTGTATGTTTGGTTTTCACTTAATTGACAGGGGTTTGACTCAGTATGCCCTGAATTCAAGGATGTGGTTGCCAGGAATAGTGTGGTCCTATAGTGAGAGGGACTTAACCTTTGAAAATATGAAGCACAAACCATATTATTATGGCAGAGTAAGTTTCATTATGTCAGATGTAATTCATTGACGCAATCTACATGTATATCTACCTCTAAGAGTACATGTATATTCATCAATCAGTGACTCTTTTTAAAGGTAAAAACACGTACCTCCAAATTTTCGATGTCTACTGTACATCTTGACCACGGAGTGACCTAATAAGTCTCGCGAGAACACGAGACTAGGTCGAGACTTGTGTGGATCTTCTGGCCTCCCCCGCCTCCTTGTGGAGTTGGGGTAAATACATGTAGGACTTGGGCAGCTCCACACAAGTCTCGACCTAGTCTCGTGTTCTCGCGAGACTAGGTCACTCCGTGATCAAGATGTACAGTAGACATAAAAAATTTGGAGGTACGTGTTTTTACCTTTAAAAAGAGTCACTGATTGATGAATATACTACTAACTGATAATTCTACGTGACTGATGAACCTCTTCAACGATACCTCTAAGAAGTTTGAAATCTCAGATTTCTTGTGTTTCTCGGTTTCCGCAGGTTTCGTGCGGTGGTTCCATACCCACCGCAGGGGGACGCAGAGCTAGAACTCAAGGTCGGAGACATCGTGTACGTGCATAAAAAGCGGGAGGACGGCTGGTTCAAGGGCACCCTCCAGCGAACGGGCAAAACCGGGCTGTTCCCTGGAAGCTTCGTGGAGAGCTTCTAGACCTGAAGTTCAACTGTGCACCAATGACTTAATGTTCTTAATGTGGGAATAACTGGCTTTTAGCTACCAAGACACAACCATGTAGCTTCTCGACAACGTCCAGTATGTGCAGGGGACATCTCACATGCAATCTTGGCTGCTTCACCGGAATGGTTAGTCTCAGAAAATCACGCCGACGTCACAGTGCTTTTAACATAATTCTATCTCCTACATGAAGAATCTTATCGTATCTACATCTACTCTTTGGTAACAAGTGCAACGTGTACCCAATCTTGATTATGCAAACAAACAATGATGGAAAGAAGACAGCAATCTGTTAGTGATTTTTTGTAGCGAATGCCCTGATGTACAATTGTGGGGAGGTTTTGACGGTGCTCAAGCTATGAGAGGATGTTACATCCAATTTCTGTGACACCTCGAAACGTCTAGTAGAGAGGGTTTGAACGTGGACCAGTAAGACGGAAGAAGACTTTGGGAAGTGTGGAAAAACATTGTAGGTAAGGAAATCCAAAAATCGTGTTGTCTTATTGTAACAAAACTGCCACTTACTGCCTTTATGGTATTATGATAGTTCCTCTTGAGAAGACACGTCAGCAGAACGTACTGCACCTGTGCAAAATAAGGATTTTTTACCATTTTCCTCGTTTGGTCAACATTGCATCAGAATTTCACCTGTTTTCCTACACAACATTTGAAAAAAACAAAACATTTGGGATGTCATCCTTAGTTACACAAATAAGACCTTAAACAAAAGACATTCTGCCAAAGTTCCATGCACAATACACGATGGGTTTTGTGCAGTCACAGTACTTTCTGCCGACATGCTTTCTAAGACTCAGTAACAAGCAATGTGTAAGTCTTGCATCAGTTTTAGGTCACAGACAGATGTCTTCACGGCATACTCAGAGACTAAAGTTTGTTATACCTCCATGTTCAGCAATCTGCAGTAAAAAGTGTAATATACAATCATGCATCTCCGTACAAGAATATATTATAGTTATGTAGTAGGCTAGCCCCCAGGCATAAGCCTGGAGTCAACATGAAACAAACTGTAGCCTTGGAGAATGCTGGGACCAAGGCTACAGTCCATAGTAAAGTCATGATGATATTTTTTACTCCATTGTAAGATCTTTCCATAGGTCATCATCTGAGATATCATTTCCCAGGAAGCAAACAGTTGTATATTTGTTTTTAACACACTATTTATTGTATGTACATTATGGCATACATGTATGGCACACATGTACAAGATATACAGTAGCACACATACAACATTGCAATATTAGAGCTGTACATGACTTGGGACATACCATAGCCATGTAAGACTTGCTGCCAAAAAGATTGTATACTACTGTATAGGCTATGCAGGTACAATGTAGCTGTAGCTGTCATTTTGTTCCACAGGGGCAATGAAAAGGGAGCTAGGAAATGCTTACCAACTTTTCATGTCAAGAAAGACGGCTAAATTTTCTGTACAATGTGCTTCTGTGATCACAGAACTGTTTGTTGAATTTGACTAGATTCAGATTCAAGTTTTAGATGCAAATTTTACCCGACCTCTGTGCATTCGTACGCGTAGCATCTCAAACACAAGAACCAACATTTAATAATTCTTAACAGTTTCAGTGAGCCAAAATGCAGTTTTCTCATCTTTCTCATCAAAAAGATCTAACAACTTTTCGTTCAGAATGTGCCTAAATTTGATATATTATGATACCATACTGTATGAGAGCTTTTTCCTGTTGGGATGCTTAAATGTTCTTTCTTCTAACTGTGCCTTTTATTGAATGTGTATTTGCGACCAAAATATTTCAATACCAATTCTGCTTTTTTTTTTGCATCGTGACAACCTCAGTAATGCCAAACGTATCAAATTTTTGTCATCTTTTTTTTCTACAATCATATTAAAAACATTTTTGGCAATGCCTCTAGGGCAGAACATTTTTTAAAAGATGAATATAATGTATTCTTTAACAGCTACATTTTTTCCAGCTTTTCATTTTGTCCATCTCTTGTTCTTGTGAGATGCTGCTATCTGCCCATCCGTCGTCAGTTGTCCTAATCATGAAGTTGAAAATTTTATGCCCAACATTTTCTCATGTCATGGCTAAAGTGAATAGTATCTTGACAAGGTTTAGAAATAAAAATGTCAAAACTTGCTCTAATTTTTTTCTGTATTAAAAGATTCCGTTGATTGGAAATGAAATTTTACCAGTGAGGGTGTAGAAATTTATTCCACCTGTACATGTATGATATTGAAAACTAGGTAAGACATGTGAGTATCTGTAGTAGACAGTAGTAGCAGGTACACTGTCATTGCCCAGGAGCCAACCATAGCACTGTGTAATCAATAATTGTGTTACAAAAAATAAACCAATTTTACTAAGAAACTTGTTCCTTGTCTTCTGTATTTTAGATTTTAATGAATATGTACAAATCTCGATTAACCCCACACATTTTACATGTAGTTTTAGCAAAAGTCGTGAAAGTTGCATTTAGGCCACACCAATTTAATTTCTTGGTTAACGGATTCGCCCGCTTCGTTTTTTTCTGATTTGAAAATAAAAATAAAAATTCAGAATCAACTGCAAAATGCTCATATTTTGCCCTGAACAGCTGAAAACAGTCCTTTTCTTCCTAGTTGTTACAGTTATTCCATCTTTCATTACAGTGGTATCATTAAAAGTTCAAAATTCATTGTTTAAATTTTGAACCAGCCTGGTGTGTTGACTTCATGGCTCCTATCGTACCATTTTGGGCCATAATAGGATCCATAGGCCCGCTCCATTATTATTCTAGAAAAATCCGTTAATCAAGAAATTAAATTGGTGTGGCCTTAAATCATAATAAACAAAAGCCTTGAAACTACATGACAGTCTATCTTGATAAAGACTACATTGATAGCAGCATATTTATGCCTAGTACATGTACACATCCCCCCCACACACACACACACTTTACTCTGTCCCTGGTGCTGAAATATCATTCCTTTACTGTTGAAAATTTTGACCAAGGTCATCACAGTACTTTTAGATTTTTGCACATAATTTCATTTTCTGATTGAATGCATGTGTATTATATTTTCCATCTAAGGCCACACTAATTTAATTTTATGGGTGACATCTGCGCGCTCATTCATTTTTGCCTCAAAAAAAAATCACCTCTGAGGCTCTGGCCTGGGTGCCATCCTCCGTAGTCCATGGTAGCTAGCGACAGTAGGGAGCCGGTGGTAACTACAGAGGACGGCACCCAGGCTGCCGAAGCTCCACGGAACTCAAGAACTTAGTACGGTACCGACCCCTAAATGTCGCAAAAGGCCAGTATGTGCCAGCTTGTCGTACTATAAGTCCTTGATATGTATTACTGAAAATTCACGTGGTTTAACAGCATTTTTCTTGGCTGGATTTTTTTCGCCTGCACGCACTAGGTTGGGGGTCTTCGGTGGATGTCAGCCATAATATTACAATAAAGTCAGTGTGCATGGCCTAATTGTTTTCAAAAGGTGAGTGAGGCTATTGGTTCTTGTCTGTCCTTCCTTCCTTGTTACTGTTGCCTGCCTTGAGTAGAGTGCCTGCCACAATGCCAGCGAAGATGATGGCACCGAGTCTCCTATTAGAACTGAACTTCTTCCAACAGTCTTCTGGCTTGTCAAACTTAGCAGTTGCAACCTGTGGAAGAGAAACAATGTTCTTATAATAACATACTGGGTTCATATATTATACAATGTACATATATGTGGATTTCTATTTGTTGCACTGTTACCACCTATGAAGTATGAAAGAAATTGATGGCAATGTTTTTTGAAACGTTTAGAATATGATCCATACTTCCTACATTCTGAGTGATGCAGGTAAAACATGTCTTTACAGGTGCAGGTAATTTTCAATGTCACCTGCACCAGTGTAGGTGTGCAGAAAAAAGGATTTCAAGCCCTGGAGCTGGATGTTCCTGTCGGAACTAACTCACCTGGTTGTACAGGTGTGCACCTGTCAATACTGACTCACCTGGTTGTACAGGTGTGCACCTGTCAATACTGACTCACCTGGTTGTACAGGTGTGCACCTGTCAATACTGACTCACCTGGCACATGGTTGTACAGGTGTGCACCTGTCAATACTGACTCACCTGGTTGTACAGGTGTGCACCTGTCAGGCCGACAGCTGCGTAGTACGGCCATGTCTGCTCGCACATGAGCCCACTGAGCAGCAGTCCAGAAACCATCGCAGCGCTGAAGCCAGACAGCCAGGCTCGCGTGTCCTCCCCAAACCTCAGGGCCGTGGACTTCACACCGATTAGGACGTCATCAGCCTTGTCCTGGAATTTCCAAAAATTATTTCATTAGGCCAAGCCAATTTAATTTCTTGGTTAACAGATTTTTCTAGAAAAATAATGGAGTGGGCGGGCGAAAAAAAATAAAAACAGGCCTAGGCATCCTATTATGGCCCAAAATGGTACGATAGGAGCCATGAAGTCAACACACCAGGCTGGTTCAAAATTTAAACAATGAATTTTGAACTTTTAATGATACCACTGCATTGAAAGATGGAATAACTGTAATAACTAGGAAGAAAAGGACTGTTTTCAACTGTTCAGGGCAAATTATGAGCATTTTGCAGTTGATTCTGAATTTTTATTTTTATTTCTTGCAAATCAGAAAAAAATGAAGCGGGCGAACCCGTTAACCAAGAAATTAAATTGGTGTGGCCTTAGGTTGGTAGAACGTGGGATATTGGGGTTCACTTTTACACAACAGTTGGGATTGTGTTCTGAACACAACAGCTGGGTAACAGTTGTCATAAAGTAAAGGCACCACCTAGCAGTAGATATGAGAACTGCAGCAGTGCGAATGAAGGGACACTTTGCCAGTACATTGTACAATTTTGTAAGTATGTAATTATAGCATTCCTACAGTAGCATTGAGGCCAATATCTTAGAAACACAATGAAAGTATGAGTACATCAGTGTTATACATGTATTACCTGATGAGCGTATATGGTATCGTACACCATAGTCCATGATGCCGCTGCAAGATACAGCGGGAGAACCACCGACCAATCACAGCTGCCCTTCACAGCGGCCCAGCCTAGCAGCGCTCCCCAGTTGATGGTTAGACCTTCAACACAGCAAAGAATTGGTATTTCTTACCTTCTACCAAGAACAGGCCGCGAAATTGACTTCTCTTCCTATTGTCCCAGCACTGTCCTGAAGATAAATTTCAATTGTCCCAAAGTGAGTCCCAACCTGTTTTGGGGAAGTACAAATGTATTGTATGACTCTTCATCTTGAAGTCAACTTCATTTTGCCTGCATTCTGACTACCAGAGTAGACAGGAAATTTGTGGGGACTTTTCCAGAACCAAAAGCCAGGACGTGTGCCTGATAAAGGGCTGACATTCTAAATCTGAAGTTGATTATTTTTCTATTGTCCCAAAGTGTCTTTTTAGTTGTCCCGGACTAAATTTTAGTGGTCCGTGGCCATCGGGACACTGCTAATTTTGAGCCCTGAAGAAGGTTGTATTTTTGGTAGCACTCATGTGTGTGTGAGTGTGTGTGCGTGTGTGTTTGTGTGTAACACGGTAACTTGAGAGAAGGCTAAGATGAATAGTCTTGATGTTTGGTAAGTGGGTAGGTCTTGATGAGACCTCGAAATGATTAGATTTTGGGCAACCTGGCAGCTTGCTATGGTGCTGCAGCGAAACTTTCAGTTTTGATATATCATGATCTAGACATGATAGGGCCACGAACTGTGGCTGGTAGATGCCTCTTGTGCTCGTTTTCAACTTACCCAGCACTGCCTGTGGCCAGTAGGTGACTCTTTTGAACAGTGGGTAGGTTGAGACCAGCAGCATGGAGGAGAATCCGAGAACCACACTGGAACACATGCAAATACAACTCCTTTACTTTAGTGATGCTGCAGAAGAGTTATGTATCTGTATTGGTATAGCCTGCATAACCTCCCTTTGAAGTGACAGCTTCGCAGGCACTCGGCGTGGCGGCAGCTATATCACACCGAACGACTTGTTATGCTCAATCTGTGCACATTTGATTACTGCAGAAGTTGTTTAAAACTTTCTAGTGATGATGCCCCTACTGTGCTTGGTGGCAACGAGTTCCAGTCTACGATAGTTCTGGGGAAATACGAGTTTTTGAATACCTCAATTCTTGGTTGATAACTCTGATATTTGAAGGCATGACTGTTTCTTGTTCTTTTCTGGGCTGGTATCAGATACAATTTAATAGTCATTTTGTATATGGATATTCTATATGCATGCCATTCAAAACGTCCACAAGATATCCCTATAATTTATCCAGTGGTAGAGTTGCCAGACACAGCACAGTGTACTGTCTAACAGGGGCTATCTTACCTGTAGTTGTTGAGTGACAGCAGGATGCACAGCGCTACACTCAGCTGTCCTCCCAGGAACAGCACAGCTTCACGAGGGCTGATCTTACCGCTGGCTATCGGGCGTAACCGCGTCCTAGCAACCTAGTGAAAGGAATACAACTTTAATTTCTAAAATATGCACCACCACTTTAAAAATTGTATTGTACATAAATAACTGTGTCCTGAAAAAAGTAGGGTTGCTACGTGGGGATTATCTTTTTTTTTCCTTTATTTTCTCAGACTTTTGCGATCTCCAGTGAGCCAACTTATACAATACAGTTTAACAAAGTGAAATTTGCATAAGGACACTTATATTTTCTATGCCAATGTTTGAAAACTGATTGTACAACGTGTCATCACTCAGGTGTCAAATCACAGAGCTAGAAATGGTCGATCAGTTTGAAAAATGTACGTCACTTGCAGGGGTTCACCCAAAAGAAGGCTAGGGTTGACAGTTTTGTCTAGGGTCGGTCAGGAAACAGGAAACACATTTTTTTTCCTATAGTCCTTACCTTCCTATCAATGTCCCTGTCCCACAGGTCATTAATGGTGCAGGCTGCTCCCCTCATGATGACAGAGCCCAGACCAAACAGGAACAGCAGGCCGAGGTCAGGAAACTGTCCCGGGGTGGCCGCCATGCCGATACTCCAGGCACACGGCCAGAACAACAGCCATGAACCTGCAGAGGCAACAATCAAACTAGAAATGTAACATTTGCAAAGCAAATGCATAATATTTACCTTCCCATATGGTCTGCTCTGTAAATTCTGACTCAAACACATATTAAATATACATGGTCAGAGGGGAGTCTAAATCCCTCCTGCTATAAAATTGCAACATGATGTAACCCAACATCAGTTACCATGGTGACAGACGTCTGGTTCAGGTCATTGACCTTATTGGTTTGGAGAAGACAAAGAGGAAACAGCAAAAAAAATATGTTTTCCTTCAGGAAACATAAAAATCAGAATCTAGAAATAGTGGAGAGGACGTAGAACCTGCCACTCAGCCATTCTACACAACTGGCAAACTGCTGTAAATTAGTCAGGATAAAGTAAAAAGCGTGTAATATTTTCTATCAGCCTTACCTATGGGCTTGTCCAATCGAATGAGCTCTAGATATGGCCGCACATGTTTTGGACTCTGCTCCACGATTTTTCTGGGATTCAGCGTAAAGTGTCGCCTGCCGTCACCCACATACGGAGGAACAAACCGTCCGGGCGACACCAGTCCAGATACCCATGGATTCTGCAGTGTGCTACCTAAGAACGTTTTAGAACGGGATACAGTGTGTTTCCTCTTGCAAATTTGTTCCTGAGTTCTTGCAAGAGACAAACCTTCAAGGTGACAGTGTTCTGACAATCCGCGTTTATTCCTGGCGTGTCTGTTGCTTGTAACTGTTTTGTAAAAACTTGACAGACATTTCGAAGCTCCCACTGAGTTGTAGCATGTAGGATGGAAGAGGAGGTTTTGTGACAACTTGTTCACAGTCCAAGTCTTGTTTATCACATGTTGCACACCTGGGTGTAGAAGTCTTGGCAGAATCATATAGGCCATGGTTATACCTGTAACAACATTATAATGTCATTTTAAAAAAGGCAATAGAGATGGCAGACTTCACCCCTTCCTAGTACCAACTAATCTTTTGGACCCTTCATTCTGGCCTGGCCCAAAAATAATGTACAGCTGCAGAATTCAGTGGCAACGCTGAATTATTCTTCATAATGATATCAAACTGCAGAAACGAACGCACGCACATGCACACACGAACACATAATTATTATGTCGTCTTGTTACATGTTATAGATCATTTGTTATTTTACTTCCAGCATATGTGAAATTCTACAAAATGTACTTGATCAAACCACCATACCTCCGTTTTAATTAAATCATCATAATATAATCTACTCCTCGGCATAATTTCATGATCTCATGAGCACGAAACCTCACCTGCCAAGACAACCTTGCCCTTTCACCTTTGACCTTGCCTTAAGACCTTTGACCTCAAAATGGCGGCCGCCAGTGTTCGATGGTGAGTTTGACGTGTGTTTTTCACCGAATTTGACGATTTTACGTCCTCTCTGATAGTATTTCCAAGGTTTTAATGTTTCTTTGTTATAATAACAAATATTGTGTCTCAAGCAGGAAGAAAGATAGGTCTCAGTTCATAAGAAAAACACGTACCAGTAACCTACGGACAGACGTGCAAAATGTTAACCGGAGAAAAGTTTAGAAACCAAATGTATGAAAACTTCTAAGATTATCTCTGTTGTTAATTATGACATTACATAATTTTTTTTTGTTTTGTTGTTGTCCTTGTAATTGTGTCTAACTGTTCGTTAGACGTAATTGAAAGCATGGTGGCGCACTTTCTCTGGATCTGGGTGCTTTCTTTGAGTTGGCCGCTAGGTGGTGTTGTGTTACATTGGTGTACATCAATGGTAATCTCCAAGCAGATGCTATGGTGACAACTTGTCACAAGGCAATATCTATTTGATAGATCCATTTGTAGGTTATTGGCTACACTGCCAATGTGGGTGGGGGAGGGGTCTTGCCACTATAGGATCTTCTTGTTCTTCTAATGTTCTTGTTCGGGAACGTGCAGGGGAGCTGTGCGATGCGTTATTGCTGCTTCCTCAGGTGTTGTAGTACTGCAGCGTTGAACTTCGTGGGTTCCGCAGTATCAGTTATCTCTTGGGGCAAAATGTTCCAATCTCTGACAGTTTGTGGAAAATATGAATATTTGTAGCAGTCTTTGTGAAACGTTAGTGGCTTGTAGGAGTTGAAGTGTCGCGATTGGCGCGGGATAGGCGTCAACAAGGTTTTGATGCTTGGAAAGTATCAAAATGTGTCTTTCAGAATTAAATGTAATATGAGGCATGATTGTGTATGTTTACCGAAGGAAAACATATTGTTTTTGCTCAGTTTCTACGCCTCTTCTTCTGCTCTAAACAAATACTTGGTCAATGACCTGAACCACATGTCTGTCACCATGGTAACTAGTGTTGGGTTACACCATGTTGCAATTTTACAGCAGGAGGGATTTAGACTCCTGTCACCATATACAATGTGTGATGGTGTAACAGAGCAGACCATATGCAAAGGTATCTAGATCTGTATCTGTATCGGTATAGCCAACAATAACTATAACCGCCCTTCGGCATAACACACCAGCTTCGCAGGCACGCGGCGTGGTGGCAGCTAGCTATATCACACCGAAGGACTTGTTACACTTAATCTTTGCACATTTGATTGCTGGAGTTGTTTAAAGCTTTCTAGTGATGATGCCCCAACTGTGCTTGGTGGCAACGAGTTCCAGTCTACAATAGTTCTGGGGGAAATACGAGTTTTGAATACCTCAATTCTTGGTTGATAACTCTGATATATAAAGGTAAACATGATGCAAATGTTACATTTCTTGTTCCATGTTGTTTTGCTCCTCAGCCTTGTGAAGTCTCTTGTCTCGTCCCACCGTGTGATGGTGTTCTCCAAGTCCACCTGTCCCTTCTGTATGATGGCTAAAGACGTCTTGAGCGAGGCTGGAGTTCCTCAACCCAAGGTCTTAGAACTGGACCACATAGAGGAGGGGCAGCAAGTACAGGTGAGGGTTAGGGAAAAAAATTGTGTTTCCTGTTTCCTGACTGACCCTAGAAAAACCTGCTGACCCTAGACGTGTTTTCGGGGGTGGACCCCTGCAAGGGACATACATGTAAATAACTTTTAGAGCTTGTCAACCTTTTCTAGCTCCATGATCTGTCACCTGCTCACCAGTGCACCCACAGAAATAAAATGGGTGCACAGCTTAAGGTGCACATGCACCCAGTATTTCCAGCCCTGTGACACTAAGGATAACTTGATGGTTGACACATTACTTCAATCAATCAATCAATCAAATGGTGTTTTATTCATAAAAAACGTGGACTTTGCAGCCAAAGGCTGAATTACGTCTAGTTGTACATGCAAATTCCTTACACATTTATTTACATTTATTTACACAGGCATTAACACAAATATCCACATCATTATTGACAACGTCTTTGACATATAGTCTAAGACAAACAGACTGTTCAATAGGTGGATCATATATGAGATGCTACTCTGTTTGTACCGCTCAGTTCTACATTTGGTAAGAGTCAGTTTGTTACTGGAACGAGTGGTGTGCTCAGTGGTGGTGCCCCTCCTGGGCGGTAGCCAGTGTTGGAAGTCCTGTGATCAGAGAACTTTCCCAGCAAAGTTCTTTACAGACATTTAGTAGATGACTTGGAATGTTTTCAATGTGGTTCTCTCCCAACAGGATGCCCTGTTCGAGCTGACTGGCATCAGAACCGTTCCCAACATTTTTATCAGTGGAAAATGCATAGGAGGAGGCACAGACACGGCAAGGTTATACGAGACAGGAGAACTTCAACAATTACTCACAGAAGCTGGAGTTCTTAAGAAACAGGAAGATTCTTAGCTGGAATTTCTTAACTAGCAAGGACTAGTACTATAGGAGTTGGGTACCAATACACTACTGGACCGCTACTGAATCGGAAAACCACTTTGGACCTGTACAAAAACCTGAACCTCCATGGAACAGTTGTGGACCTGAACCAGAACAAACATTACCGGTACAAATTGTGTCATTAATTTTTAGACTCTGTACACTTGAAGAAGCCACACAGGCGAAACCGGTTGTGTGACAGGCTGAATGAAAGTTCTAAACAGGAACTATATATGCGGCTCCAGATGTCTTACTGAGGGACAACTGTGTGTGCAAGATGTCGGTTAGCTTGAGGAATGAATCCCCTGTACTATATACTATCGGTACTAATTGTTTCATCCAATACAAAGTCAAGAATGACTGTATGAAGTTGTCACATAAAACTAAAAGGAATAATCACATCTGGAATTGTAAATAAACTTGGTCATGGTGTGATGACACTCATGAGATTCAATATATCTGTTTACATTCATTCTAATCATTTCATATATGCCACTAAGTCTTATTTATTTAGGATTTACAACTGAGTATTTAATTTGGAAGATAAATGACATATTGATGACATCTAGGCAAAGTTTAACTAATCGTTAGTAGTACATCGTTAAATAGTATTACATAAATGTACAAAAGTATTTGGGTGCATTGGCTCCAATTTTTGGAACACTAAGGTGCACATGCACCCAGTATTTGGAGCCTTGAGGTGTGACATCTGATGTTTGAACGTAATTTGCTGTCTGGATAAACAGTTTTCAAAAGAATCCATTGTGATGATTCAGACTCTTTTATGTGCTTTCAAAAGACCTGTACCCTTTTACAAAAAGTCCCGCCGACGCCTTAATGATTAGAATCAAGAAATCCACTTTAGTTAGCTATGGGGGGGCAACTACATTAATATTCATTTCAATATATTTTTCTGCATATAAGTCTACCAAAGGTACAAAATGCAGTTTGCAGCCAACTGGAGATTTTGACAGATCATCAGTAACATCTCAAGTCAGTTGGACACACTGCCAGCTAGTTAGCAAGGAATTGGGGCTGCGTTAACTTAAGGTAAGTACTGGGTGTTTGATGACTAGGGTACCTGTTGTCAACAAATGTATGTTACAGAATAGCTAAATAACAAACCACAAATCTCACTGCATTCAGTATTGACAAACCAGGCTCAAGCTATATTCATCTGTATAGATGTCGGAACGTCTGTTTTTATGTTTACCGAACATATATTTTTTTTGCTCTGTTTCCTCGTCTTCTCCAAACCAGTAAGGTCTGTCACCATGGTAACTAGTGTTGGGTTATACATGTATCATGTTGCAATTTTAAAGCAGGAGGGATTTAGACTCCTTTCTGACCATATTATGAATGTATTTTGTTTGAGTAAGAATAAACAGAGCAGACCATATGCAAAGGTAAACAAGCATTTGCTTTGCAACTTTTACATGTAGTTTCTAGTTCAAAATGATTTTTAGAATCCTAAATAACAGGACAATTCTGCAAAATACAGACCCAAATGTCTTGCCCACAGGAAAAGTTGCACAAAAAGCCTACTTTCTGGTAAACGCCGAGTTCCAAGTCATGGAAAAGATGTCAGTGGAAGAGGCCAAGAACCAACCTAGCAATGAACCTGGACACATGATAATGAACCATCATCCCAATACAACAACTGGATATGATCATGATTTCCCCCCGTCGTGTTCAAGGACAAATTTGACTGGACACTATAACACAGAGGACGGAGCTATCAGATCTGTAAACGAAAAAGTCAATCCAGCATATCCACCAAATCCACTAGCTATCTCCATCACTGGCACAGACAGTCCAAGCATTGGGGGAGAACGGGCTGGGAAAGACACCAAGAACTCTGACAATACTGTTTACACCATGGAACCGGGCAGTGCAGAAAGCAATGCTATATATCCAGCAAACAATGGGAATCCAGACTGGTCCACCAGCATATTGAAAGACAAAGAACTGAACGCCTTGTACCCCAGGCGAGTTGCTGATTCAGAAGAAAGTTTTCCTGGCAAGAACTCTGCACGCACTGGAGACGAATCACAACTGGAAGAGGGTACGGATGTTGGAACTGAGCACATAACTGGCTGTGCAATTCAGCCGAATCTTGAAGCCGTATATAACAACATCGCAGAAATGTCTGTCGAAAACAATCATTACGACACAGGCTTTACTCCGAATGCCCCTTCAAGTACAAACGTATTAGATCTTTCTTCATCCAGTGAAGAAGCAAAGGCAAAATGCGATGCTGGGACAAGAAAACTACCAAATGACAATCAAGCAAAACGCTATCAATATCCATTAACAAACACTACTGGAACTGGTGAAAGATCGCAGTCTGACACTGTCCCCACCAGAGGAAATACTGTATATGAGATTGAGAGTAGGCATGATGATATCATTGATGGTACTACTCTACCATCATCCAATGAAAAAGCGATCAAACAACAGAATGCAGAGACAAGAAAACGATTGGAAGTCAGCTTCAAGCAAGCAAAACATGCTCTGAATCCAAACACCAGCAGAGCTGGTGAAAGATCTCAGTTTGACACCACCAATACTGGATATGAGAGCAGGCGTAACAATATCTCTGACGACGATACTATTAAACCGTATGCTGTTGTGTACAACACAGAAGCAAACCCTTCTGAGAGTGTCAGGAGCAACACTGGTGCAAGTCACCCTCGGAATCCCAAAGCTTTTTCAAATCCTATGTACGGAGCAGACGTCCTCAAGCAAGCAACTGATGGTGACAGAAGTGATGCTACTGACGTTCAGAAGCCTCCGAATCCTCCAGACACATCTGGTTTGAATCCAACATACAGAAATGCTCACAAACAGGCAGATGGTGAGATAAAGCTAACCTCAATTTTTGATTATGTATAATACCTTTGATATCAAATGTTGCTTGTTTGCTTAATGCTTATTTCCTAGCTCGTTGTATGTCAGTTTTGTTGTCCTGCTGTTACCATCATCATCCTTACACCATTGGGTGAAGAATAACTTAGGCCAAACCAATTTAATTTGTTGGTTCTCGGATTCGCCTCTTCATTTTTGTCTGATTTGCAAAAAAAAAAAAAATCCTGGTTCTGAGTCAACTAAAAAAATGTTCATATTTTGCCCCCAACAGTTGAGGAAAGTCCCTTTCTTCCTAGCTCTTACAGTTTTTCCATCTATCAATGCAGTGGTTTCATTTGAAGTTCAAATTTCATTGCTCAAATTCTAACCCAGTCTTTTGTGTTGACTTCATGGCTCCTATCGAAGCATTTGGGGCTTTGATAGGATGCCTAGACCTGTTTTTATTCTTATTTTTTTCGCCCTGTCACTTCATATTTTTTTCTGAAAAAATCCGAGAACCAACAAATTAAATTGGTGTGGCCTTACTAGTAACAATTTGATTTGATTTATGAACTTGTCAACAAGTTTGGATCTTTTAACTCAATGACAGCGCTGCATAAATTCTGACTATTGAGCTATAATATTATCACACTACTTTCCGGAAGGGATATTTTTAAGCCTGCATTGTGTTTATAATATTATTGCGATGTCACCCATCTTTTAAGTCATGCATCATTACTGGTAATCTTGTTGTTAACGTGCACGTGATTTCTAAAATTGTCTGCAGTCATATTTTGAACACTACTTTTGCATTATATACTTTCAGGACGTTCGGCATCTTGCTATACTGTTCTTCGGCGTTGCTTGATTGTTGTGTTGGTGGTCTCCCCTTTCCTAATAGGATTGCTTGCTGGAATAACCGTAGGAACACTGAACATCCAGTCGGTAAGCTAATATTGAAGGGGCATTAGGCCACACTGTTTTAATTTTATGGATGACATCCGCGCGCCATTGATTTTCGCCTGACAGTGTTCTCAAAAAAAAGATCACGTCCTCAGAGGCTGTAGCCTGGGTGCCATCCTCCATAGTCCACGGTAGCTAGAACAATTATAGGGAGCTGGCGGTAACTACGGAGGATAGCTCCCAGGCTGTCTAAGCTCTACGACTCAAGAACTCAGTATAGTGCTGACTCATAAATGCCGCAAAAGGCCAGCACGTTCCGGCTTGTTGTAAAAGTCGCTAAGCAAGGCTACCAAACTACTAAAGTGAGTACAAGTACAAAATATGTAGTACCTACATGTATCTACCACCCATGTAGTGTTACTGGTAACATTGCTGTTAAGTATTTAACGTGATGCCTGAAAATGTTGACTGTTGTTGAACACCAAACATGAACACTATTATATACATCATACTTCCCAGAGGTTTGGAATCTCAGATTGCTTACTACTCTTTTTTTTAGGTCATCCCTACAAATGGTTCTGAAGACTTGGGTGCTTTGAATACTACTCACCCTACTGACACTATTACAGACCCTATTGAGACTACTGACCCTACTGACACTATTACAGACCCTATTGACACTACTACTGACCCTACTGACACTACTACAGACCCTACTGATACTACTACGGACACTACTACAGACCCTACTGACACTACTACTGACCCTACTGACACTACTACTGACCCTACTGACACTACTACTGACCCTACTGACACTACTACTGACCCTATTGACACTACTACTGACACTACTACTGACCCTACTGACACTACTACAGACCCTACTGACACAGCTACAGACTGTACTGACACTACTGACACTACTACAGACCCTACTGACACTACATGTACCACAGACCCTACTGACACAACTACAGACCCTACTGACACTACTACAGCTGTTATCACAAGTTCAACTTCTGATACCACCACACTATTCATCGGTACAAGCACTCATGGTACATGTATCTATTTATTTCTATCAATCAATATTGGTTGATCTAACAATCAATGGATATGTCCATATGAAAAATGTACATATTGTTTCGAGGGTGTCTGTGTTTCGGCATATCTGTGGTCACACAATTTCTGAAGAATTTCTATCAAACAAAAAGCCACTTTATATTATTCCAACTAGATAGATTTAAACATTTTGAGGGAAGCTTTTCCAAAATAACCAGTTAATCAGATTCCATTTCTAGTGACTAATTAAGTCTGAGCATTAAAATGTAAGTCTGAGAATTCATACATTACAAGTCTCTCAAAGCGTGTGTCAATTGTCCCTGTCCTTATAGTCCATGGGCCGAGACCGTTTTTTGTACCACCAAGACGGACCAGTGCTACCATAGATTTTTTGAATCTGCAATAACCAAAGTTTATTTTGATGTATGATAGCAAGTCTGTATGAGTAGCTTTCTTGGTGTAATCACGTGACCAAGTGACGTCATCAAAATGGACCTCGTGCCTTGGGACTAAATCCAAAGGGCCGGGAAAAAAATATCAAACATCAATAATTCTCGGCAAAAATTGGTTTGTAGACAAAACATGCCACAGTAATCACAACACAATAGATTTTTTGCCGATATTCTGCATTTTTTAGGAAGTTATACGCCTTTAAACTCCGATTTTGAGGGTAATTTTTTGTGTAAAAAATCATTGTTTACTTTCCAAAATCAGGCATTTATTCAGGCTACCTATGGGGCCTTGTGTAACAAGTTATGATGATTGGCCATATTATGCGCTGCATTTTGGGCTTTAAATCAACAAAATCGGTCAATGCTATCTGTAGTTACGAGTGTTTAAAGCATTGCACCCCATCAGACTGATTATCAAATCGGCGGGAATATAGCAATGCATCATGGGTAATTTGAAGACAGTGTGACTAACAAAATGCGTCCTGTGCCCTGGCATTAAACCCAATTAACCTGTAATTTGGTACGGTGTGCCTTGGACATCTACCCATAGGACGTTGTTAACTTTTATGCCATTAACAACGTGAAATTACTTATTTTTGGACTTTTCAGCTACTTCCGACCATAAATGGTTAATTTATATATGAGTCATTGCACGAGAAACCAGGCAGAGGTCGGAAGATGGGGTTGGCCAAGTCGGCTCAAACTTTGTATGCGAGATAGGTATGGGGAACTGTGAACAACCATATACTTAAAACCCTCCAGATATTTGTCATTATGGAGATCTGGGACCCCCCTCCGAGAGCCTCCGAAATCAGGTAATTTATGGCTGAAAATTACTGAACTTACGATGGCTGCACTGATGATTCTGATAAAGATATGGATAAAACGTTTATACTACCACATAGCATAGCTTTTCTAGTTTTACAGACCCAAAGCTCAAGAGGACACATTGAAGTTAAGAGGGTGTGACAGGGGGTGACTGGAACCAATGAAAGCAGAATTTACATCTCTATGCATTTTATTCATTTTTAAGGCACATTATCTCATATGGGCAGTGGCTTTGGTTAATGGTTTTACTGTGGTTTGAGAGAGGAACATCTACTGATTCAAAAACAAGCGTCGTTGGGTTGGGCCATACATAACGCGAGCCGTGACTGAGACTGAGGGGTCTTTAGTGGGGGATTTTCGGGTTTTGGACTATACTAAATCGGGCAATGACTTCTCACTACTGGGTACGTTAGGGCCAATGTGGACATGTCGATGTGTGATAATCATTAGACAAGTATCAAAGAAGCTTTAATGAATTGGGAATGTTGATTTGGGCTCTATATGGGGGATATGAGAATCCGAGATAGCTTGTTGCGACAGAGGCATGCTATCATAAAACTTGCTACCGAGACTACACTCGGGACGTTCAGGATCAAACAGGTGTTGGGAAGAAAGCAGAAGACGAGCTCCTTGAGTGTTCCAACGCAGAGTCGCAAGCGTTTATGATACTGTATGACTACATCAGATCTGATCTGCTGCAGAATCCAAAGATAGTCAGCATGACCTTTAGTTCCTCCTGTGCCTAATGGCACATCGGGCAGCAAGCTTCCACTTCTTTTTGTCAGCGGCCACTGTCTCCTCCTCCTCCCAGGGGATGTTTGCCCTTCTTAGGTCGTCTTGGAAGGTCCTGCGCCAGGTGTGTTTCGGCCTCCCCCTATTTCTTCTGCCGTTGTGGGGTACCCAAGTCATCGCTGTCTTAGAGTGCCTTCTGCTGGGCAGACGGAGGGTATGTCCTGCCAGCTGCATCCTCTTCTTTGTTACGATGGTACTCAGAGGCTTGGACTTGGCCCTGTTCAGGATCTCATCGTTATGTGGTCCTGCCACCTCACCTTCAGTATCCTCCTCAGGTTTCTCTGGTGGAAGGCGTATAGCTTTCTGGATGCTTTAGCTGTACATTTCAAGGTTTCGCTAGCGTAGATTGCAGTGGGTAGGACAATACTGTTGTATAGTCGGAGCTTGGTGTCAAGGTTGATGGTGGTTGCTGACCAGATGGAGTTCATCCGTCCGAACACAGAAGCAGCTTTCCCAACCCTACAGTTAATGTCAGGCTCTACTTCTCCGCTGTTGCTTATAACACTCCCAAGGTAGGTAAACTGATCCACGACCTCTACCTGACTGTTGTTGACAGTGATGTTCAGTCGAGGTTGACCTGTGTGGTTTCCCACCTCCATCGCCTTGGTCTTCTCAGAACTCACCCGTAGCCCAACTTTTCCAGAAGAGGTCTCCAGCTTCGTGGTAAGGTGCTGTAAGCCTTGGTTATTCTCGGACAACAGAACAAGGTCATCTGCAAAGTCTAAGTCCGCAAGTCTGGACTCTTCCCTCCACCTAATGCCCTCCTTCCCGTCTCCAGTGGTCTTCCTCAAGACAAAGTCAATTGTGATTAAGAACAAGAAGGGGGAGAGGATACAACCCTGTCGGACCCCTGTGATGATGTTGAAGAAGTCTGTTGTCCCTCCCTCCGTTGGGTCAGCATGACGCAGTTGTATATGAAATTCGCATCATTTGTCAATGCGCAAGGGGTAAAGGAAGTCAAAGATTCCACGAGGACACACTTCAGGAGAAAACTTGAAGCAGAATTCCATGACACGTTAGACTTTGAAGAGCTCTTAGGCAATAACAAAGTTTTTGTTATCCCGCGAAGTCTCTACAGGCTGGATCTAGCCAGGTTCGCTGCAGAGAAGTGCAACACGGATGAAGAAACATCGAAAACCGTGCTCCGCTTACGGGAAGCAATCCAGGGACAAGAGAGTAAAGTGCCATGGAGCCTAAACCTTGTAAACTGACAGAACATGCTGTGAGCATTCCAGATAATGTGAAAGAGTTCTTGTACGTTCTGATGACAGGCAAAACGGAATTTCCGGGTCTGCAGTCTTGTCCTGAAAGGGTTACACGCCTTCTCATGTCGTTTGGACAGGACTTAGTATTCGCAGTGAGCGGTGGACGGCAGAGGCCCCCTAATCACATTTTTGCTTCCATATGCCTTAAAATCACTCACAAACAATACCCAACTCATTCAAATCCTAAACCGATGTGGTCATTGAATTGCATATTCACAACTTAAAGAGATATGTGGAGGTGACAACGTGGCAGGAGGAGGCATGGAGAAAGAACCTACTATGGATCTTAGTGCGCATGCATGCAAGAGGAAAGCAAACGTAACCATCCCTGGCTGGACTGGATTCAACAATCGTTTCCGAAATGACCAACAGGTAACAACAGATAAAGTGTTATATATATGCCACTATAAATGCCCCAGCAACGAACATGTCTACTGTATACGAAGTAATGAAGAAGTCACTACAGATCAAAGAATCCTTGAATCTCAGAAGCATTGCAGTTGTGTTTGATCAAGCTCTGTACGCCAAAGCTATTGAAATCAAGTGGAAACACGGATCCCTGTTTAATGACCTAGTGCTGAGAATGGGAGTATTCCACACAATCTGCACATTCTTGTCGGTGATTGGCAAGCGCTTTGAAGACGCCGGCTTACGAGACATATGCGTTGAATCTGGGATCATTGCTGAAGTATCCGTCCCTGGCGTGATGGGAGGTCGCAAATATAAGCGTGACATACGGTTTCATAAGCTAATGTTTGAAGCTCTCAACAGGCTAGCGTGGACGGGGTTCCTGTCATGGACAGAGGAGCATTACGAAGGGACAAAGCCTCTTATTGATGATTTCTTCACAGAACTGGAAAAGTCTGGAATCACTTCATGAAATCCATGCGAACAAGAATTCAACGGCATCATGGCAAACCCATCATTTGAAGTTGTATCAGATCTCTTCTAAGCCTATCTGCACTAACTCCGTCATGAAAACGGGAAGCTTTCAACCTTTTGGATGTCTTCTGTCAACATGGTGCAGTTGCTACTGGGACTGTTGAGAGGGACTCGGGAGGGAGATTGGGATCTCCACCTCTCATCTATCAAAGACCCTGTCGGGAGAATACCTGTGGGTCAGACATGTGAGGAAATTGTCAACAAAGACACTCAAACTCCTGGTGGAACGAAAGGGTTCAGCCTTAAGCCAAATGCTGTAAGCAAGTACTATCTTGTCGCTTAGTATCGGAGCAGATTTCTGAGGCAACTGAAGAGCATGTTGCATATTGATGGCTCGCCAGCTCATCACAGTGATCTACAAAGTGCAAGGATAGCAAGGGATGAAGCTGATGTCCAGTCTATAGTATCCATTCTTCAAACCACTTGGCTCAATCCATTCAACCATGATCTCCAGGATCTTGTCAGTCTCTCTACTGGAAAGATTGCCACTCCTGAGGTAGAAACCGATTTGCTTCGAGCTCAAGATATCGTCCCGAGTGTAGTCTCGGTAGCAAGTTTGTGATAGCATGCCTCTGTCGCAACAAGCTATCTCGTATACCCATATCCCCCATATAGAGCCCAAATCAACATTCCTAATTCATTAAAGCTTCTTCGATACTTGTCTAATGATTATCACACATCGACATGTCCACATTGGCCCTAACGTACCCAGTAGTGCACGTGAGAAGTCATTGCCCGATTTAGTATAGTCCAAAACCCGAAAATCCCCCATAAAGACCCCTCAGTCTCAGTCACGGCTCGCGTTATGTATGGCCCAACCCAACGACGCTTGTTTTTGAATCAGTAGATGTTCCTCTCTCAAACCACAGTAAAACCATTAACCAAAGCCACTGCCCATATGAGATAATGTGCCTTAAAAATGAATAAAATGCATAGAGATGTAAATTCTGCTTTCATTGGTTCCAGTCACCCCCTGTCACACCCTCTTAACTTCAATGTGTCCTCTTGAGCTTTGGGTCTGTAAAACTAGAAAAGCTATGCTATGTGGTAGTATAAACGTTTTATCCATATCTTTATCAGAATCATCAGTGCAGCCATCGTAAGTTCAGTAATTTTCAGCCATAAATTACCTGATTTCGGAGGCTCTCGGAGGGGGGTCCCAGATCTCCATAATGACAAATATCTGGAGGGTTTTAAGTATATGGTTGTTCACAGTTCCCCATACCTATCTCGCATACAAAGTTTGAGCCGACTTGGCCAACCCCCCATCC
>NW_017804575.1:2521720-2552587 GCF_001625305.1 Branchiostoma belcheri
CTCAGTCACGGCTCGCGTTATGTATGGCCCAACCCAACGACGCTTGTTTTTGAATCAGTAGATGTTCCTCTCTCAAACCACAGTAAAACCATTAACCAAAGCCACTGCCCATATGAGATAATGTGCCTTAAAAATGAATAAAATGCATAGAGATGTAAATTCTGCTTTCATTGGTTCCAGTCACCCCCTGTCACACCCTCTTAACTTCAATGTGTCCTCTTGAGCTTTGGGTCTGTAAAACTAGAAAAGCTATGCTATGTGGTAGTATAAACGTTTTATCCATATCTTTATCAGAATCATCAGTGCAGCCATCGTAAGTTCAGTAATTTTCAGCCATAAATTACCTGATTTCGGAGGCTCTCGGAGGGGGGTCCCAGATCTCCATAATGACAAATATCTGGAGGGTTTTAAGTATATGGTTGTTCACAGTTCCCCATACCTATCTCGCATACAAAGTTTGAGCCGACTTGGCCAACCCCCATCTTCCGACCTCTGCCTGGTTTTCTCGTGCAATGACTCATATATAAATTAACCATTTACGGTCGGAAAGTAGCTGAAAAGTCCAAAAATAAGTAATTTCACGTTGTTAATGGTATAAAAGTTAACAACGTCCTATGGGTAGATGTCCAAGGCACACCCGTACCAAATTACAGGTTAATTGGGTTTAATGCCAGTGCACAGGACGCATTTTGTTAGTCACACTGTCTTCAAATTACCCATGATGCATTGCTATATTCCCGCCGATTTGATAATCAGTCTGATGGGGTGCAATGCTTTAAACACTCGTAACTACAGATAGCATTGACCGATTTTGTTGATTTAAAGCCCAAAATGCAGCGCATAATATGGCCAATCATCATAACTTGTTACACAAGGCCCCATAGGTAGCCTGAATAAATGCCTGATTTTGGAAAGTAAACAATGATTTTTTACACAAAAAATTACCCTCAAAATCGGAGTTTAAAGGCGTATAACTTCCTAAAAAATGCAGAATATCGGCAAAAAATCTATTGTGTTGTGATTACTGTGGCATGTTTTGTCTACAAACCAATTTTTGCCGAGAATTATTGATGTTTGATATTTTTTTCCCGGCCCTTTGGATTTAGTCCCAAGGCACGAGGTCCATTTTGATGACGTCACTTGGTCACGTGATTACACCAAGAAAGCTACTCATACAGACTTGCTATCATACATCAAAATAAACTTTGGTTATTGCAGATTCAAAAAATCTATGGTAGCACTGGTCCGTCTTGGTGGTACAAAAAACGGTCTCGGCCCATGGACTATTAGTGCTGAAAACAAGTTTACGGTTTTGTTCACCTTGTAGGGCTATACTACTATTCCACTAGTAACCAAGTGTTGTCTTTGCAGGGACCAAAGACAAAGCTGGCAAAATCACTTTCGATGGGAAGGTAGGATCGGACGACTTTGTCCTGCCATATGGACTGGACATATCCCCCGGAAATGAGATATTCGTGACTGAGCAAATGAAGAAACAAATTCTGATCTACAACACAAAGGGCATTTTTCTCCATAGCTTTTCCACAGGGAAGTATCCATGGGATGTTTCTGCTGACAAGGATGGTAACATGTGGGTGATGTTAGGAAACAGGAATGACGCTAGTCTCCATAAATACTGTAGGAATGGCCTGTTGCTCACCCAGTTTAACTTGCCTTGTAGAGAGAAAACAGGCATGTATACGTCTATTACACTGGACACTCTTTCTGACAACATCATAGTGACTCTGATGAGGACAGAAGACCCGCCTCGGTGGGCATGGAATGATCACAAAGGAATATCAATATTCAACCCAGGTGGACGGTTGGTTGAAAGATTTGGACGCCCCGATTTGACGTACCCAAATTCAGTTTCAGTGGACAAGAAAGGTAACATCTTTGTCGTTGACGGGAAGAATTTCTATGTGTACAAATTTGACATGAATGGGAATTATCGCTTCAAATTTGGTGGCCAGGGAAGTGAAGAGGGTAAACTGAAAACACCAATGGGCAGTTGTATAGACGGATCAGGTCGCTTGCTTGTGGCTGACAACAGGAACAACAGGGTAGAGATGTTCAGTACTGATACTGGCGAGCATATCCGCACTGTTGTCAAAATTTTCCAACCTAGGTTTCTTGCTATTGGCAAAAGGGGCGAACTGGTTGTAAGCAATGATGATAACATTGTAACTATTTTCACCAAGTATTAAAACCTAATTATGTGGCAGGTGGCAAGGTTAGGGTTGGCATCTAAAGGTTCTGGGTTTCAATCCCAAGCAGACCTAAATAACGTGACTTGATTTGATTTGATTTGATTTATTGAAATTGCAACAGTGCGGAACAGAGGCAGCTGTTGCTGGTGTTGTGTCCCGCACATAGAAACAAATACTGGACAGACAATACTCATTTTCACTTGAGTCTAGTGGGGAAAGTCGTGTAAAGTGCCTTTCCCAAGGGCACAAGATCGGTGGCATGTCAGGACTCGAACCCGGGACCTCTTGATTCTGAGTCGCGCACGCTGCCGTTGCGCCACACGACCCCACTTATTAACCGAATAGTAGGAACAAAATAAATGTAGGACAGCATAGATCTTATGACCAAAAGTGATATTTTGTCACTGTAAAAGTTCTATAATAAATTTGACTGCTAAAAAGATTGTCCAAGGTACAATGTGAGAATGTGTCGCATTTGATGGCAATTTTATTTCATTCATAATTCTGTAGTATGGTCCTTTCATATAAATATATTGGAATAATTCCAGTGATATGATTCTGGGTTGGCCATTATTTCTGAAGAAATAGAAAGTGGTATTCTTGTAGAAAGAAATGTGTAAAATATAACTTGTATTGGGTTATTAAATGCTGCATTTCACGGAAATTTCATTTCTCATAAAACTGTAGTGTGATCCTTTGTTTCTTAATCAATATGTTGGAATAAATCCAGTGATATGATTGTTTTCTGGGTTGGACAGTATTTCCAAAGAAAAAGAAAGCGGTGTTATTGTAGAAAGAAATGTGTGGAAAGAATAACACTTTTCTGTGGGATGTTGTCTGCGTTCTCAGTGATTTCAGCACCAAGGTCAGACCCACTGTATATGGTGTTCTGCTACATTATATTTTATTCATTTATTTATCTAACCAGAGAACATATCACCCTAAAGGAAGGTTTTCAATGCGCCCTGGAGGGCAAGCTCCAATCACATAAAATAATAACAACACAACATTTTTAAAGTAAATGCTGAATTAACAAACTTATATACAACCAAGGAGCAAATGAAAATAAGGTAACTTAATGGTAAGCAGGAACGTAAGGGTAACAGAAGAATAAACGGTCCAAACTAAGAATACATCAAATAATGTTGAGACAAATCAATCATATAAAATAAAATGAATAATAAGTGAAGGGAGGGATTTGCATATCAATGTACAATTGGTAGGCAGTCTTGTTTGTATATTTGTTTGAAGTGTAAGAGCTCGAGTGTACTGACTGATTTCAGGTGAGATGGTAAATTGTTCCAAAGAATCACCCCAGAGTACGAGAAAGCTCGCTTTCTGTACTCCAGGTGAACTTTTGGTAACTGTAGTCCTCCTTGAATAGCAAAGTTCTTTCTATCACAACCATTTATTTTTCAAGGCTTGAAAAATAAATGGTTGTGATAGAAAGAACTTTGCTATTCAGTCGTTTACCAACCTGATGAAATTATTTACGGATGTAGTTCTCTGATAACTGAGTGAAAAGTGCGGTGATATATATAGCAGATTAACTTATGTTTGTTGATCCAGTTGATGCCAATAAGATCAATCATCTGCTGATTATGTCTCTCTGATACTGTATGTGAAATTTTCACACAACACACACACACACATACACAAACACGCACTCAAGCACACACAACAAATTAGTGTCAAGCTATTGGTAGTATATCGATGTGGGCGTAGAAATACTAATGTCACTGCTACACATACACATACACACACACACACACACACACACATAACCATAAACACATGCACACATACACATGTACACACACACACAGACACATACTAACATTCAGGTATGTATCCACAAATAAAATGGCACACAAATAAGGACACAGGCTCTACAACTTTTAGGTACATGTAGTGCTGCTACTCGATTTATTTCATTACATTTGATAACAATCAAAAGCTCATAATACAGAAACTTTTTTCAGGACTTCTTATATATTCTTTCACATATAAAGTAACAGAAATTGAACCATCCAGTACAATAATATCAGCTCAATTCAAATTCAAATGCTATTTAACATATTAAATAGGAATTCCAAGCTAATATCAAATGATGACAACAGAAATTCAAATATAACGAATCCTCAGTATCATACTTGAACCTCCCAATAGCATAACCTCAACGTAAATTCAAACGCTAATTCAACATAAATAGGAATTCCAAACTATTATAAATTGGTGACAACAGACATTCAAATATAATGATACTTAAGTATCATCAGTGAAGCACGACCAAACACAAAGCATAATACAGAAATGTATGCATTTTATAAGATGTTACATGTAAATGTGCCATTCACCTGGCTAGCATCACTATGTCTACTGACAGGGATAGGACACCCCAAGTATGACGTTGGAGCTTCCTCGATGCAACAAGTGTAGTATTATATATCTTCACCTCACTTGTACAATCATATACTCCTTGTACAGAGGGTACCAAGATCGCAAACTCCCCAAAAGCATGTACATACAGTATTTAAAAAAGTATCTTTCTAGTAATATGATTATCGCATTTTAATTCTGCATTTTATGTCTAGAAATTATTAAAAGAAAATGAAGTTATTACTAGTAAGTACACAGTGTTCTTTCATATCATTAAAAACAATAAAAAATAAGTTTTAACATATTTATTATTATATTAAAATAAAATTAACAAAGCATCAATCAGTTCAAACCACTGTCAAAGCAGGATTTTGTCCTTGAAAATTCCTTAAACCCTTACAAGAAGATCATGTTGATCTGACTACAGTTTTGGGCACTTTTCCCTTAGACTTAGGCAATGCCTAACATCCAAAACATTTAAAAATCAACACCTGTCATATTGCTTCTCGTTGAAGATAGTAACAATGTTATTATCATTACTTACAATGAGCCATTCGAAGGCCCGGACAAACGAGAGAAACCTAGGCCTGAAAGTTTTAACAACAGTACAGATATGCTTGCCAGTTTGAGTATTGAACATCTCTACCCGGTTGTTCCTGTTGTCAGCTACAAGCAAGCGACCTGATCCGTCTATACAACTGCCCATTGGCATTTTCAGTTTACCTTTTCCACTTCCCTCACCACCAAATTTGAAGCGATAATTCCCATTCTTGCCAAACTTGTACACATAGAAATTCTTCCCGTCAACGACTAAGATGTTACCTTCCTTGTCTACTGAAACTGAATTTGGGTACGTCAAATCGGGATGTCCAAACCTCATCACACGCCCGTGACCTGGTTTGAATATTGATACTGCTTTGTGATCATCCTGTGCCTCAGAAGATGTTTCTTCTGTCCTCACTAGTGTCACTACGATGTTGTCAGAAAGAGTGTCCAGTGCAATGGACGTATACAAACCGGTTTTCTCTGAACTACAAGGCAAGCTAAACCCGATAAGCATCTTGCCATTCCTTCTGTATTTACGGAGACTAGCGTCATTCTTGTCTCCCAACACCACCCACATGTTACCATCCTTCGGATCAACGGCAACGTCCCGTGGTATCTCACTGAACCCCCTTGTGGGGAAGCTTTGGGAAAAAATACCGTCCCTTTCGTAGATCAGGATTTGTTTCTTCGTTTGTTCCGTCACAAATATCGCATGCATAGATGCGGACAGTCCACTTGGGTTGCCATATATGGTCCCTGCGATTTAGAAAACACTACGGTCAGTGGAATGGTAGGACATATGGTCTGCCATATCTTAAGGCCACACCAATTTAATTTGTTGGTTCTCGGATTCGCCTCTTCGTTTTTTTCTGATTTGCAAAAAAATAAAAAATTTGATTCTGGTCCTGAATCAACTGAAAAATGCTCATGTTTTGCCCCCCAATAGTTGAGGAAAGTCCTTTTCTTCCTAGTTGTTACAGTTTTCCCATCTATCATTGCAGTGGTTTGATTAAAAGTTCAAAATTCAATGTTTAAATTTTAACCCAGCCTTTTGTGTTGACTTCATGGCTCATTTTGTAGCATTTAAGCCTATAATAGGATGCCTAGACCTGTTTTTATTTTTATTTTTTTCGCCCTGTCGCTTCATATTTTTTCTGAAAAAATCCGAGAACCAACAAATTAAATTGGTGTGGCCTAAGCTTGAGAGAATTTGTTTAAATGTTCAGACTTACGTACGTAGTACCTAAAATCTGATTATGTGGCAGCATTGTGGAATGCCTTGCCTTAAATTGTTTAAATCTTATATATTTGAAATCATATCAATTTTTCAAACCTGTTTAGCTCTTGGTATGAATCATGTCTAAAGAAATTGTGTAAACTCCAAAATCTTTACTTGATTATTTAATTATTTTGATTCATTGATTATGATCATAGCAATAATATTAGCTTAATCAATTGAAGTTGATATTTTTCTCTACTCAAGACTTACAGTAATTACTGTTATTATAATAATTATATTTTATGTGTAAAAGTCCTATCACTTTGCCGTATTCTATTTTAAAATGTCCTCACTAAGAAAATAGTATTACACTGGATCAAATCAAACCTTACCACAGAAAGGAATATTACACCACTCCCATCTAATGCTTGGATCCAGGGTGTAGCACCAAACTTTGTCTTCACTGTCTGGATTCCGGCAGTAGTTCTGCTCCAGTCCGGATGCCGGATACTTCCAGGGTGTCCTGTCGTGGTCATGAGGTGTCTGACTGTCCCAGCGCTGACACGTCAAGCCATTTTCGGTCACAGAAGCCGTTCCTCGGTAGGATGCCCCATTTTCTAGCATACACGAGTCTTTGGCTAGGCCTGTAAGACCTGTAGGTTAGAACAGGACATTGTCAGACAACATTTGTACAAAATTAATCAAAATTTGGAGCCCTCATATCGCAATAAAATATCTACAATGTAGAGCCTTGAAGTCTGTGAAGTTTGTTTTGTCCCAATGATTATGGAAAATTAATAAGATTATCATATACTTAAAAGAGCTGTACACAAATTAACTGCATGTATATTGAAATTTAATGGATGAAAGTAGCATCCTTTGGCAAAAGTTTGTTTCAACATGTGATCATTGATAATTCAACCTACATTACATTGTACATTTGCACAAATATGCAGAAACACATATTAATACATACACACACATACAAACACACTACTGATACACACAAAACATTGGCTCTGTTTTCATAAGCACATTTCCATAATGTTCCATAATTTTAATAAATTCATTGATTAATTGATTGATCAATAGATAAATAGATAATTATATATACCATCATTGGTATATAGCATACCATCATTGGTTGTACTGATGATTGGTGTGGTGGCCTCAGAAGTTGAGCTTGTGATAACAGCAGTAGTTGTGTCAGTAGGGCTGACTTCTGTACTGTTGGGAGTAGGGTCTGTAATCATGGCAGATGTACTCCAGTCTTCAGGACCATGTGTAGGGCCAACCTGAAATGGAATGTAGAGTAACAAGATTAAACATTTCCAACATAAAGACAAACCGTGTCTGAGAGCCTTACTTCATTTCATGCAGCAAAGAAATCCCAAGTTTCAAGTTTATTTAATATTTAACAAGGACATAACAGGTACATTTAAGAATACAGAATATCACAGAAAGACACTTGAAACTTGAAACTTAAATTATTTACACATGACATTACAATCAATCAACATATTCACTGACAGTACGTACAGCTACAGCTACAGTCAGTAACCAGTCCCTCTATAGTCTGGTTTTAAACACAGACATTGATATATGTTGCTGTTGGTCGGCAGCTAGTCTGTTCCACAGTAGTGGCCCTTCAGGTATTGCAAACTCCCCTAAGCTTGAATAATGTTCCAGTGTCCAGCATGTGAGGGTCAGGGCCATAACTGAAGAGCTGTTTTATGGCAGTGCGTGTGCAAACTCTGAGCACTGGGGGTGATAATTTTATAATTTTGAAAATATTTGTCATCCCATTTTTGTTCATATCGATCAGCTGGATAGACAGACGAAATGTGTACTTGTGTACTCACGTTTGCAGTTTGGTAATCTTGCTTCTCAGCAAACGTGGTTGTGTTTTCTTCAGCCTGCTGAGTTCCCTTCCCTGCGAATAAGGTGGTTATTGTGATGGTTGACTTAGAATCTGAAGGTTCTGAGTTCAAATGCCTGGCAGCCTCCAATGCTGTTCCCTTGGGAAAGGTACTTTACACCTATTTCCCACTTGACTCAGGTGAAAAATACAAAACTGCGCAAGCGGTATCTATATCTGTATAGCCGGTATAACCGCCTTTCGGCTTAACACACCAGCTTCGCAGGCACGCGGCACGGCGGCAGCTGGCTATATTACACCGATCAACTTGTTACACCTAACGGTCCTAACCCTTGAACATCTAACTCGAGACATTGTTTAAAGCTATCTAATGACAATGCCCCTACTGTACTTGGTGACAGTGAGTTCCACTCTGCGATAGTTCTAGGAAAGAATGAATTCTTGAACACCTCAATCCTTGGTTGATAACTCTGGTACTTGAAGGCATGACTATTTCTTGTTCTGTTCTGGGCTGGTATTAGGTACTTAATGGTATGGACGTCCACCAGTTTATTAGTCATTTTGTACATGCGGTGTTGTGCCTTTAAAGGGCACTTTACGGGTAACATGCGAAACAAACAAAAAAGCAGATAGAAGCACAACTTTACAAGGTACATGTACGTGCACTCTCATGTCAAGGCAAAACTTAATTCTTCATGATGAACAGCACCACACTGGTGATGCCACATTACATGTAGATTGGTTACTTGATTTGTTTCCATTTTTCAGACATACTTATCTTTGAAAAAGCAAGTTGTTAGTACATATTCAGGGCTCAAAATTCATTTTTGGGATGGGTGCACTTGTGCAGCCAACCTAAAAAATTGGATGCATATAAAATTACACCGTATGAAATTAAAGTACAGTATAATGTGATTGTCAGGAAAATTATGTTTCATTTCTAACAAAAAGTACTACAACAATGATTTTATTACTTTTCTGACACTTGTTTTAAAACAAAATATCAGATTCTTTATATACGTAAACCTACGAAAATATTTGGGTGCAACAAAAAATTGAGTGCAAAGCTCCAAATTTGAGTGCACTAAAGGTGCACATGCAAGCCCTGATATTAGATACTTGGTGCAAAATGAATACTATTAGGTAGATGGATACAAGATACTATAAAGTAAATAAAAATGCTGTAGTTGTGTACTAGATAGAGTGAGAGAGACAGATATTAGACAGATGTCATACAGACCATGAGTATTTGTGAGGCAGGATGGGTTGGTGAGATCAATCAATATCACAGAGGTAGTACCAGGAGAGGTCCCAGCAGGTTCTGTGGCTGCTGTAAGTGTTGTGACAGTCATGTTCCTGTAGCCTTGTGTTGGGCTGAGCTGCAGACAAGAAGGCAAGAAACCAGATATTAATTTTAGATTGCTTCAAAGTGTTTGGCGGTTTCGTGAATGTATATACATATTGGAAGTGTATTATATTGTACAAAAAATGTATGGTAATGGGGGAAATACCAGTTTGAGAATTGAATTTCACAATAGAATAGTTTTTACAACTTATTTGATTGAGGTAACATACTTCATGCCATGATTACACAGTACATATTTCTTTCAACATCCTACCATCCAGGTCATACTTAACTTGGTCACAACCCTGTCAATCAACTGAAACCATATCTCCACCCACTCACTTCCAACCCTTCCTACCCAGGAAAAAGTACATACAAGCACATTAGATGAAAATCCAGTTAAAAGTAATTAATAATTAATAACTTTTAAAAAGTTCAGGCATTGATGCTGCCACTTCAGACCTCCCGCACTAAAAATTGATTAAATCATAAATTTGCTATTTGCCTCCTAAAACAGAATGTCTGCTGTGATGTTTTTAAAGTATCTACACACCAAAAGGTATTGATACAGGCCTAGGTGTTAGTAAAGCTTAGACATGGAAAAGCATGTTTAAGTGCTGCGGTATGTTACACATGCTTAGAAAATTTTTCGTCATGGCTGCCCCCGAACCGTGTAACTGTAAGCATGCATGGCAGGAACCTTAGATCAAAACATAATGTAACACAGTTCAAATGTAGAACTGAGAGGCATCGCAAGACTACACTGCCTTTCCTGGTTGATCTACTTAATGAAACATGACACGATTAATGTATTCATATGTCTTAATACATTAATGAAAATGGTTTTAATACGTGCAGGCCTAACGAAAGGCATTTTAAGTTGTATTGTGTAAGTACTAATAGTGTATTAAGTGTAAATATTATCATCTTTGTAATGCCATTCTATAATTCAGCTAAAAAGCTGCCACTGTATGGTTGTTTTAAGTCGTCACAATAAACCATTGATATAGATATAGATATGCTTAAAAAATATTAGCATTAACATCAGCTTACCGACTGGTTGTTTAGCATTTCTACGGTACATCCAGCAAGCAGTCCTATAAGGAAAGGGGCCAGCACCATTGCAATGATCCAGCAAGGCCGCAGAACAGAACGAGATCCCGAACATCCTCCTAAAAGTAGTGTGGCATGGCCCAATAAACATTTTTATTTCAAAAGCTGAAAATACAGAATGATACAAAGAGAGAAAAAATGCATCATCTGAACCCTAATAACTAACAATTTACCAAAATCAAAGAAATCTGTCAAACACTTTGTGGTAACCGTTATAGCTGAAACACACAAAAATGAATGTCAGAAAAGAGTAATTCCCATGAAAAGTTATCTCCAAAGTTTGAGGTTAAAAACCCTTACTGAATGTAGTGTGGTATATTTGCCCAATAGTCAGACTTCAAGCAGATACATGTATATCGCATTGAAGTATGAACTCGATTTGTTGACAAGTTAAAATAAAGTCCTAAGGAAGATAGCTGCCACAAAACAAAACCATACTCTGAGCTGTTTAATAAACATAAATGAACCAAACAGTATTTGATATCAAAGATCATAAAAAATTAAGGTCAGCCTTATTGTACAACTCTCCAAGCAGACGTTCTGGTTTTAGCTTATTTCTGACGCATTTTAAAGTTTTTTTTAGCCAGAGCTTTGAAGACTTATCTGGTGTCTTTTTTACACCAACCAATCTTCATGTGGTGAATGGACTTTGCACTGCCAATTAGAAACTCTCTTACCAATTTGATACTGTCTAGATCTTTCAGCCACCAAAACGTCTGCTTGGAGTTATATTGTTACAGTAGTACAGTAATACTGTTTTGTATTTTTTTTATGCACATTGTCTATTTATTTGTATGGGCATGGTGGCCTTGAAAAGGTGCACTTAGGTGCACCTGTCCCACCATGCCCTCCATGTTTTTTATGTATCAATCGTAAGAAATAGATAAATAAAATAAAAAGTATTCTTACCATCTGCCGAATGTTTGCGAGCATTTCCAGGCGCTTGTTTCGAACCAGATGTGTCTGGAGGATTTGGAGGCTTCTGAACGTCAGTAGTATCACTTCTGTCACCATCAGTTGCTTGTTCAAGGACGTCAGCTCCGTACATAGGATTTGAAAAAGTTGAATCCCCTGGGTTACCAGTGTTGCTCCTGGCACTCTTACCAGAATACTGTGAGCCCGCTTCTGTGTTGTGTGCTACAGCGTATGGTTTTAGAGTAGCACCATCAATGATATCGTCACGCCTACTCTCATATGCAGTATTTCCTGTGGTGGGGACAGTGTCAGACTGCGATCTTTCACCTGTTCCAGTAGTGTTTGGATACTGATATTTACGTTTTGCTTGCTTGTCATTCGGTAGTTTTCTTGTCCCAGCATCCCGTTTTGCCTTTGCTTCTTCACCATATGAAGAAAGAAACTTTGTACTCGAAGGGGCACTCAAAGTTAAGTCTTTGTCATACTGTTCGTTTTCGACAGACATTTCTGCGATGTTGTTATACACGGCTTCAAGATTTGGCTGAATTGGACAGCTGCTTATAGCAGTTCCAACATCAGTTACATCCGTACCCTCTTCCATTAATGATGTGCCTTCAATGCTTGCACAGTTTTTGCCAGGAAAATTTTCTTCTGAATCTACAACTTGCCTGGGGTACAAGGAATTCAGTTCTTTGTCTTTCAATATGCTGGTGGACCAGTCTGGGTTCCCATTGTTTGCTGGATATATAGCATTGCATTCTGCACTGACCGGTTCCATGGTGTAAACAGTATTGTCATTGTTCTTGGTGTCTTTCACTGCCTGTTCTTCTCCAATGCTTGGGTTGTCTGTGCCAGAGATGGAGATTACTGGAGGATTTGTTGGATCTGTTGGATTGACTTCTTCATCGTTTGCTTGATATATAGCATTGCTTTCTGTACTAGCCGGTTCTATGGTGTAAATTGTATTGTCATTATAGTTCTTGCTGTCTTTCCCTCCCTGTTCTTCTCCAATGCTTGGACTATCTGTGCCAGTGATGGAGATTGTTGGTGGATTTGTTGGACATATTGGATTGACTTCTTCATCGTTTGCTTGATATATAGCATTGCTTTCCGCACTGGCCAGTTCTATGGTGTAAACAGTATTGTCATCGTTCTTGGTGTCTTTCCCTGCCCGTTCTCCTCCAATACTAGCACTTGGACTGTCTGTGCCAGCGATGGAGGTTGTTGGTAGATATGTGGGATTGACTTCTTCATCATTTGCTTGATATATAGTATTGCTTTCTGCACTGGCTAGTTCTGTGGTGTAAATTGTATCGTCATTGTTCATACATTTAGCTTGGGGATCACTATGATCATTTGTTGTATATGGTGGATTGCTTTCTCCACTGACCGGTATGATAACTTCATCCTCTGTGTTATAATGTCCAGTCAAAGTTGTCATTGAACATGGTTGGCGAATATCATTGTCGTACTCAGTTGTTGTAATGGACTGATTGTTCATGTCCACATATTCGTTTCCATTGGTAGGTCTGTTCTTGGCTTCTTCCACTGACATTTTTTCAGGACTTGCAACTCTGAGTCGGTCTTCAGAAGAAAGTAGAATTTGTATGGAACTTTTCCTGTGGGCAAGACATTTGGGTATGTATTGTGCGGTCTAATGTTTTTATTTTCTTGATTTAGCTATCTGTAATGTGTGATGAGAAACTGTTGCATCAAAAAAAGTTAACAACACATAGTTGGGTCCCCACAAGCTAGACTAATTTGTTGAATATGAAGATCAGAATGTAAGAAAAATAAGGACACTGGTCTTTTGAAAGCACATAAAAGACATTGTTATGTTAACACTGGGTGATTTGCATACCACGATGATAGTTATATATTATTGTTTGCTGTGTTGGCCAGTATCACCAAAAGATAGAAATTGATGTGATAGTGGGATTAATGTGTAAAAAAAAGGTAACGGTTCTGCTGAACCCAAAGTCATCATTTCTGTGAAGACATTTTCTACGTTCTCAGCAATTTCAGTACCAAGGACATACCCACTGTGTACTAGTATGCTATTCTGCATTCATACATTGATTAGCAAATTAGTTTATGGCGAATATTTTACATGAAAAAAATTTACCCTTCCCCCAGCCCTGATTTTTTTTCCATGGCCCTCCCCCTAAGCCAAAAATTTCCCCATTGCCCTCCCCCCCTACGCACCAGCCCTTACAGTCCCTTACCTCCGAATGCCACGAAGCTATTTCAACTTATCGTGATCACAGTCTAACAAACAACAAACACACACAAACTCCTACAAAAAATAACAATTTTGCTGAACATAACAACTTAAAGCTTACACCAAGTAACACTAAGGCCACACCAATTTAATTTCTTGGTTAAGGGATTCGCCGCGTCATTTTTTTCTGATTTGCAAAAAAGGAATAAAAATTCAGAAACAACTCACTTCAAAATGCTCATATTTTGCGCTGAACAGTTGAAAACAGTTCTTTTCTTACTACTTGTTACAGACATTCCATCTTTCAATGCAGTGGTTTTAATAAGAGTTCAAAATTTATTGTTTAGATTTTGAACCAGCCTGGTGTGTTGACTTCATGGCTCCTATGGTACCATTTTGGGCCATAATAGGATGCCTAGGTCTGTTTTTATTTTTATTTTTTTTTTGCCCGCCAGCTCCATTATTTTTGTAGAAAAATCTGTTAACTAAGAAATTAAATTGGTGTGGCCTAAAACAACAACAAAAACTGTGTGACGAAGGCATGTGATCCACAAACTCCAGTTATTAATTCAACATTATAAACACCAAAAATTGTATATTCCTTTACAGCTTACACATATAGTTTGCGTATGATTGAACATTGAACATTTCATGTTTTTGTATTATGGCATCATTGATATTTTCTCAACTAGATATGGCCATACAGACATACATACATATGACAATAGCTCGAGTCATGTTTTGTACAGTCGAGTTATGTTGCCCAATGCTGCAATACTGATTGTAATAAGATCTATGGTTTCTTCTTAGCTACTAACATCCGTGTCCATAATATCACCAGGGTCCATAATATTGCCGCCTTGAGAAATAGTGTGCTTAAAGATATTTTTACTGCAACATACCCTAGGTATGTACATTTGAGGTGTGAAGGAGTGCATACCAAAAGTATGTTGCAGTAAAAAATATCTTTAAGCACACTGTTTCTCAAGGTGGCAATATTATGGACCCTGGTGATATTATGTTAGTATTCTGTAATACAACTTCTGACTTGAGTCATCAAACACTCAGTACTTACCTTAACTTAACGCAGCCCCAAATCCTTGCTAACTAGCTGGCAGTGTGTCCAACTGACTTGAGATGTTACTCAGATGATCTGTCAAATCTCCAGTTGGCTGCAAACTGCATTTTGTACCTTTGGTAGACTTATTAGTAGATTAAGGAGCACTGTGAGCTGACATATGCAGAAAAATATGTTGAAATGAATATTAACGTAGTTGCCCCTCATAGCTAACTAAAGTGGATTTCTTGATTCTAATCATTAAGGCGTCGGCGGGACTTTTTGTGAAAGGGCACAGGTCTTTTGAAAGCACGTAAAAGAGTCTGAATCATAACAATGGATTCTTTTGAAAACTGTTTATCCAGACAGCATATTATGTAATGTTACATAAACACTTTTTCTCTTTAGTGTAGTAGAATGTCATGAAATGTTGAAATAAATGAAATAAAAATATTTCTGTTGCCCTTTGTTGACAAAAAAGAAAAGAAATGGCAGAAATATTGTCAAAAAAACTTCCATATTCAGATGCTCATACTAGCCGTTGTAGGAATTCTCGTCTCAAAATGAGCATATGCCTGACTAAAACGATTATTCCCTGATATATCTATGACATTTAAGTAGTCAGGAGAGGCCTCAATGTCAAGAAGAAAAGCTGGAAAGACCTGGAGTATAACCCCCATAAGAGCCCATCGCGTTTCCCAAGTCGCGAAATGTCCAAATCTGGGAATGAGCGAGGCTTCTTTAGCGAGATACGGACCTTTTCCGAACGGGTGCTTCAAAACGGGGGTGTGATAGGGGATGAATTTACGCTTTTTCAATTTTAGAAAAATGAAACTTTTGGCATTTTTCGGCCTCCTTGTTTTCAGAGTATACTCCGCATGGTCTCCTTTCTATTCCTACTTATTGCCTTTGCCCAAATTTCCTTCATTCTCAACTTACACGTGAAAATGTGATTTTGCGATCAGCTGATCGCTTGCAGAAATGGTCAGTCTTGGCAGAAGTGAATTTTCCGTGTCGATCTCATTACCATATGAATGTAAACCAAGCAGATGCATGGTGGAAGGCAAAAAAAACGTAACAGCTTGGGGATTGCCATAGTTATACGCCTGACAGAGGCTCTGTTTCCATTCATATGATATTGAGATCGACACTGAAAAATTTACAAATTGATTTCCTTCGTATATTGCAGTCGGTGTATTAATATTCAGTTTGTAATCATGAAGGTTCAAACTGAAGCTATCCCTGTCCTTGGTGCTGAAAGCCATCCCCACACAATGTCCCCCTCCCCTGTTCGTAAGAATATTACGTGGTTGCGAGGATTTTCACCTCCCCTAGCCTCATAAATCGGCTCCTTTTCTTTGTAGAGGCAGTTCTTACGACTCAGTAGCTTATCTTGGGGAAAATAACTGCCTAAAATAGTCCCGTTCGTCCGAAAATCCATCGTAACTTCAGTTGTTTACATGAAAAGTAAAGCGGCTTTATAGCTTCGAGTCTGTTGTCCATATTTGGTCAAAGAGGCAGACGTCATAATTGTTTCTTTTTATTATCCAATCAGGCTCGACGACTCAAACACGTAGACATGATGAGAACCAATCAGCATCAAGGATACATCGGTTAATGACCCTCTGCGCCATGTATCAAAAGCGACTTCTAGCAGTCGGTGAAATTATTGCATGTAAAAATATCTCAAGTACCTGCAATAATTCTGCGAACTGCTAGAGGGCCTCATTGACACGTGTGACGAATTGGTATTATGGCGCCTTTGGGTGCATCACAGCTAACTAAAACGTTAGGGAGTAAACTTTGTAAAGAAGGGTGCACGTTAAGTTCGCCTGGGAAGAAAAGATTCTTCTGGACACCTCAGGTACGAATTATTACACTTCTAGAAAGGGTTTGGTGGAAATACTGGAACGAAAAGTTTATGCGTTCATGCGTTTTATTGATGTTTGTTTAATTTTTCGTTACTAAACATATTTTCCTTGATTTTGTTCTTACTATCAGTTCTATCCGTCCAGAAAACAACTGGACGTGAAGAATGGATCGTATAGAAAATTTTGCAAGAACTAGTTCTGTAATTGCTTGCGCTATTTTTACTTTAAACGCCAATGTTTACACCCATTCCTGCCTATATTTAACCCAGGATATCTACACAGTTCGCCTGGAGGATTGCAAAACTACATCGCATGACGTAATGCGGCACCTGGACTTAATGTATGCATATTTTTGAGCCTCGTTAAAAGACGAAATCCGCTGTTTTGATTGGTCCTCCTTATAATTGAATCATTTCTCAGCTAAAACCTATCATATAACCATTTTATGGAATAACGTTTGAAAATCTAAGACTTGCTTTGCCAGAAGCGTGCTTATAGCACAGTTATAATGAAAAATGGATGAGGATAGAAAAATTGAGAATTTCGAATTCGTAAGATTAAAGCCATAATCAAGACATCGTATTTTTCTGCCCTGCATGTGTGGTGATTTCCTATTGGCCTGTCATTAACCTAATATGTTAACTTGATTATCGAATGCAAATTTTGCTCGTGATTTACAGGTGGCACACATGTGCGTGAAACACGCTTTTCCAAGATGGCGAGTGTGCATGGAAGGGAAGAACGAGCTGGGTAAAAATTCCGCCCAGGAAGACGCGCCACGCACGTTTTGGTGGTAAGTTGTACTTTAAATCGTCGTAGAGACTCTCTTGACTATTGTAGGTAAATCTCCTCTGAGGTGAATGAAGCAAAAAGACCGAATTTTGAAAATAAGTTGCGGCAACTGTCCCCCACGAGTTAACGCTGCACCAAGTTAAGCAACCGATGGGGGCGCTTTTGTGTGGTCCAGTATCGAAGCTAAAAAGTCAATTTCATTTCTTCAATTTTTTGCACCGTACCCACACCAGTTCTTTGAACATGGGTCAATCAATTACTATTCAATGATTTTCAATGAAATTAATGATTCTGAAATAGAAAAACTACACCATTCTTAAGAGGTGCACTTTGTAAATAATCCGCTGAGGGGCGCTTTTATGTGACCTGAACAGCTTTTCTTGAAATGTGGTTTGTTGTTGTCTTTGTGTTTTGTTCAAATTCTATGCGTTTCAATGTAAAACAAAAGTGTTCCGAGGCCGATAGCATACAGAGGGGACACGATAACACCGTTTGTGTAGAGGATGACATGGATAAGGTGATAGATTTGGAAGGAAGGGAGACAGACGACCGGTAATATTTTCTAGTGGGGAGGGGGGGCGGTAACAGAGTTGTTTTATGTATCAAAGAACGTATCCAGGGTTATGATATACGTCACGTAGTGCTCAGGAAAGTAAATTTGTAGATAGAAAAGACTCAAAGAATCCACCATAAGCTTGACTGCAAGAGAAGCGGTGTTTTGGTCTGGAACAGGTCAGGATTTTTCTATGCATGTTAACCAGTTGTTGAGCGGTATTATACATGTAACGTTAAAGTGCCAAACCTGAACACACTGGTGAGCATGACAGTTGTGTGCCGAGGAAGGACTTGAATTGGGGACATTTTGAATGTCTTTCATCAGGCAGATGATATGCTCAGCTGGGTTGACTGGAGCAAGAGGCAGTTAGCTGCAAAACAAAGATTCATGACTACATCAAGGTAAAATTAGGCCTGAGGTAAAATGGTAAAATGAATGATGATGAAATCATTCATAAACTAAATGCGTAATACTATGCACATGTATTATCATGCTAGATTTGTGTGAAATACATTTGTATGTATGATCATACTAGATTTGTGTAAACTACATTTATATGATGCTATGATTGTTAGATTTTCAACCCCATTGACATGACTAAAATCGTTTCACTTTGTGAGTCAGTAAAGTTTGATGTTTGATGACTTTGTCACTGTAGTCTTAGTTTTCTACTTTTTACATCTTGTGTTTTATTTTTTACATAATATGTAACGTTAATGTTTGCAATGTTATATTAGAATATGTGCAATGGTTAAATGAGATGCATATCATGTTGTTACTTGGATTGTGATAATTTTCATGTGAATTATGTGATTGTTGTTTGGTCAGTAGTCTATATTCACTGTTGGCTGATGTTGCTCGTGTTTTGCCTGAACAATGTTCCATGTGTTCTTCCCACAACCAATGAAGGTTTGAAAACAAATGGATTGTGATATCTTGATATGTGAACATATTTGTGAGTTTCATTTTCATGTGAGTGTTGTTTGGTTATGATATACTAAGTACATGCACATGTATGTTCACTGTATGTTGTGCCCTTCTTTTGCCTGACTCTAACAATGTTCCATGTGCTCTTCCCCCAACCAAAACAGATTTTCTAGCAAATGTCATGAATATTACTATCCTATGCATGTTATGTAAACAGGTGTATCCTTAGTGTATGTGCATTGTAAATTTGGCATGGGATTTTTCAGAATGTTTCTTTCTTTTATACCCTAGCTTATGGGATGCTGAGACTCTATGGTACCTGACTATGTTCCTGTTTGCTGTGGGACCTGTCTGTGTTCCTGTCAGCTATCCTGTGTACCTGTTCTGTTCCAGAAGGATTTGCCTGTGTGTGTCCCTGAGGGACCTGTTACCTATCTACAAGACAAGAGAACTTTGGACCTTGACCGTGAGTTGGCTTTTATTTTTAGAACTCTTTAAAAAATGGGGTCTGCATGCCGCAATGTCTAAGCGCTGGTATTTGATTTGCATAATGTGAAGTCAGGTCGTTATGACTTGATGTTGACGTAACATTATGGGTAAAGTGTTAGGCCTGCGTGAATGAAGCGTAATGCCGGGTCACTGCTTTGCATACTTTTGTGCCTTGCCATTTAAATTTTGCATAATTTGAAGTAAGTCTATGTGTTAAGCATCCAGTGACTGTGCAGATGAAAAATTGTAAATCGCGGTCGCTGCCTTCCAAAATTAATGCAAAGTGTGATCGGGACCTCCCATGCAGACCCCTAAAAATGACAATGAAATATGTTGGAATAAGGGCATCTTTGTAATCATCTGAATTTTTTGTTCCAAACACCAGATTATCCAAACCAGCCCTTTCTACTATTCATTGTCATTTTGGATTGAAAGAGTTCACATTTCTCATTAATAATATAGTAGTTTAAGGTTGTTACTAATATTTATGTGCATTCATGGTGTAGAACACAGTACATTTTCCTACTAAGGAAAGCACTTCAAATACTGTCTGTTGTTTCACTCTGTATAGCAATGGGATACATTTTCAAAAGCATTTGTGATCAAATTGTTTTCCCTGAAATTAAATGCTTTGGTCACATAATGATTGTTGGAAATATGTTCTTATTTCCTTACAGAAGAGGGAAAAGGCAATGTTGTGCTTTCTTTCTGTTGTGTGAAATGTACTACAGAACTGTAAAGCTGTGTGTGATGTTTGAAAGAGAGGAATTGAGTTATGGAATCAGCGGAACAAACAATCTTAAAGTTAAAGTTTTCTTTTTGTGAGGATTTTAACTTATACGTTGGTGAAGGTTAGACATGCAGGTAATAAGATACGCCAAAAACAGTAACTGTTACTCAAGCAACTGGATATGATTTTGGAAACGGTCAGACATTTCAGGTAGCATCCACTACCTTTCGTCAGTGACTCTAAGAGAACGCAGGAGAAATGCAGGTTTATGATCATTTCTCTCTTTGCAAAATTATGCCCAAAGGCTAATTGCTTTACAGTCAAAAATACTATACGGTACACTACAATACAATGATAGGAGACAGACAACTACTGTCTGGAAAAGCTTATACTACTACGCTTGCTATTATGAGCTTTGACGTCGTCTTTGAAGGCAGTGGATAATTGAATAGTCCCACATTCTGAGGAAATACAGTAAATGTAGTTTTGTTTTGTTTTGCTGATTTCTTTTAAGTCATGTAGACCCCAGACTTTGTTATCACTGTTGATGGACTTGTAGCAATACTTGCCTCCTGTTGGAAAATTCAGGGCTTGTCTCATGTTGATCTAGTAGTAGAGTTTGACAGTGATGTTTTATGCTGACAGACTTTATTTGATGAGCTTGAGAGTAAGTCTGGGTTTTGGAGCAGGAGGTTTGAATTGTTGTCAGTACATTAACAGTGATAACAGTGAGTTTATATCACTGCATGACAAAACACAATTCCTCTCTTTCCGTATGTTCTATCCTTACACTTCTTGTCCCTGAGCTTAGCCTGGAGGAGGAACTTCTATCCCAGGGTTCAAACTTACACATGCCTCAACTCAGCGTAATAGACTTGTTGACGAACAACTTTGTCTGTCATCAGGCCTACTACGCTAACGGAGAGGGGCTTTGTATATTTTTGTTACCCTGGCCCGGAGGTTTTGTCCTTTAGGCTTTGATGCTAGGTTTGGTTGCTTGGTGTACATGTATATATAGGCCTCTTGTTTAACTTCACTCACTTTTTCAACACTTTGGACCCTTACTCTTAAATTTGCCAACACTTTTGAGTTAAAGTTTCCCACCAAAAAACTTTTATCTTACATGTAGTTAATTGTCACTTTGGACCTGAACACTTGGTTGATGAATTGTGCAAAAAAAATTTCTGTTGAAATCCTGCCTGCCTGCCTGCCTGCCAAAAACGCATAATTGGGACCCTCAAGTATAAATTTAATTGGATTTAAGTTTTCCTGCCTTTACAGGCAGCATTTATATACAGCTCCATTCTTACTGTCATAAACTTGCATGTTGTGTGACATAATATCTTGCATTAGTAAGGCCAATTGCTGTTGTCAATACAGTGACTTTTGTTTCTTTGTCTTCAAGATGCGAACCCGGAGACTGGACTGCAGCAGGAGGAAGAACCAGACTTTGTAGGCAGCCGGCTGCATGAAAGAAAATGAGGTGTGAGTGAGTATGGTTTCTTTATTAACACGAGACAACACTCCACATGCACACACTTGCACTCACATTTCTCTTGCACTCACATTTCTCTTTTTTCATTTAACGTTTATTGTAGCCGGCGACTTAAATTTCACGTCAAGCAACACTGAAAAATTCTTCATATTGTATGGTTGAATGCCAAATTGCCCCTAAATTGTTGCTTCAGACCTTTACACTTAAATTCTTCCGCCGAAAAACTTTGCATCCAAGTTGGCTGCATGAATTCCACGTTGTTGTCCTCTTCATATTGTATGAATCCAAAATTGCCCCCAAATTGTCGCTTTGGACTTTTTACACTTAAATTCTCCCACCGAAAAACCTCGTATCTGAGGTGGCCGCAGTAATTCCTTAGTCATCCTCTTTGTATCGTATGAACGACAAATTGGCCCCAAAATTGTTGCTTTAGACCTTTCTTTACACTTAAATTCTCCTGCCAAAAAACTTGTGCATCTTTGTACTAATTCCTAATGTTCAGTCCATTTTCCCGCCAAAAAAATAATTGGCACCCTCACCTGGTTAATTAATTGGATTAAGTTTTCCCGCCAAAAAACTTAGTATATAGAGCACTCTAACCTTGAACTTGTGCCCCCCTCCCACACTTCTTCCACAACTCAGAGTTAGTTACACTGTTCTCTAGACTTCTTCAGACATGTAGTCACCACACTCTTCTACACAAACACTTTGTTGATCGAGTGCAGTTTTTCCACCATTAATAGACTTTAGAATAATCTCTTGCTCTCCTGGTCGGTCAATTGTACTGGTATACTGATGTGTCGAAGCATCAATGTCTCCGAAAAGACATCCCCCGGGGAGTACACTTAGTGCATTGACCGACCAGGAGAGCGAGAGATTATTCTAAAGTCTATTAGTGGTGGAAAAACTGCACTCGATCAACAAAGTGTTTGTGTAGAAGAGTGTGGTGACTACATGTCTGAAGAAGTCTAGAGAACAGTGTAACTTACATACTCTGAGTTGTGGAAGAAGTGTGGGAGGGGGGCACAAGTTCAAGGTTAGAGTGCTCTATATATTAAGTTTTTTGGCGGGAAAACTTAATCCAATTAATTAACCAGGTGAGGGTGCCAATTATTTTTTTTTTGGCGGGAAAATGGACTGAACAAAGAAGTGTGGAATTAATATAAAGATAGACAAGTTTTTTGGCAGAATTTAAAAGTGTAAAGAAAGGTCTAAAGCGACAATTTTGGGGGCAATTTGGCATTCATACGATACGAAGAGCGATGACTAAGGAATTAATGCAGCCAGCTCAGATACGAAGTTTTTCGGTGGGAGAATTTAAGTGTAAAGGTCTAAAGCGACAATTTTGGGGGAAATTTGGGATACATACAATATGAAGAGGATGACTAAGGAATTCATGCGGCTGGCTAAGATTCAAAGTTTTTCGGCGGGAGAATTTAAGTGTAATGGTCTCAAGCAACAATTTAGGGGCAATTTAGCATTCAACCGTACGATATGAAGAATTTTTCAGTGTTGCTTAACATGAAATTGAAGTTGCCGGCTACAATAAACGTTAAATGAAAAAAGAGAAATGTGAGTGCAAGTGTGTGCATGTGGAGTGTTGTCTCGTGTTCACAAAGAAACCATACTCACTCGTCCCCATCTTCTTTCATGCAGCCCTGCCTACAAAGTCTGGTTCTTCCTCCTGCTGCAATCCGGTCTTCGGGTCCACAACTTCAAGACAAAGGAACAAAAGTCACTGTACTAGCAATTGGCCTTACTAAAGCATGATTACATGCATATCACACAACATGCAAGTTTATGTCAAGGAGTCTAGAAAAGTGTGTCATATTGTGTAATTAAAAGCAGTGACTGGACAAGTGGATTATAGGATAGAAATGTATTAGCATGGGTGTGTTGCTGAACAAATAAACTATACTCACAACTGTGCCCACTGTCTTCATTTCCTTCTGCATCTTCAAGTCAACTGGTTTCTCCCAGAACAGACAGCCGACCCTCAGGACACACCTAACAATATGAAAGGATAATAAGTGTGATGGAAAAACACCATGCAATTCAACTATCCGATCGCATGATTGAATAGACTTTTTCGAACGTACTTGTAGCATTTTACATGTCAGAGTTCTTAGCATACTAGTACATGTGAGAACAGGAATAAGTCATGTAAGTTGTAAAAGTTGCTTGAATACATGTACCAAAATGTAGGTTTTTACAAGTGTTTAGTAACTGTTACTGGCAACATGTTATCCCACAGTTCATAATACATCAAAGAGGAAAGAAAAATTCAGGTATTGTCTCACCTGCATGGACAGGTACAAACTCCTGATCTCGTCTAGTTTACACAGAAGTCAACCATCATCACAGGTTTCTCCCAGTCAGTCAGGACAGGAACGTCAAGAAACGCATGAACTAAGGATGAAAGGATAATTACTGTAGTATGATGCAAAAACATCTTACTAATAGATAACACTGACTAACCATGAAAGATCCCGGTAATCATAATGCTTTAATAGATCATTGCTATTGGAAACTTTAAGGTGTTTTTAAGCACATTACTGGTTGTGTGTTATGCCTCACGGTTTGTAACAAATCAGAAAAAGGTTGTAAAGTGTTGTTTCACCTGTACAAACTCTTCACTGTGTCTTCAAGTCAACAGGTTTGCCAAGACATCATTTGGTCTGGTGTGGACAGAAGTTGTCCATCATCACGTTTCTCCCACTCAGGACAGGGACGTCAGGACAGGAACATCAGGACACACCTAAATGATATGATGAATACCGGGTAATTAGTGTGATGCTCCCACAAAAATTCCAGGCAACATTGAGTGACCATAAAAGATAAAATAGATAAAATCCTTCAATCATACAACCCCTTTGCTTAGATATGTTCACATAGAAAAATAAAGTTGTAAAGCATTGTCTCACCTGTATACAATCTCTTCACTTTGGTCTGTCTTTAACTTTAAGTCAGCTGGTTGGCTGAGGCCTGGTTTGGACAGGAACATCAGGACTGCTGACCCTAATTATATCTATATAAAAGAACAATTGATGCCAGGTATGAATGGACAACTAGCTACCAGGCAAAGATGCACTCTTGCGACTTTGTACTTTGCCTCTTCCTAGAAATGTAAACAAGTGCTTATATACCAGACATTTATTCAAGAAAGGCAACACAAAATTAATGTGAAAGATGTTTTGCTACATGTGTGTTATTTTTATAAAGTGTAAGACGTAAGGGAAGAGTGCTAGAGTCAAACAGATCTTCTAAAGCATTGTCTCACCTGTGGATGCTGTTGTTTTCATCTTGCTCTTGTGTCTCTAAATCACCTGATCTGGTCCAGTCTTCTCTTGTCAGGTCCAGACAGTAGTCTTCCCTACTGCATCAGTCAGCAGCCACCTAACTGCAGACATTAGAAGTTACACACTTGTCTCAAATAACAAAGTAAATAGTAGGTTGAATGCAGAACTAAGATTTTTCTTACCTGAGAGTCATCATCAGTCTTCAAATCACATGATCTGGTCCGATCTTCTCTTATCAGGTTTATGAAGAATTCACCACTACTGCATCAGTCAGCAGCCACCTAACTATACAGACAGTAGAAGTTACACACTTGTCTCAAATAAGACCAAATTAGGTAAAATGCAGAATTGGGATTTTTCTGAGCTGATATTCCTCTTGAATCTTCAAATCATTTGGTCAGGTCCTATCTGTCTTGTCACTGGTTCAGACATATATAAGTCTTCAATGCTGCATCAGTCAGCAGCCACCTAACTATACAGACATTAGAAGTTACACACTGTCTCAAAGAACATGAAGTAAATAATAGGTTCAAAACAGAATTCAGATTTTTCTCACCTGATATTTCTCTTGGGTCTTCAAATCATCTGGTCTGGTCCACTCTGTCTTCTCAGGTTCAGACAGTAGTCCTCACTACTGCATCAGTCAGCTGCCACCTAACTACAGACATTAGAAGTTACACACTTGTCTCAAACAATACCAAGTAAATGGTAGGTAAAATGCAGAATTGGGATTTTTCTCACCTGATATTCCTCTTCGGTCTTCAAATCATCTAGTCTGGTCCACTCTGTCTTGTCAGGTTCAGACAGAAGTTCTCACTACTGCATCAGCCTTCATCTAACCATACATGCATTATAAGTTGGACACTTGTCTCAAATTAAAAACTAGCAATGCACACACACACACACCTTAAATATCTTTAAAACAAACACATACCTCGACGAAAACTCTATATACATAATGACCATAAAAACGGGGATAGAAACAATAAAATAAATCAACCCCCTTCAACTGAAACTTTATGTGGAATACAAAAAAAATTGGGCGCAAAATATTTTGAAAGCAAGAATTGCTACCTTCAAGCATAGTCAACTGTAGTGTTTGCACCAGAAATACTTGGGCTTGATGACTATTTACTGAATTACTCTAAAAAGGAAACGAACAAGCTTTTAGATTATAAATGATACATTGCATTAATGATAATAAAGAACGAATTTTAAAGTATGGTCAACTCAACTTAACTAGTTTTCAACCGTTTTGTATCGTATTCATTTCGGCGCATTGAAGCTTTTGAGGCCCCCATCTTGTTTACGCAAATTTTGGCGGGAAAAAAAAGCACATTCCAACAGGTGTTTTGACCCACGTGGAGATATTGAAAGAGAGAAGATGGTTTGGTCAAGGCAGAATTTCTTTCGACAAATATAACCTCAAAACGGTGAACAACTGACTGAAAAGACACGCACATAAATTTAACACTCTACAAGTGCAACACACATTGAAAATGTTGTTGAAAACGCGGCAACTTGGACTTTTCTAAGCCTAATGTAAAATTAGGAACGGTCGCTACCTAATACAGAAATAGTTCATTATTTCTTATGGAATATGTTGACATGTTCGTACTAGTTGCTAAGGAATAATGTCAGCCAAACAATGTACTGGTTTACCTGAAACAATGAGCGAAGTCGTCTCCATTAGTCCATACCACGCTACTCTTCCCAACTGTCTCGCCATTTTTGTCTTCTCCAAAATTCGCCAGGTCAGGAAATCCGCAATTTCTCCTCAAAACATCACCAGAACGGCACAAATTCACAGCGAAAACTCTCACACATTCTGCTGCACACTTACTAAGACATTCTACCGACGAAAACGTCTAAAGGTACCCAGAAAGTTGTGAACAAATCAGCCCAGAGTATCCCCGTCGTACGAAAGCGCCATTTTGAACGCTCAGACCATACCAAACTTGTTTTTACACAGGTGTGCAGCCGGCCGTGCATATTAAATTAATGTGAAGTTGATAATCTAATTATGACGACCAATGACGGCCCACTTAGAACCATGGTGTCCAGAATACTTGTCACGCTGTCAGAGGTCTCTGTTCAGTTTTGTTCAATAACGCCTGTCAGCCATGATAGTACACTCTGGGCTGCCACGTTTACATGAGTTTCCAACAACAAAGTACGGAACGTCTGTGCCCCACGGGCCTAAAATGATGACGTACGACTCGTCCCCGAAGTACGGTGGCCGATAGGGACAAGTCTTCTCAACACACTAACTTTTGTCTTCTCCACACTGACTTTTGTCTTTCTTACACTGACTTTTGTCTTTCGTACACTGACTTTTGTCTTCCGTACCGTACACTGACTTTTTACCCTACTCCACTTATACGAAGACAAAAGTCAGTGTACTGAAGACAAAAGTCAGTGTACGAAAGACAAAAATCAGTGTACGAAAGACAAAAGTCAGTGTACGGAAGACAAAAGTCAGTGTAGGGAAGACAAAAATCAGTGTACGAAAGACAAAAGTCAGTGTACGGAAGACAAAAGTCAGTGTACGGAAGACAAAAGTTAGTGTGTTGAGCAGACTTGTCCCTATCGGCCACGGTACTGAGGACACGTTTGCCCCGCGGCGTTGGGTGGATCCACCGGACTTACGTAAGTTACAACTTGCGTTGTGTCATTAGCTATATATAGTATGGGTGGGTGGGTGTGTACGTGGTGAGAAGAATCCTGTGCTAAACAAATGTCTTGTTTTCTGGCAAGAATCTTGTTGACTCCCTCTCTGACCTCAGAAACATGAGTGTGTCCGGCTCAAGTGTGGAGGAGAGAGAAGAAGAAGAAGATGTGTTTGAGTGGGATGAGACAGGAGGACAGGCCGAGACAGGTAAGTTGCCTGAACGAAATCCCTGCTTATTATCTCTGCCTGGTATTATATAAGTAAAGGTCAGATGTCTAAATCATCAATTTCTAAAAGGCGTCTAAAATAGTTGATTTGATTTGATTTATTAGACTGTATAAATATATACAGCCAGGACTGCCCAACTAGCCGGAGGTATATATTATAAAGGGCTAGCCCTCACAACAAGAACATAAACAATTAAGAACAGGTAACAGTTAACAGTGGTTAACACTTCAGATAAACATACCATTAGTACATAACGGACGTTTTGGCCTAACGTTAACAAGCTATGCAATCTGGTCTAGTCGTCATGCGTTTACCATAATTACACTGTGTACTATATCTACATTCATATCACAAATTTCGATTAAGCGGACTTGATCTCCAGGCATTGTTGTGGTATGTTTACTACTACTCATGAATGTCAGTGTCATTTGCTGGGAACGAAAAGGCCATATCGTCTGGGGTCGTGTGGCGCAGTCGGTAGCGCGTTCGGCTCACACCCAAGAGGTCACAGGTTCGAATCCTGCCCATGTCACCGATCTTGTGCCCTCGGGAAAAGCACTTTACATGACTTTCCCCACTTCACTCAGGTGTAAATGAGTACCTATCTTCGGCTATGGACGTCCCTCGGATAGGACGTAAACTGGAGGTCCCGTGTTTGAGGAGAGAGCCACACCTCGAGCACGTTAAAGATCCCACCACACTTTTCGAAAAAGAGTAGGGGCATGTCCCTGTGTGCGATGGTACAAACGCTACTGTATGGAGTTGGTGATTCAATTCAAATCACCCGAATGGAGGCCTGGCGAACCCCTGTTCCGTATCAGCCACATGGTGATTACATAACCACATGGTGATTACATGATTTGATTACATAACCACACGTGGTGATATTACATAACCACACATGGTGATTACATCATCACCCGCGGCCGTCTTGCATTAAGCTAATGAGAGGGCATGTCACCTCGTAAGGGGCTCGTTAGGGGCGGTATAGCCACTGTCACACCTGAGACTTAAGGTCAACAGAACATACGATATATTTGAGGAAGAAATCATATATTTTAGAGATCTTGGAAAATACAGTTGGGAGGCGACTTTGATGCGACAGTAGGGCGAGGAATCATATCATGAACAACAGTTCCAAAATTTCATACCTTCGCCAAATGAAGGTACTTTTCGTGTTAGCAAAATAAGTCGAGAATCTGTTTTTTGTAGGCAAGTTACCGTTGAGAAGACCAAGGTCAAGTTCTAAAATGGGCCCTGTGGGGGGGGGTGTCCCCTACGTCACGGCAGCGGACCTTTGTGTTTGTTTGTTTGCCAACAGGGCAACACATTGTACTTGTGAAAATATTGAATTTGTGTAACTTTGTTTTCATTTCATGGTCTTAAAACAGATCCACTGCTGCCGGCGGAATCTTCCCACGGCCCGCCAACGCCGACAGAGGATCGTCGCCTCCGTCTGAACGTCAGCGGGATGATCTTCGAAACCTGGGAGAGCACCCTGAACAGATACCCCAACACCCTGCTCGGAGACCCCGCCCGCAGGGAAAAGTTTTACTGTCCGGACGGAGACGAATATTTCTTCGACCGTCACCGCCCCAGTTTCGAAGGTATTTTCCGCCTCTACCAGAGGGGACACAAAGCTACAGCAGACTACGAGAACAAGATGGAGAAACCCCTGAACGTCCCTGTGGAGATTTTCTACGCAGAGATGAAGTTTTTCGACATCGATGAAGCCATCATTAAGCAGTGCCTTGAGGATGAGTGGTACAGCTTGGAGGAAGACCCTTACGCTGATCTACCTACCATAGAGCCACAACGGTCCATCTGGCTGCTCTTTGATTACCCAGAGAGTTCGGTAGCCGCTAAAGCCATCGCTGTGATTTCTGTGAGTATCATATTTGTCTCCATAGCGGTGTTCTGTGTGGAAACTATTCCTGGATTTGACGCTAACCCTCTAGATTCTGCAATGTTCTCAAACGACACCATAATGGACCCGCTGTTCCGTGCATATGAAGACCAACTCTTCTGTGTGGAGACCGTCTGCATTATCTGGTTCTGCTTCGAACTGATCATTCGATTCTACGCGAGTCCCAACAAATGCAGCTTCATCAAAGACGTCATGAACATCTTTGACATTGTTGCCATCGTTCCCTTCTTTGTTGACCTCTTTATGATTCTTGGTGGTTTTCAGCTTCAGAAAGGTTCCACTACCTCCGTCTTCGTGCGCGTGCTTCGACTCTTTCGCATCTTTCGGATCCTCAAACTCTCCCGGCATGTAAAAGGGTTGCAGGTACTTGGGAGGTCTCTTCTTGAAAGCATGGGATCTTTCATTCTTCTATTGTTCTTCCTCTGTGTCGCTATGATCCTGTTTGGAAGCTTTTTATACGTTGCTGAACCTAATGATGACTGGAACAGCATTCCGGGCACGTTTTGGTATATCATAGTCACTATGACAACAGTGGGTTACGGTGACGTCTATCCGACAAGTTTCGCTGGAAAGCTGATCGGGGGAGTGACAGTTGTCTGCGGCATTATGACACTTTCCCTCCCCAGTCCCGTCATCGTCACAAACTTTATCAAGGCCTGGGGGATGTCCAAAAACGTCATTGCGACTCGAAACAAGGGCTCAAAAATAGACAAGAAAGATGAAAAGCATCACCAAAAGTTCTTGGAGTACGCATGGGTTGGTGACGTCGACATCGATAAGGCAAAGGGGAGGCTGTGGGTGACTCCAAGGCACTACATGCTGTATGGGGAACCGGAAAGCAAAAAGGAAGATCCGAAAAAGACAATATCTTCACTACAGAAATATTTGTACATGGGGACCCCAGAGGGGGAGGGAGAATTTTACGTGTGACCTTATAATCGTTAATGACCCGCCACCGAATGAAGCCACAGAGTGAGCGCAGCGAACGAGGTGGCTTT
>NW_017804575.1:2552607-2560907 GCF_001625305.1 Branchiostoma belcheri
GGCTATATGATAATTAAGGGTTAATGTCCCGCCTCGAGGTGAATATGGTGTGATAAAGCCTTGTCAGTTGCTATAACCACCGAATAAAGCCACCTCGTTCGCTGCGCTCACTCTGTGGCTTTATGAGGTGGCTATAGCAACTGACAAGGCTTTATCACACCATATTCACCGAGAAAGGGCGGGACATTAAGGCTATTATCATATAGCCTATCCAAACTTACACAGTAAAGAGTGACACATTCCTGTACAACACACACAAACTAAATAGAACATAGTTCCATCTGGAGTCACCTGAGGTCACTAGGGGAGGGTCATGTTCTATCTGGGTCACAGGCAGGGAACAGGCGTTCTTATGGGAGTCACCCCAGGTCATTGGAACACCACTCAAGTTATTTTTGGATTTTTTAGAACTAGAGCCGTGTTCTATTGGGTCACATGAGGTCATATGCGGGTGCTTATTGGATTTTTAATGTATGGATTGGGATGAATGAATACCCGATTTTGACTCTATTTGTGACATTACGGCGTCATAAGGAATATGGAATGGAGCCTTCTGATTGGTCAACGTCACCCGGCTATATGATAATGATAAATAAACACTTTATCCAGTTTTGGCTAAATATAAAGCGGCTCTACAATAACACACAAACAAGTATTGCGATCTTCAATGTCACCCACGATAACGGTAGTAGCTTCGTTTCATGTTCCATGTCCACTACAAAATGATTGCAGACATGTACGTCTAGGAAATGGTTTATATTTGTGTAAAGGTGGATTTTTTTCTGTTAGAAGGTACGAGTACCCATGTAAAGAGGGGCCAGGCTAACAGTAAATGACCGCGGGTGTCCCCATTTCGAACACCGTTCTGTTCGAATTACGTCATATCGAACACGGTTCGGGTTCTACACCAGGTGGGGAGATGAGGACCCAAATTTGACCACCGAGACACACGAAATTATTTTCGTATTTGCAAGGTCAGTGCACATTAATGGTATATTTCTAAGTTCCATTCAACACGTGCGATTCACAAATGGAGCATAGAGAACTGTAACATAACTTTCAAAGACCGTACACGTGGGTTGTGCACGATATCTGGTTCTACCTGGATGTCTAAATTTCATCGACGTAACCGTTTTATAACTTACTGTAGTACTGTTACAAGTCAAGTCAAACTTCATTGCACAACAATTGTAACAGTTACGATGTATGGCAAGGTCTTCATAGTTTTTTTTTTTTTTATATTCCAACATCTCATCACAAGACGTGGTGACGGCACACTCAAGTTTTTTCAACTTATATTAATGCCGCCACCAACACGGGACAATACAACACTCATTTTCACATGATTGAAGTGAGGAAAGTCTTGTAAAGTGCCTTTCCCAAGGGCACAAGATCATATATCGGTGGCATGTCAGGACTCGAACCCGGGACCTCTTGATTCCGAGTCGAGCACTCCGCCGCTACGCCACACGACACCACATAGTCTTCATAGTTACTACATATCTAGCTGATATCTACTCTAACGTTCTCAGCAATGCTTGTAAGTTCTATTTATCGAAACTATCACTATACCATTTCATAAAGGTGATATACTATATATGGAACATGGCTTACATGATAACATACGAGAGTTCTCCATACATTCTACAGACTAGACACTAGGCTATTTTAAGTAACTAATATAGTATAAATGGGATATGAGATATGGACTATACACTACGGCGTATTTGGTAGAGTCGGATATAACATAATTTTCTTAACTAAAGCGTTGGATACATATTGAATGCTGCCATATATAGCAGGTACAAATGTACGTGTACTAAGTAGGTGTTACAAGGTCGGTTCATCGTATAACAGAAGTTGGTGTGTATATATCTGTGTAAATACGATTGATAAGAAATATTAGCTTATGCCACAGCAAGTAAATTTTATGGATGACATCCTCCGCAGACTCCAAATCTAATGCGAGAGGGCGAAAACAAAACAAGACGGGCCCCAAAAAACAAGATTCCTATATTTTCAAATTTTGACATCATAAAGCCTGTTAAACAAGAAATGATACCTATTATAGCTATATTGTGCTAACTTTACTGCCAACTATCACAACATCCATTTGTCACTGAAACAACTTTGAAAAAGAAAAATTTTCAATCATTGTACAAATGGTTTTGATTCAGTTGGAACATATAAAAGGAATGAAATACATCACTGCATCAACAGAAAAGTCAAAACAATAAATCAGAGCCTTGTCTTGCCTCCTCTCTTCATGTTTATCTGCCATACACGTTCCGGCATAGCAAGGCATGCCATTTTTCCCATTTTTGGAATGTTGACCACTGTCAAAGGGCAACAAAATTTCTTGTTCTTTTTTTTACCAAAATCAGGCGAAAATCAATGCGTGCGCTGATGTCATCTATAAAAATTACTTGCTGTGGCCTTATAAGGGTTATAATTTCTAACATGAATCGTTGTGATTCTGTTCGGAAAATTAGAGGGTTTGAGACTTTATTCTGAATTAATAAACCATTGATTTACGTATACTGCTGTCGTTTGTGTCTGGTAAGGTCAAAATACCAGTTGAACTTTGTATGTCTATCTGCCAGTATTCATTTCATTATACATGTATAACAATTTGATAACACACCGTCTGGCCCGTGGATAACCTTTTAAAATATACCTCCCCCCCCCTCGTTCTTTGTTACTGGAAGGAATGGAATAGTCCTAAAACTTTGGCTTCACGCAAAGCATTCTGGGACCGTCTAAACCTTTACCAAGTTCTGGAACGTCATAATCGTTACTGTGGAACATCCTCGTTTGTAGAGAGAAATCACAGCTAGTGATCAGCGAAATTTTCTGATCGTTTTTCTAGTCGTATCTACGCACGAACGAAAATAAAATCCCGTTGAAAATGGGTAATTGTTTGGCAAAACAAGACAATGAGTTCCCGGACTTTTCTGGAGAAAAAGACGCCCGTAAGAGGCAAAAGATCCACAAAAAGAGGTAAGAAACACAACATTTACTTGGCGGGATTCCAAGTAGCCTTTGAGAACGCTGTTGCCATATGGTTGTAGGGCCAGAGCTCTAGCTCAAACGTGCTGTGTTAACGTTACGTATAACGTTACATGTATATAAAAAAAACGGGACCGTATAATTATCATCAACAGACTATCAAAGGCTAAAATTAGCTTTTACTGGGATAGTTTATGAGTTTTGATGCTAAGAATGGACTGATACGTGAAGATGTTTGTGGATGGTGCTTATCATCAACGATAGGTACGTATACATGTGTGTGTGTGTGTGTGTGTGTGTGTGTGTGACGTGTGTGTGTTTGTGTGTGTTTGTGTGTGTGTGTGTTTGTGTGTGTGTGTGTGTGTGTGTGTGTGTGTGTGTGTGTGTGTGTGTGTGTGTGTGTGTGTGTGTGTGTGTGTGTGTGTGTGTGTGTGTGTGTGTGTGTGTGTGTGTGTGTGTGTGTGTGTTTGGATAGTGTTCGGCACCAAAAACAGGTGTATTTGTCTGTAAGTAGATGGTGTTCAGCACCGAGTACAGACGTGTTTATGTGTGGTTAGTGTTCAGCACCAAGAACAAGTGTGTTTGTGTGTGCTTAGTATTCAGAACTTTGTCTGTACGTAGATGTGTTTGTGCGTGGAATGTGTTCAGCACTAAGAACAGGTGTGTTTGTGTGTAGATGGTGTTCAGCACCAAGGACAGGCGTGTTTATGTGTGTTTAGTGTTCAGCACTAGGAACAGGTGTGTTTGTGTGTAGATGGTGTTCAGCACCAAGGACAGACGTGTTTATGTGTGTTTAGTGTTCAGCACTAGGAACAGGTGTGTTTGTGAGTAGATGGTGTTCAGAACCAAGGACAGGCGTGTTTGTATGTTGTTACTGTTCTGCACTAAGAACAGGTGTGTTTGTCTGTGAGTAGACGGTGTTCAGCATCAAGGACAGAGACCAAACCAAAGTGGAGTTTCTGTCGTCACCGACATTCAATTTTACGTGGACATCGCTCTCAGCATTTACGGAAGATATATAATGTCATTCACATACATGTATTAGACGATAGCCATACCGTATGTTATGTTATGTTATGTTATGTTATGTTATGTTATGTTATGTTATGTTATGTTATGTTATGTTATGTTATGTTATGTTATGTTATGTTATGTTATGTTATGTTATGTTATGCTATGTTATGTTGATCAGATATATGCTACACAGGGTAGCTGTATATTGTTCGACATGTCGTACGTCTTGTTAACGTCATGGTTGAGTTTTGTGACCAAGCATGTTACATGTATTTCCTAGGTCGGCATAAGCTTGATTCTCAAAGAAACCAACCAAGTTAAAACCCCGACTGTGGCTTAAGCTTTTTCATGATTTTACCAGATTCAATGTATACAGTTCAATCGACAGGAATATACTGAAAGTGATTGTTTCATGAACAGGTGGACGCTTCTAAAGAAACAGGGGAGGAGAGTACGGAAGCTTTTCGAAAGACGGTGTATCGGTGAGACCGGTAAGAATGTGGGAAAGGAAACGGCTTCGGAATCAAGAATTCCGGACGTCCCTCTAGCTCCTGATTTCAAAGTACAAGATCAGACCGTCACCGAAGAAACAGGCGAAGAAGCAGACGAGGAAGTAGAGGTAGAAGGAGGAGGAGTAGAAGAAGACAGAGCAGAAGGTGGAGCAGCGGAAGAAGCTGTTTCTGAGGTTGACCAGCCTACAGATACAGCCCTCACAACAACATACACCCAATTCCATCTTGATGTCATCAACCTAGCCCTTTTCACCTTATCAATGCTGCGGTCTGCAAACTCTATTTTCTTAATCATCATGTCCTTACACCATGCACAAAAGTCCTGCCATCTTGCCCTCACAACATCTACCAGTAACACCACTGACAGTCATACCTTCCACCTCCCTTTCCTAGAAAAGTTGAACCGGTTGTCCCCGCAAACTAGAGTCTTTAAATTCCGCTCGTTGGAGAGGAGAGTAGAGGACAGACTCGCAAAGCTCGGCTTGCGAATGGTGAAGGTTCCCTATGACGGAAACTGCTTCTTCCGCGCCACATCACATGTCCTATCCACAGGAAAACCTCCAGTTAAAATCTCTAGCTCTCACCAGCAACTCCGTACCCTAATTGTACAGTATATTGTCCAGAATCTCCACGAATTTCATATTTTCATGACAACGGAAGACGCTGACCCCATCACGCAGCTAGAGGACCTGCTTGTGGAAGGCAGTTGGTGTAACTCAATGGCCGACGCCCTCCCCCTGGCACTGTCAAGATTAACCTCGCGCCACGTCCTTATAGTCAGCAGCCATGCCGAAAATCCGACCACAGTACTAGAATCTACTACAGAACCGACAGGTACACCCATAGTGTTGGCTTATATTGCACGCCGAGGAGCAGAACACTATAACGCGACAGAGACAATCACATGAGTAGTGGGCCGACATGAAAAAACGTGGAGGGCGTTACCACACATTAGCAGTTAATGGTGAAATGTTTCTACTCGGGAAACAATTCTACATCTTACTATAGCGTCTCTTCAGGGAGGAAAGTCTAGTCTCGTCTATCGTGACGGTACCGATGATACTCTGAAGCGTGAATCATGATTGAAGTACAGTCGTATTGGACAGCGCGAATTAGGCGCGCATTAGGCTGCAATGGAGTTCCTTCTACAGGACAGTACATTGAAATCATGTGTGGTTCCTTCGTGATGAGCAAGGTCAGCGTCTTCAAAGACAGAGTTCCAACGGGAACGCCCAGAATCGGCGAATGGCTATGGAAAATACACATCTCCTCCAATCGTGTCCGATATACTCCTAGCTTGTGGCCTGCTGGACAAAACTACGTCGCAAGATGAGACGTGCACGAAATGCATGTGTCCGTGTCAGGAGGACCAGAGGCATGAAAATCTTTTTTTTTTAAGTTTAAAAAAATATATAAAAGGAGAAACAGGACGCTACCATAATTTCTGGTGGTGTCGTGTCGATCAATTAAATTCTAAAAAAGTTGTTCTTTACCAGCTTAGCGCTATGCTGGTATCCAGTGTATGAGTTACACTGCCACGTTGTCTAATTTTTGTTTGTTTTGGATGGCCGTTTGTCTTATACCACTGGGGGGGGGGAATACGAAAGGACTTATTTGTCAAAAACAAAACAAAACTGTCGTGCGTCGGCCATTCAACCACGGGAAAAAGAAAATTAGACTGATCTGCCTGGTGGATCTTTCCGCAACCGGGTTGACACGTAAAGCGGCGGAGGTACGAAAGCAGACCAGGCTGAGGTGAAGAAGTCACGGACATTGTAGTTCAGATGGATGTCGTCAAGGAGACTATTTGCTCAGAAAACGGCGAGGATAGTTCAAGTCCAAGCGGTATATGTGTCTTCATGAGAGGAGGAGAATCCCAATGCTGCGAAGAAACAAGAATATGAGAGGAGAATCACAGGCGTTGTGTCAAATGGACGCACGATCCCAGTGCTAATGAACAATTTTAAAAGACAAAAGAGAATAAGACAAAGGAGAAGAGCAGATGCGCACGGTTTCTATTTCAAGAGGCCAAAGAAAAGGATAGTCAGTTCGGCCGCGGCCTTCTAGAATTCGGACTGCCAACCCTAAAGAGATCTACGGAAATCTACACCCTTTGAAGGTAAATGAACCCCTTGTGTTACATAATCCGCTATTATGTATAACTTGTAAAAATCAGTGTAATTCAGCTTGGTCGACTTTGTAAACTGGCTGCAAGGCTGATTTTATTAATAAAACTTGAACTTGAATAAATACGCATCTTATTATTAGATTTTGAGCAACATAGCACTACGTACAGTGGTAGATTAGACTATTCTTTACCTATTTGCAATATCGTCTCGTTTTAAACAGTTTATATTCACTCATTCTTCCAGTAGGTACTGTGGACAGTGGTGGATTTATCTGAAGAATGGCCCGAAGTGAAGACCTACCGTTAACGTTAGGCCTTGCCCTACGGCCTGGCTCCAAAGACTGGACATGCCAGTGGGATGCCTGTGGCCTGAGACGTGCGTGTTGTTACAAGTATGTGGACAGCATTTTACTATGTAGTTCGTTGAGCGACTTTAGGTACCTAAGGATTGAAGGCTACATGGATTTTGCGATCTGCGTCTTGCCTACCGACAACGCCCCCTACCAAATTACACACACAATGCAGGCGGCTTGAACGGCATCCAGCAATTCAATTTTCTTCCAGATGCGTGATTAAAGGTTGTTACCATGTAATCACTCTTCATTTGCCATTTAACATTAACCTTTCCCTAAACGTATAGCATTAAAAGGGGCAAAGTCAGTGGGAGGGTTACCAGACAAAGTCACAAATATGACCCATTGCCAGCACGTACTATAAAACGCTACCAAAATAGCCCTCTACCGTATATTGTTAACCTGTTAAACGATGGCATTTAGTTTAGATTCGTGGCATTTAGATTATTAATTGGTATCTTTGATAATTAATTTGTATCTTTTAAATATGAAATTGTACCTTTTTATATATGCATTGCGTCTTTTAAATATGTATTCCATCTTTTAAATATGTATTGTCACCTGTTCGCAGTTTGTAAACTTTTAGAGCGATTGTTTATGTCAACCTGTGAAATTTGTATATGTACATGAACTCGCAATTCAGCTCATAAGCTGCGATGAGTTTGTATTCGCACAATAAACCATTCATATTCGCACAATAAACCATTCATATTACTGTTTTCACATAAATGGTCTGCCAGCTACACAAGTAACAAGAGTAACAGACTTTATTCAACTTCATACAAAATTATACATTCTCTAAATTGGCTACAAAACTACACACTCAGACTAACTACAAAAGTACAATACGTTGAGAAACCTTTCATATACAGGTAGGATATGTCTACAACATGTGTGTGTAAAGATGTATAATGTATAGACTGGACAATCTATTTGCTGTGACAAGAGAAATTTCAACTTTTATAGCAGCTAGTATATATAGAACAGCCTCCAGTTTAATTCTGGACTTCCAGTTTAATTCCGGACAACCTCCCATATCTCAGCAACCTTAAACCCAGATGGGCTAATATCGCAAACCATAGGTATAAATGATGTAAGAAATATGTAGCAGCTATTCGCTGACCCCTGGGGGTTCGTCCAATTATTTTATGTATTATAACATTGAACATTATGCATAATTATGCATAACCCCTCAAAGCATCATGCATAATTATGCATAATTGGACAAACCCCCAGGGGGTCGCAAATAGCTGCTACATATTTCTTACATCATTTTTACCTATG
>NW_017804575.1:2560927-2592273 GCF_001625305.1 Branchiostoma belcheri
AGAGGAGAATCACAGGCGTTGTGTCAAATGGACGCACGATCCCAGTGCTAATGAACAATTTTAAAAGACAAAAGAGAATAAGACAAAGGAGAAGAGCAGATGCGTACGGTTTCTATTTCAAGAGGCCAAAGAAAAGGATAGTCAGTTCGGTCGCGGCCTTCTAGAATTCGGACTGCCAACCCTAAAGAGATCTACGGAAATCTACACCCTTTGAAGGTAAATGGACCCCTTGTGTTACATAATCCGCTATTATGTATAACTTGAATAAATACGCATCTTATTATTCCCTCTATTCCTCAATTTTGAGCAACATAGCACTACGTACAGTGGTAGATTAGACTATTCTTTACCTATTTGCAATCTCGTCTCGTTTTAAACAGTTTATATTCACTCATTCCTCCAGTAGGTACTGTGGACAGTGGTGGATTTATCTGAAGAATGGCCCGAAGTGAAGACCTACCGTTAACGTTAGGCCTTGCCCTATGGCCTGGATCCAAAGACTGGACATGCCAGTGAGATGCCTGTGGCCTGAGACGTGCGTGTTGTTACAAGTATGTGGACAGCATTTTACTATGTAGTTCGTTGAGCGACTTTAGGTACCTAAGGATTGAAGGCTACATGGATTTTGCGATCTGCGTCTTGCCTACCGACAACGCCCCCTACCAAATTACACACACAATGCAGGCGGCTTGAACGGCATCCAGCAATTCAATTTTCTTCCAGATGCGTGATTAAAGGTTGTTGCCATGTAATCACTCTTCATTTGACATTTTACACTCATCTTTCCCTAAACGTATAGCATTACTATTTTCACATAAAAGTTCCTGCCAGGTACACACGTAACAAGAGTAACAGACTTTATTCAACTTCATACAAAATTATACATTCTCTAAATTGGCTACAAAACTACACACTCAGACTAACTACAAAAGTACAATACGTTGAGAAACCTTTCATATACAGGTAGGATATGTCTACAATTAACATGTGTGTGTACAGATGTATAATGTATAGACTGGACAATCTATTTGCTGTGACAAGAGAAATTTCAACTTTTATAGCAGCTAGTATATATAGAACAGCCTCCAGTTTAATTCCGGACTTCCAGTTTAATTCCGGACAACCTCCCATATCTCAGCAACCTTAAACCCAGATGGGCTAATATCGCAAACCATAGGTAAAAATGATGTAAGAAATATGTAGCAGCTATTCGCTGACCCCTGGGGGTTCGTCCAATTATTTTATGTATTATAACCCTTGAACATTATGCATAATTATGCATAACCCCTCAAAGCATTATGCATAATTATGCATAATTGGACAAACCCCCAGGGGGTCGCAAATAGCTGCTACATATTTCTTACATCATTTTTACCTATGATTTGCGATATTAGCCCATCTGGGTTTAAGGTTGCTGAGATATGGGAGGTTGTCCGGAATTAAACTGGAAGTCCGGAATTAAACTGGAGGCTGTTATAGTATATATGGACCAGTTTTGACATGGTATAGAGTGCAGAGTTTTATGAATCTTCATATCATTACTCATGACAAAGCAACACAATTTTCCATGCATCAGAATATTGCTTTTACATTTGTAAGAGTTCTTCAAATCACTGCTAACACCATTTTTCGACTTAGTTTTACTTTTCTTCCCTAAAATGGAATGAGACTTTAAATGACAACTATTTGAATTGTGGGTTACAGAATACTTTGGCCATGCACCAGAACATTTTCCATCATTGTCACAAGAGCAGTTGGAACTAGGTGTTAACAAAAAAACTGAATAAAAATCAAACATAAAGTTTTCCCGTCCATACGGTTAAATCACACTAGCTCAATTGTACAATTCTACAACTTTGTCTATTTGTATTTCTACCAAGATTGTTTCAACATTACATTTCACATCTACATCACCTACCATGCAGAATTCTTTCACAAATCTATCACATTTAAGATAGCTCTTCTCCTGAGGCATTGCCAAAAACACTCAAACTACAATGACTTTGTGCCTATTAACTTGAGAACTAAAACTACATTCTTGTCTCTGGAATTCAACACACTCTTAGATTAAATTCTGCAACTTTGCAACTTCTTAAAACAGATAATGGAAACAAACTTGTTAAAAAGTACTGTCCGAATACTTTCTAAAATTATGATTAGTTTGATACAATCTGAATATGATGCAACAATAAGAACAATTAGACAACAAACATTGTTGAAAATGGGATGGAACCTACATGGCAAACCACTGTCAACATTAGTTTTACAACTCTATTATATCATTTCAATTTTTGTTCACTTTTTAACATGAAGAATTTGATATATTTTGCTGATCTGTTAATTGTCAGCAGCTAGGGCTATTTTCACACCAACATTGACTACCTTCATATACACAGATTTTACCTCCATGAAAAATGGAGGTATTGTTTCTGGCGCGTCTGTGTGTGTGTGTGTGTGTGTGTATGTGTGTGTGTGTTTCCGCACATTTGTAGTCAGCATAACTTCAGAACACCTTTATAGATTGTGATGATATTTGGTATGCTGGTAGGTCTTAGGAAGGTCAAGGTCAAATATGGGCCTCCTGGTGGCTGACCTTGGTACTGCAGCAGAACTTCCGGGAAAACAGATGTGCGGGGTGGAGGCAGCGCCTGCCCGGGTTGATTAATGAGTTTCTCCCTTGGGAAAAGCCTACCTGACCATATCCAGGCCAAAGGTGCTACTGTGTGTTTTAAGCTGGTGTGTTACGCCGAAGGGCAGTTATACTGGCTATACCGATACAGATACCAAAAACCTGTGTTATTTTGTTTTGTACTGTAGTATAGTGTACTGTGTAAAAACATTTAGAAAAACTCATATATTTCATGGAGGTATATGAGATCTCCGAATTCTTGTTATGGCTATTTTTACACAATTTTCTCCTAAATATTTTTCTAATCGGATCACAGTAGACAAGTTTCAATCCATTTTAGGTTTACTGTGTTTTATAAAGCTACCTAGATACTCAGATGTAATTTCACAGGTGACACATTACTACCAGAATTCCATTTGATACCAATTTCTAATATCCACAATGTGATACTAGTACATTTTTGTAAGTAATGTTACCAAAACTATGTACTTGCTGAGCGTACAGAAAACAAAAAAAATTCTAAAATAGTTTTCCAAATGTTGCAAGTACATTTTGTATGAATATTTATTCTATCCACATACATATGGCTCAAGAATCCATGTAGAAGTTAAAAACAATTGTTACATTGTAAGGATATAACCATCTTAACATATTAGTAAAACATTTGGCCATTAAAACTTGACAACTTTTTAAACAGATATTAGACTAGTAAGTCTAAGATCAAATTGAGTAGACTGCGACAACATTTCTTAATCACTGTCACTGATCAACAGTATAAATTCACAAATCACTCAGAATCTTCCATACACACAAGACACAGCCAATTCTTGCAACATATCTTCAATATACTTTAAAATACTTTGTTTTGTAAAACAACAGGAAAGTGTACTAGTCTAGGCTTCTTAACAAATTTCAACATCAGTAAATAAAATTTGACAAATCATAATTAAGATTTGAGGGAAGAACAGAGAAGTATTAGAAGTAATATTCTAGTAAGTAGATCTTATGATTCATTCAGCAGCATTGCACAAGTGTTAAAGTACTATAATTATACAATTCTTTCATATGACCTTGACTACCATTTTTATATCAGATCGTCCAAACCTGGACCTTTTCTGCAATGACACACCAGTTAGCATGATCGTAGAAGTCCTGCAGAATATGTAGATTTTCCACATGTTCCTCTATCAGCCCTGCCAGTTCGCCCTCCCTGAACACGTGATAGTACCTGTGGTACTGCGATAGATCCTCTGGTTCCGCGGGCGCTGCCTCGGGCTTGTGGTGATTACGGTAGTACTTTTCGCTGATGTCTTCCCCGCCAAGCGAGTGGGATCGCCCGCGGACATGCTCTTGTTCCTGTCGGATCTGTTCTAACGGTTTCCTCGCTCGGTCTGCGGAGCCGTATTTGTTTTGTAGCTCTCTCGTTTCGCCGTTAGGTATGGAGACTTCTACGCCGTCGCTGTCCTCTGTGTTCTCGATGTCCAACGATCGAGTTCGCCGGTCCGCTTTGAGATACGCTTCTGTGATCCCGTTCGTTTTGTTGTTTGTTACATTCTGGTGGTCAAAGCCTTCCACCGAAGTGGCTGTTCTCTTTTCGTAGCTATCCTCCCCCTGGGAGAGCTGTTCCATGCTGTTGTTCCACAGGCTACGGAACAAACTGGTCTCGGAATTCCAGTGATACCCATTCCGCTCGGCAAAGGGAAGGTTCAGACCTAAGATAGAGAAGCTCCCCCTTCTTTTGGACGGCTCTTGGCACTTGGAACTTTGCTGTAATGCACTTTGTGAGTGATTCTTGTGGACGGAGTGACTGTGTTGATTGCTGCTTGGTCTTTGGCTCAAGATGGACATTCTTGAGGAGTCTTGATGGTCTTGAACGTGGTGATTGTTTCTCTTGGACTTGTCTTTGACCTTCTTCTGCTTCTTAGGGGTATTGTGTGCTGAAAATAAGAAGTGGCCACATTTAATTTCCTACTAAGGTTTCGCATAAAAATCTCAGGAAAATTTAATATGGTCAAAAATCAAAATCCCTATCTGAAACAGAAATGCATGGCTCCTTAAATATAAATTACTCAGGGTTAAAATGGATGCTCTTACACAAGTTGAGAATGCTCAGGCATGAAAGATGTTGCAATTTATTTGCTTGAGGAATGAATCTGCTCTACCTTATATGTACTACACAAAGCTCTTTCATGTAAAGTTTGAAATTCTATCCTACCTGTGCTTTGGAGGTAGTGTGCCTGCATGTGCCAGGGGACCAGGACATCTTGAGCTTCAAACTGTACAAAACAACATTTAGCTATCATAAGTAATATGAAACAACAGTCCAACTTTTACAAGTAGATGACTTGGTCCACCATTATGGTTTCAAAAGTGGCAAAACAACAAACTTTAATATCAATTATCAGGTAAATTGTAAGACATCGGAGAATGGAAATGTTTTGTAAAGCAAAACAAAAACTTTTTTGTGACCATTGTTACATTTCTGAGATGTTAAAGATTGTGCCATCATTCAAGTTTGCAGCAAACATAAAAAGTGGCATTCAAGTAGGGTGAGTAGGGTGGAGACGGTCCAGCGTAGAGCTGCCCGTTTTGTCTGCAGTGACTACAGACGTACAAGTTCTGTCACATCTATGTTGCAAAACCTGGGCTGGCAGTCTCTGGAAGTACATGTACGTCGGAAGATCGCCCGCCAGGTCATGTTTTATAAGATAATACATAATGCTGTCTCCGTCCCACACTCAACCAGGATTGTCCCGGTGGCTCGATGCTCCCGCCGCATCAATCACACTCAAACATTGCAGGCCATCGCGAGCAGAAACAACTTCTACAGGCTCTCGTTCTTCCCCCGCACCATCAGGGAATGGAACGAATTGAACTTGAGCCTGGTGCGGCGGAGGTGGGGTCTCTTGCCCAGTTCAAATCTGAACTGGCGAGGACCCTGCTGCATATTGAGCCACCCCATCATGTCTTGTATATGTGTAACGCACTAATGCACTTATCCCGTCTTTAGCAGTCACACAAAATCAGTTGCTTTATGTTCCCTTCTCAGTTATTGTTTTCCCTTTGTTTTTTATGTACCGGGTCACAATTGTTATTAACAATGCGTAACGGCTGCCAATAATCCTACACTGTAGGGCTGGGCAGTAACGAAGAAGAAGAAGAAGTAGATATAGAAATAAGGGAGACAAAACACTCAGTCCTTGAGTGTACCTTTCTGTGGGTTTGCTCCAGCGCCCACACGTAGATCATAACCTGTCCCCCAGGCCGCACCACTCGCGCCAACTCCCGTATCGCGGCGACCCTCCTCTCCACCGTGGCGAAATGGTGGACCACGGCGATGGAGATCGCGGCGTCGAAACAGTTGTCACGATAGGGGAGCCGCAGGTTGTCGCAGACCATGACCTCGTGACCCCTACTGCCTGCGATGCTGGCCAGACTGTTGCAGTGGTCAGAGCCCAGTTTCCATGTGAAGGGGTTGATGTCCAGATACTTCCCGTTTCCACAGCCTACAGATCAGAAAAATGGGGGGAAAAACAGTCAATAAAACAGTCTGTACCATGCTTCTGGACCAAGAGGTTGGGAGTTCAAATCCCACTGTTGCTCATGTCACAGTCCCTAGGATGGGACATTAAGCTGCAGTATTGCAACTTCATTGTGCTAGTCAAAAAATTGAAAAAGAGTAGGAAAACTTCCCTATGAACCAGTAAATACTGAATATAGTATCTGATCATTTCCATAATTAGTGGGGGTTTAGCTCTTTAGTGAGCTAAAAATCTTGATGATCACTTTCCTTTCTTTTCTTTTCCTTTCCTATTCTATCTTTTCCTTCCTTTCTCTGTATCAGTAAAATCACTGGGGAAGATATCACAATTGACAGTCGATTATGACTGTAATAGCTTACAAACAGTCTTACTACACCACAGAGGACAATGTTATTATGCTTGGCTGGCCAATAGTACTTTATCAATAAAGATTGTTCAGATATTATTGCTCAATCATTTATCCATCACAGTCCATATAGCCCTTCCATTATACCCAATATACAGTAATACTAAAATCAATGCATAATTCAAACTTCTATATTTTATTGTATTGAAACAAAAAAACTGAAAAAAATACTGTATTGAAAAAAGTAACATGTGTCCATAATATCACCAGGGTCCATAATAATATATTAATATCGCCACCTTGAGAAATAGTGTGCTTAAAGATATTTTTACTGCAACATTCCCTAGGTATGTACATTTGATGTGTGAAGGAGTGCATACAAAGAGTATGTTGCTGTAAAAATATCTTTAAGCACACTGTTTCTCAAGGTGGCGATATTATGTACATGATAATCTTATATGTAGTTTGGAAATTATCCTACCCATGCACATGCCATATACAATGTATCTCATATGAATTCAACAGAAACATTAATAATGTTCTAATGCAAAATTGTTCAGAACATAAATGTGACCAAAAATAGCTTTGTTTTTGTCATTTCTATCCCCCCCCCCACTAAATGGAAATACACTGAGACTTTGAAGCATTTGTGGTTCACCATGAAATAGAATATAAAGCCAGCAGGATTTATGATGTGTTCAGGAGGGTTATTGCCACTTAACCTGATATAGTAGACCTCCATCCATGATATTACTTCGAAAGGTCGTAAGGATTACTGGCAAGCTGGGAGTGTTCTGAAATTGAAGGGGCCTCGAGTGTTGCCATATCATTAACCTTACAAACGTGACTGGAAGGACGGCTGATATTTACACATCTCCACAGGCTGAAATGCTCTTGATTTTATATAAGCAGGGCTCGAAATAGTGCAGGTAAAATTGAAGCTGCTGTGTAGGTATTTCTGATGCCTACCTGTATCTAACCTGCACTGGTCCATGTACTGGGTATATACAGGTTAGTGCAGGTAAAATTGGAGCTGTGTAGGTATTTCTGATGCCTACCTGTACCTAACCTGCACTGGTCCATGTACTGGGTATATGCAGGTTAGTGCAGGTAAAATTGAAGCTGTGCAGGTATTTCTGATGTCTACCTGCACTGGTCCATGTACTGGGGGTATATACAGGTTAGTGCAGGTAAAATTGAAGCTGTGCAGGTATTTCTGATGTCTACCTGCACTGGTCCATGTACTGGGTAGATGCAGGTTAGTGCAGGTAAAATTGGAGCTGTGCAGGTATTTCTGATGTCTACCTGTACCTAACCTGCACTGGTCCATGTACTGGGTTCAAAAGATGACACAACAAAAAGTACAGGGACGTTTTTAGGTCTTCTACAACTAAAGGTCTATATATATAATGCAGATGTACAGTCATGTACATTGTACAGGTCTGTATTTGGATTTTTATTTGTTGCTATCACTGTTTCTGCCTAATGAATTATACAAAAAATAATCATGGCAATGGTTTCTGAACAGTTTTTAGTGTGACTAATACTCCTTAATTTCTGAGTAGTGTAGGTAATACTTGTCTGGTGAAGGTTATTTTCAATGTTACCTGCACCAGTGCAGGTATGCAGAAAAATGTTATTTCAAGCCCTGTATCTTATGTAACAGTAATGTAGTCACGTTGGAAGGCTATGGTAACACATATACATATAAATCAGTGTGAAACTGGATTACATTAGATTCCAATCCCTGTAACATTGATCCTGTTTTGCGTACATGTAGACTAAATTCCCCTGTATCGGAATAGCAGTAAGTCAATGTAGCACTAACACACATCTTGCATTCGAGATGACATTGTATGGAAATATACATCATGTATATCTCAATCTCTTCAAACATTTCCAAACATACTATTAAAGCTTCCAAATAATCTCTCCTCATTTCTGTACAACAGATTTTGCCAAACCTACAGTTTAGAGCAACCCTGTACGTGCCAGTTATCTTGTGGTTGCGCTACTTGTCTGGCCACAAGACCGCGCTAACTGTGATATCACTGCTGGCTATATAACTGTCGTTATTTGTTGTCTCGAATCAATAACTCTCACAATGTTAATAAGTTGACTTGCCTTGTAGTTCTAAGTTTATTAATTTGTTTCTCAAATTGTATTATGTGATTTGATTACTTTTTGTATTGTTTTGTCATTTTATTGGTATGGTGGCTTTGAAAAGGTGTTCCATGTCAGAAACACCTGTTTCGCCATGCCATCCACAGTGCATATTGTACGTGGTAAAACTTAATAAATAAATAAATAAATAAATAATTTAGCTTGTTCTGATTAAAACTGCTGTATTGTACAACAGAAGTCTAAACAATCTCAGATTAGTAAATATCTGACAAAATTGTCTTCTTCCACTATAAAGTTCTTTGGCACAATACAGTTATTAATACTCTTATTACACCAGCTACAGAGCTATAACAAAAGATGTCACCCAATGATGAGATCTGCTAGCCTGGGTACCATCCGAATTCTCGCTATGCAACGCTCGAAAAAATCAAATAATCCGGATGGTACCCAGGCTAGAGACCTGCACGTTTTGTCATTATTTCATTTCATTTAATATTAGTACTTCATTATAACTTCACTAGTAGGAGAAACATCTCTAAACTTTCATCATTTATGCTGAGACATTCTTAACACAACAGTATATAGCTCAGTTATAGTATTGGGACTATGCAGAGACCAATATATCTGTTACAGTAAATAATTTCATCAGGTTGGTAAACAACTGAATAGCAAAGTTCTTTTTATCACAACCATTTATTTTTCACTAGCCGGCGTTTTGATGACCGTCTGTCATCTTCATCAGGGCAATTCTGACTGGTTTACTGTGCACTGACACTAGATGTTACAGAAACAGAAAAAACTAGCTGAAGTGCACTATGAACTATGTAACACCTTTAGTGCACTATGCACCAAGTAACATCTAGTGTCAGTGCACAGTAAACCAGTCAGAATTGCCCTGATGAAGATGACAGAAGGTCATCGAAACATCGGCTAGTGAAAAATAGATTATTATGGTTGTGATAAAAAGAACTTTGCTATTCAGAGACCAATATAGTATCCCTGACAACATGGACACAGTGAAGTACACAAGATCACAGAAAAGACATGCACAAAAAGAAGAAAAGAAATCAGCAGTGACAGATCACATTGCTAGAAACAACTGCGTAATTGACTGGGAGGGGGCGAAAGTTATAGACAGAGAAGACAATAGAAGAACCCGCTGGATCAAGGAGGCAATTTGGATCAGAAAGTCAGCCCCTGTAATGAACCGGGACGAGGGGGGGTACAAACTAAGCCACGTTTGGGATAGTGTTCTCGCCGCAAAAGCGCCACCTACATCGGCTACATATAGCGGCGAGATGCAGTACTCCAGTCAGAAGCTCTGAAGAAGGTGTCTGACAGACACCGAAACGTCAGCGAGGTGAGACTCTTTGGTTGTGTAAAAAGAATTCCCCCATCTACCAATATAGTATGTATGTGACATTCAGATCAGTGTGTCTTCCTTCACAAAGGGAAAAATCTCCCCCGGGATAGAACTGAAGCAATCAGCATGCATACTTGTACATATCTGGTGGCTCCAGAATGTCTACCTCTGGCTTAGAGCTAATCACCTAGGGAGCCGCCACTTCATATCTTATAAAAGACACCATCACTATTACATTGCTGTAGAGACAGAGACAAGTAAAACCCCCACTCCCTTTGGAATGCAAATGAAGGTTATGACAGACTGAATGTCATTGAGCTCTTTGAAAGTTCTATAAATAAAGAAGCACTATTCATTGGTTGTACACAAAGCTCTTTTAGGCCACACCAATTTAATTTCTTGGTTAACGGATTCGCCTCTTCATTTTTTTCTGATTTGCAAGTAAAAATAAACATTCAGAATCAACTGCAAAATGCTCATATTTTGCCCTGAACAGTTGAAAACAGTCCTTTTCTTACTACTTGTTACAGTCATTCCATCTTTCAATGCAGTGCTACCATTAAAAGTTCAAAATTCATTGTTTAAATTTTTAACCAGCCTGGTGTTTTGGGCCATAATAGGATGCCTAGGCCTGTTTTTATTTTCATTTTTTTTCGCCTGCCCGCTCCATTATTTTTCTAGAAAAATCCGTTAACCAAGAAATTAAATTGGTGTGGCCTTATAGGGGATTTCAAGCATGTAACGTTATGGTTGAAAATTATATAATTTGCTTGATGCATAGCACGTTTTTTTTCCATTTTTTCCAGACATATCATTCTACATCACTAACATAAGTATAATGATAGTAAAATCAACTAGAATTTTAGAGAAAAACACAGCATTTAGTGACATACATTGTACATTGCACAACTGTGATAGCTCAACAATTTTTTACTTGAATCATAATTGATAAAATTGGGCGGAAAGAAAAAAATTGTGTATCATCAGGAATGAAATTCAGCACCAAGGACAGTTCAACATTTTTTTTCGTCTGTTCATAGCTTTTTAAAACTTGATTCTGAATTGATAGAATGGGGAGCAAAGAAAAGAATTGTATATGAATGAACAATATATTTAGCACCGAGAACAGTTCAACATTTTTTGTATTCTGGGCATAGCTTTTTTTTTTAAATTTGAATCCTAATTGGTAAAATGGGGAGCAAAGAAAAAAATTGTGTATAACATACACAACATTCAGCACCAAGGACAGTTCAGCATTTTAGTAGTCTGTGCATAGCTTTTTTTAAAAATGTGAATCCCAATTGATAAAATGGGCAGCAAAGAAAAGAATTGTGTATAAAATGAACAACATTCAGCACCAAGGACAGTTCAGCATTTTGGTAGTCTGTGCATAGCTTTTTTAATTTGAATCTTAATTTATAGAATGGGGAGCAAAGAAAAGAATTGTATATGAATGAAAAACATATTCATCACCAAGGACAGCATCATTTTTATAGTCTGTGCATAGTTCCAATTTTAAGTGCACCGTACTGCAGATACACCCAGTATATCCAGCCATGTGCAACCTTGTGCACTTGGAGGGAATGCTTAACAATGACCATTATCATACAATCATTTATATCATACCCGGGCCGCGATAACGTTCGATAATGGGTTCCGGACCGGGCCATACTTTACAGTACGGCCCGGGCTCCATGGCTTCCATAGAACAATTCGAACGCGTTTCGCACTAACTGTGTGCGCCACTTTCGAAAATTCGAATACAGAATCCGAACATTGGAACTGATGTTGTTGCATTTTAGGGTTCAGGGGCACCAACTTTTGGCTCATCTTGCATTGAAAGGCGCGTTTTCTTGGGTGGGTATGACATAAATAAAATACAATACGTTGTATTCCGCATCGCCCTCGGTCCCCATACAGAATACCCCATGTTGTATAATTCTATATGTACAAGTACTAGTACATTTACATCTATATTTGTCTGATGAAGAATGAACTAAGAGAAAATGGAACAATGTTAATTTTTTTCCCCCAAGGGGTACCCGGGGTTGTAGTACAATTATATATAGCTAAATTGTAATGACCTACAAATTCATCCTTGACTACTGAACCACGATATTAACCCTGGCATCAAGTATCAAACATCAATGTTCTGACATTCAGTTCTGGCCAGCTGCCATACACTTTACTCCAATGACATTTCTGACTTGGTAGCCCGCTTTCTTTCTGATGCTTTGCGTTAAAATGAAAGGAGGGAGACCTTTTGCATACTGATTTAGTTGTGAGTAGTGGTGCATACCGGTTCACTGGACTTGGATCTGGACTTGTAAGAATGTTTAGGTTCAAGTAAAAAAAAACCTAAAAGTCAAGAACCGAGTCCGGACTTATTACCATAAAAGACCATTTCACATACCCCTTTTCTTTCCAAACCACCTAAAACCTTCCGTAGATTGCAAAATCTTTGCTGCAAAATGAAGGAAACATTGCCATCAGGCATCGTCAAGTACCGGCCTCCATGTTATGTGGCCAAAGTTCCACCCAGACAACATTGCAAAGTTGCCAACATGCAATTTTGTATATGCCATGGGTTTAGGTCCGGACTTACTGAACCTAAACCTCTGGACTTGAATCCGGACCTGAACATAAAATTGGGTTTAGGTATGCAGCACTTATATTAGTTGTGAGCATGTGAAAGGGTACATAAAACATGCATGAAGATAGGAAACAGATTCACATTTCTTCAAGCTCCTCAGAGACAAGCAATAAAAAAAAATAGCAGTTGTGGATGCACTTTCTCACTAATAATCAATTCACTAGTTCATACCTTTTCTGTTACTTTTTTTTTACTCACATGGATTTTTGAGCATTAGATAGGAAGCACTTGTTGTGCTGATGTGAATCTGCTGCTCATAAAACATAATACAAATGTAAACATAAAGATGACATAAAATATAACATAAACATAAAATGAAAGTTGCTGGCGCACCAATACCTATAGCATAGCATTAATGCGATTGGTCAAATCTTCCAGAGTGGTGAATATAGCTGAACACAATATCAAAGATACGGCAGTTAGTAGGGTATTGGAGAGAGGGGCTACCTGTACTTTCTGTTACTTGCATGACCAGTGTATCTGCTTATGCCAGCAGTAAGAAGTACTATACATGTATGAGTAGATTCAACAGAAAATACATCCAATTTTTTCAGACAAGCTAAACTCTTGATGGTAATGAGTGTATTTAGGATGTTAACTCTTTCCCTGTATACTCTTACCCCTTGAAAACAAAAACGTTTGAAAACCTGTACCCTGACTTTAAACCAAGATCTACAGAACAAATCGTAAACAAAACCCATACCACTTATTCTTGACAGGAAAAGCTGTCTGTCACCAAGAATTCATGTTCAGAACAAAAGATACAAAAACCAGAAGTTCTGCTGCAGTACCTAGGTCAGCAACCAGGAGGTCCATATTTGACCTTGACCTTGGCCTTTCTAAGACCAACCAATGTACCAAATATCATCGCAATACATAAAAGCGTTCTGAAGTTATGCTTGACTACAAATGTGCGGAAACACAGACACACACACATTACACACGCACACACACACACACATGCAGACACTGACAGACAGACACATACACAGACACACCAAAAACAATACTGAAGTAAAAAAACCCACCGACATCTGCGATGAGGCTCCCTGGCTCCTGCTTCATGAGGAACTGTTTGACCTGTGGCCAGGCCTTGTAGCGCGTGTCGCTGAAGTGCGGTGCGATCCGATCCGTAAACGTCGTGGACATGCTGCTTTTCTAGCTGGATGGAGTGCTGCTCGCGGTCCATCTAGAAACAAGATGCCCCTCTCTCTGCACTGTACCAAGACCTCTTCTCTGCAGCTAAATCCGGGAGAAATATTCTGTCAGAAATACAGCTTACAGTGTCAAGATTCGTATCTCGTATTCATGACCATGACAGTGCCTGTACATCTCAAGTCAAGATGCAATCAGAAAATGGCCCTTCTGATCTTACAACAAGCAAACATGTACATCAAATACTTATACACTGTTTCAAGACCTCTTCTCTGCAGATAAATTCGGGAGAAACATTCTGTCAGAAATACAGCTTACAGTGTCAAGATTCGTATCTCGTATTCACGACCATGACAGTGCCTGTACATCTCAAGTCAAGATGCAATCAGAAAATGGCCCTTCTGATCTTACAACAATACATCAACAATACAAACCTATACATCAAATACTTATACACTGTTTCAAGACCTTTTATCTGCAGATAAATTCGGGAGAGATATTCTGTCAGAAATACCGCTTTGACTCCTACACTGTCAAGATTCTTATCTCGTATTCATGGCCACGAAAGTGCCTGTAAAAGTCAAGATGATGCAATCAGAAAATGGCCCTCCTGATCATACAACAAGCAAACGTACTAGCTAGTATCAAATACTGTGTACAATATGTGCTGGAAATTTTGTGCCTCAAGAGCATTGGAAGGAAGTACACTGCCCTAGACTCTGCCTAACGTTCTACAACGCCATTTGTGCATGCATTAATATCTAATAATAGAAACTCAACAGGAAGAGAAACATCTTTTCCAAGAATTAGCTGATACTTTTGTGAAGTCGGAGATCTAAATCACTTCTTCTCTCCACATGTACCATGAAATACGGTTTGAGACCTATCTCTGCTAGACAGTCCTTATCCTGTGGACCATCTGCCAGACTGAGTGAGGAAGATTCACACCCAGTGGACTTGCTCTATCACGTTGCATCTCTTCCTGTTACATACTTATTGTGCATTTGTTCACACTGTTCGTGACGCCACTGGCCTAGAGAAATCATTTCCCGTTTGCGTCCATATCACTTGCCATCATTGTACTATGGCCACACCAATTTAATTTCTTGGTTAACGGATTTTTCTAGAAAATAATGGAGCGGGTGGGCGAAAAAATAAAATAAAACAGGCCTAGGCATCCTGTTATGGCCCAAATTGGTACGATAGGAGCCATGAACTGAAGTCAACACACCAGACTGGTTCAAAATTTAAACAATGAATTTTGAACTTTTAATGATACCATTGCATTGAAAGATGGAATAACTGTAACAACTAGGAAGAAAAGGACTGTTTTGAACTGTTCAGGGCAAAAAAAGGCATTTTGCAGTTGGTTCCGAATTTTTATTTTTGTTTGCAAATCAGAAAAAACTGAAGCGGGCGAATCCGTTAACCAAGAAATTAAATTGGTGTGGCCTAAGTCCTTTGTTGCAACTTTATCATAAAATATGCCTGAATCTATTGAGATATTGGCAAAAGTGAGGGTAAAAATGCAAATTCTACAATATAAATATATTACTCAATATATGGGCAAAGATCCTGGAAGGCCAGCTGTTGTGATATGTTATGGATATTTCATCATCAGCACAATTTGTGTTGACAGGAAATCAATGGAAAGAGGTTCAGAAATGTTGCAGGCCTGAGTAGCGTATCAAAACTATCCAGGTTCCTACATCAAATTACCATTAGGCCACACCAATTTAATTTGTTTGTTCTCGGATTCGCCTCTTCATTTTTTTTCTGATTAAAAAAAAAGATTCTGGTTCTGAATCAACTCAAAAATGCTCATATTTTGCCCCCAACAGTTGAGGAAAGTCCTTTTCTCCCTAGTTGTTACAGTAGTTTTTTTATATCTATCAATGCAGTGGTTTGATTAAAAGTTCAAAATTCAATATTAACCCAGCCTTCTGTGTTGACTTCATGCCTATCATAGCATTTGGGGCTATAATAAAATGCGAAGACCTGATTTTTTGGGCCCTGTTGCTTCACATTTTTTTCTGAAAAAAATCTGAGAACCAACAAATTAAATTGGCGTGGCCTTATCTAGACGTGTCAGGAATAACACTGGAAAATAATACTGGAAAAGACAAACACGGGCAAATCTGTGAACCGACAAATTAAATTGGTCTGGCCTGAGCCTTGAATTAAGCTTGTGGTAGATGGACATATGATGCCATATAAAATATTCATATTGCACTCATTATTGCCAATTCAGTTGTCCCTTAATGACACCAGTTATGATACAGACTAATTATCAGTAGTCTATATAAAGCTATCAAGTACTGTGCTATAAAGGGTTCAAAACAGGAAGCATATCAGTTCTTTTTCCTGCACAATTTGATGCCACATGTACTTGAATGGTATAACGAACCATTATGTAGAAATAATGAACATACCGAAAATAGACAGAGAGATGCTCTCATATCCTTTGCTGTTGACTATATATAAGGTTTTGTCCTCCCTGTGAAAGAAGAAGAAAATGCCATCATTAGTACTGGCAATGCATAGAGCATTTTGAATTCACATATGGTAACATTCGAATGCTTTGAATGGCACCTTATATATTTGAGGCAAAGTCACCTTGTAAATTGTATGCATGCACACCTGACATGTACATTCTGTCGACGTTTGTACATTAGGCCACACCAATTTAATTTGTTGGTTCTCGGATTCGCCTCTTCGTTTTTTTCTGATTTGCAAAAAAAAAAAAAAAATTTGATTCTGGTCCTGAATCAACTGAAAAATGCTCATGTTTTGCCCCCCAACAGTTGAGGAAAGTCCTTTTCTTCCTAGTTGTTACAGTTTTCCCATCTATCATTGCAGTGGTTTGATTAAAAGTTAAAAATTCAATGTTTAAATTTTAACCCAGCCTTTTGTGTTGACTTCATGGCTCATTTTGTAGCATTTAAGCCTATAATAGGATGCCTAGACCTGTTTTTATTTTTATTTTTTTTTCGCCCTGTCGCTTCATATTTTTTCTGAAAAAATCCGAGAACCAACAAATTAAATTGGTGTGGCCTTACCGCCAACAATATCAAGTTGTGAATAAAAAAATAGGTGTAATGATATAAAATTTTACATGTACATACGACACTTTTGCATCTCATACACATGTATTTATTGCATTATGTATCTCATGCACATACCATTTTCATAGAAAACATCATTTATGGACCTAGATTTAGATTACAATGTGCTACGGTAACCTTTCAACACCTAACAGATACAGCAGCAGCATATATACTGGTATATATACATGTATCTGGTAATATACAACCATACAAATTATCTACAGTGTGTCACTGTATCTCCTCTAAATTATTCCTAATATTAACACAATCAGTCAGAAAAAAAAATCTCCAAACCTCAGACCCCAATATATATTCCATCCAAGTCTTATGTACATGCAACAATTCATAGTCAGTAGAGCTGACCTGTTATCCTACATGATTGTACATTATACCCCCGGGTCAAAATGGACAGATAGATCCATGGAGAAGATTAAATGTCAAGACCTACATTGCTAATATTGAAATAAAAGAGGCCGTGTACAAATAGATCACACTGTACCCTTATAAAAGGCAGCATATTGTATCCAGTGCATTGTATCAAATCTGTGAGACTACAATTTTATCACACATCATATTAGACTGGGACAGGGAATGAAGCTATGGCATACAAGCCATCTAAATCAGGTTGCTTATTTTATACTCTACTCAAATAAAGTAGTGACCACCATCATTCACAACCACAGTCACATACCAGAATCAAGCTAGTATTTTCTCTACATTATACATGGCAGATTGACAATGTCTGCAGGAACCAAAGGACTGATGATTTTTTATTGGGATGCATGTCTTAATAAAAGACAGGCAACATGGCGAGATGTGTATTCATGAGCCCATTTCCTTTCATCACATTTTTATGTACTGTAACAGGGCAGGTGGAGGTTGGATATTGAAGTCTGGATTAAAAGGTTTTTTTATAGGAGTTGGTTTTGGAAATACGGACAACTTGCCTTGAAATACTAAGTAAACATTACCACTGTTTCTTACACTAAGCAAATACGCTTCTGTGACAAGCCATGAACTACATTTAAAACACACAATATAAAATTGGCGAGAGGGCTATGGCATTGCTTATTATAAGTAAACCAAACCTAAAGCCTAAAATCAAATTTAAAAAAATCCTGTATATGCAGATTAAAAATAAGCCAAAATGTAGTACTGTGTGTATTCAATTCAAGCATAACACTGGGGACCTAAATACCATAATATGCAACAGGAAATGTGACTGAAAATAATAAACATGTATGGCAACTATAAACAAACAAACAAATCTGTGTTCTACTTGCTTAAAATTCTTTACCTTTGCTGTACTTGTGCTCCAATAGTACATTAAATTTGTAACTCAAACCTGTGTCTACAAAAGACTGTATGACATGAATAGCAGTTCCATGTACTCCAATCATTTATACACCAAGGGAATAAATGATTCTTCTGTAAAATAGTGTCAACAGGATGTAGCATTGTATGATAACAATAATCCAATGTTTAACAATGAAAAGTTAAACAAATTACAGTACACACACCTCTCTTGTATCCCAAACATGAGTATCGCACAAAGCGATCTGAAAAAGGCTGGTAAACGCTTGCTAAAACAGCACCAGTCGAATCAATTTATCACATCTACCGTTTCAGCACCATGAAAAGCCCCCATGTGAATGTTATGCACACTCAACAGTGTATAAAATTACCTGCCACAACGTTTTTGTAAGATTGGAAGTGCAGTGATGCAGACCTACCGAGTGTTTGCAGAACGTCGCGGGGAAAAATGTCCTCGTGTGCGATGGATCTCCAGAGAAGAGAGTGGCACGCCACCTGGGGCTACATATATAGGGCAGCCCAAGGTGAAATGGATCATTACCGGAAGGCCTCCGGGGACAGAGATGTGAAATAGAACAGGATGTGAATATCAAATTAGCATATTCATGGGTCCCCCTGACAGGAAGATAGTACCCACACTCCTTAGCACTTGTAATCTGAACAGGAAAGACAAGTTCGTGCCAGAAAAAATACTTAGGATTTCATCATTTTGAAATCTGTGAAGGCAGCAGTCTGTTTCGTATATTTCAAGTTGTACCCTGGGTATATTCTAGAGCATACAACAATACCACCTTCTTTTGGGTATTCTGACAATCACCTAGTTCCATAAAAATCTGCTTTACTGTTTCAAAACCATTGAAATTATGTTCATGATATCTCCCAGTATTTTCTATTTTGCCCTTTCTCTGGTGAAATTGCTAGTCCCAAAATGCCTGCACTTCCCAGTGATTTCTATCGGTGCCAAGGGTTATCAATGAATTTAGAGACTCAAATGCTCATGGAACAGAAATCCGAGATTGAAACGACCATGTTGAAAAACTGAATACCGTCCCAATTTTGAACGTCCTTGCTACTGAGTACCCAAGGTCATCCGAAGCCGTCTGGACTACATCCTGTTTACACGATAACCCTAATCTTTTCCGACAAAATGTATTTCCTATTTCTTAGCATGTCAATTACATTGAGCTTAGTTGCAGCAGACTTTCATTGTTTCCGCTTATTCAAAGATACTTGGATGAATGAATGGAAATTCAAAAGTCAATGGCTGTACGCCACTTGAGGAGCACGTAAATCTACTGAAGTAAAGTACAGGCGTGGGTGGAAAGATGAGGGACAGATGATTGGAGTTGTAGTACAGCCAGGATTGCCCTAGAGGTACTGTATATGCCTCTATAAGTGCAGTGGAGCTTAAGGAATATATAGTGAGCCATTCACACTGACTGTAAATGGAAGAGGTGCGTGTACCTAATTTCTAAGGAAACGGGGGCCTTTCTAAAGGTATAAGTTAGCTTTGAACAGTAATCCTGAGAAAAGCATTTTTTAAATCTCAAATTCAGTATGCTATAGAGGAAATACAGTTGGGAGCTGATGAATATCATTTGAAAAATTGTTTATAGAACAATTATGTATTATAAAGATAATGTGTGAGTATATGTAGTAACATTACACTCCATTTTTCTAATGTCTGAATTATTTTCCCTTAGTTATATCTGCCTCTTATTCTAGAACATCAGCTTTATCATTGATGTGGAAAACAAACTGAAAAGTATTTTTTTCTCTATACTAGCAAGGATTTAAATCTAAAATGGACCTTAAGGCCACGCCAATTTAATTTGCTGTTTCTCGGATTTTTTCAGCAAAAAAAGCGTCAGGGCAAAAAAAAAAAAGAACGAAGGCCGGAAATGTTATGATATGAGCCATGAAGTCAACATACCAGCCTGGTTAATACTTAAAACACTAGATTTTGAACTTTAATGAAACGAAGTTGCATTGTTACATTGAAAAACTTTAACAACTAGGAAGAAAAGGACTTTCTTCAACCATTGGGGCCAAAATATGTCTTTCATGTCTTTCAATTTTGCAGTTGCTTCAGAACCTAAAATCGTTTTTTTTTTTGCAAATCAGAAAAAATGGACAGGGCGAATCCGAGAAACAACAAATTAAATTAGTATGGCCTAACAATGGCATACAAATTTTCCTTTTGATTATCCTGCTTCTGTAGCCAGTGGTTACCAGACCTAAGTCTTTATCATCTTTATCAAGACTATTAGAGCTAAAATAGGTTTGGTAACCAGGCTACTTATGCCTCTCAACTTTCCTTTAATTTGAAACATTAAAGACTAGTACTGTGAATACTGTTGAAAGAGAATTACATCTTCTCTTTGAAATTCCATGCATTAGAAATGGCTCCTTTAATGGCATCACGCCATGCAGAAATACGTGGAGCGCGTGCAGTTTAACTACATTACTCAGCGCTGTTCAAAGTACATCTACATCAAGGCGTAGGCGTGTCGGAAACTGCCTACTCAAACCTTTGAAGGAAACAAGACTATGGGCTTTAGAAGTCGATCCAACCAGAAAATACCAGGCATTCAACTTCCTGGATTTTGTGGAATCTCGTGAATCTACATGGCTTTGAAGTAGGAAGTGGGGAAACTAAAAATACACACGTCCGGTCAAGGGGAGTCAAAGTACATGTACAGTAAACTTCTTCTCACAAAAGTTTTAGATTGTCCAAGAAAAAGCATGTCTTCAATTTGTACAGCACATTCAGATAGCTTGGCTGCAAAATGTTTGGCTAAAAATTAATAGCAGAATTATCTCCGATATCAGACAAAAAGAGGACAACAAATTCGAGGTATATTTCACATGATACAAGATGTTAGTAACAAAGCAGAGCTCTTGTTAGCATATACTACGCACCAAAATAAAATGTACTGTTAGGCCACACCAATTTAATTTGTTGTTTCTCGGATTTTTTCAGAAAAAAATATGAAGCGACAGGGCGAAAAAGAAAACAGGCCAAGGCAGTCCCCATGTTAGCCGGAAATGGTACAATATGAGCCATGAAGTGAACAAACCAGGCTGGTTTATGATTAAAACAATAGATTTTGAACTTTTAATGAAACAAAATTGCATTGTTACATTGAAAAGCTTTCAGAACTAGGAAGAAAAGGACTTTCTTCAACCATTGCGGCCAGAATATGTCTTTCATTGAGCATTTTGCAGTTAATTTGGAACAAAAAATTTTTTTTTGCAAATCAGAAAAACATGGACACGGCGATCCGAGAAGCAACAAATTAAATTGGTGTGGCCTTACAACTTATCTGCCTTAATTCCCAGGCATAACAGATCTAATTGTGAAATACAACTACTGCATGGTCTCAACATTGTGGGGACTCTTTGATAGTCAGTCAGTACCATGGACATGTCCAAAAATAATCTTAATCTGATCAATTTATATACAACAAAACCTCATAGTATGACATAGCTAAAACCCTTTACACAGCCCACTTGTGGACAACAATCTCACAATCCCTTTTGTTATATACCAGTGAGTCTTGAAAGTCTGTGTAGCACTGGTGACCTATTTTCCAAGGATTAGGTAAGACTAAGAGTCTATTTGAGCCACTTCTAAGACTGCTAAGGCCAGACCAATTTACATGCCTGGTTCTTAGATTTGTTTTCTTCATCAAAAAATTAATTTGTTTATTATGTATATTTTTTGTGTTGTATGATTTCTTTTTAAATAAAAAAAATTATGTTACCATGTAATGTTACCTGTAATTCATGATCATAATCAGGTTCTGAATCAGTCTCCAAATGCTAATATTTTGGCGACAACTAAAAAGTTATTGTCTTCATAGTAGTTAAAAGTTACAGTTACAGTTTTTCCATTTAACAATGCAGTGATTTGATTTAGAGTTCAAAATTTGTTACTAGAATCATAAACATGCCTGGTATGTTGACTTTGTGGCTCCTATGGTAGCATTTGGGTTTATCATAATAGGATGCCAAGGTCTGTCTTTTTTTTCTTTGCCTGCCCACTTTAAATTCATTGATTCATCCAGCAAAAATCTGAGAACCAACAAATACCAAAGCCAGCTGTTACATACACCACAATGGAGGTACAAAAAAACAAGAATCAACTTCGTAAGCATGCACGGCCCGTAGCCTTTGGGGCGAGACTTGTGCTTTCAATGCTAGATGAAATACTAGTAAGTCCCTCAGATAGTAAGAAGAACCCCCCAAGCAAAATTCTGCAGCTGGCTACAGGCATGATATTAGGAATAATACATGATTCCATAACCTCTTAGTCTTGCTATTGTATTTCAACACAGTGCTGAAAAATAAACGTCATAATATTTACACTTGAAATGTGGAAACCAAAGCTTGGATTGTAAATGGTGCATTCAAGGTCTGCTTACACAAAGACATAATGCCCACGTACGAGCTGTCTTGCTACTTCCCCCTTCAACTGATATGTACACATGATATGTAAGCATGAGTGGCTTCAAACAAAGAACATTGCCTTAAACATACGGTCAACCAATACCATAGGTACAATGTTTACAGTAAATCCATACATATACGGTACATCATGATTTATGTACTCTATTGTAGTGTACAATATTATATTTTTAAGCTATTCTGTTGCGTGGATATTTAGATTTCCAAAAAATGGAATTGCACCTTAGCCAATAGCACATAACTCAAGTCTGCATGTCTACTAGAAATTAGAAATCTGTGCCTTATATAAAACATTATTAGGGCTACAGTTGAATCTTTTACACTAGTTGGAAAAATTCTGAGAAAGAAACAACGTTTTTCAAAACAAAGTTAAAGAAAGAATTCAGCTATTGTTACCTTACCTTAAGCCTGTTTGATAGTCTGGTAACAGCTGACAGCCAACAAAAATACTGCCCTATATATTTCCCCAGTGGACATTCCAGGCAAACAGGATATGCAAATGAGCAAGCTAGCCGCTACAACAGGTGGTCCAATAGCAGATATTTGGTCGGACCAAAACAACGCAAATACTTGTTACTCAGCATTGCAAAAAAAAATGGTTATTTACAAAGTTCTTGTTTATCTGCCTAACTAATGACTTAAAAAATTCTTGTGAAATCACAATTTTCTGTTTCAAGAAATCATAACTTTCTTCAGAAATATACAACTTTTTTTTCAAGAACAGTAATGTTACAGCAGTCACCTTAACTGCAAGGTTGTACTTACAAGTGTACTTAAATATATTCACTTTTGTCTACAAAACAAACATAACGTTACAGGTACAATATATACTAGTATTCTCTTATCCAGAATGTAATAAAAATGTCATAATCTGAAACATTGATAATCTTTAAGTACTGCATATTACGTCTCAATCAAGCAGTCACTATGATTCAGATCTTGTTTGTCCTTGATTTGGTACAACAGAGTTGAATTTATATTGAATGAAATAGTGAGTGAAAAGAAACAACTTCTTGCCGTGATTATGAATGGATATGAAATTGTTATAAACCCAAGATCATCAATTACTACTTGGGTGCCGGCATAAATTCTTTTGAAAAACGACTGTCACTAATTGTCATGCTGAGTCTCTGATGTTTGAATCCTAGCCGATTGACGTCATAACTGTCCTCTTGTTTGGGTCGGGCCAAAACTACTCAATTACTCGTTTCTCAGTCACATACAATAAAATCAATTTTGCTCACTGAGACTAGGCCATTTCTTCAATCTTCTTCTTTTTTTTTAGGAAAGATCAACCGTCTGACGTTTGAATCCTTAAGCTGATTGACGTCATAACTGTCCTCTTGTCTGGGTCGGGCCAAAATTACTGAAATACTCGTTTCTCAGTCACGTACAATAAAATCAATTGCTCAATGGGACTAGCCCATTTCTTCAATCTTCTTTTTTTTTTTTGGAAAAATCAACCCTCTGACGTTTGAATCCTGGCTGGTTGACGTCACAACTGTCCTCTTGTCTGGGTCGGGCCAAAATTACTGAAATACTCGTTTCTCAGTCACGTACAATAAAATCAATTTTGCTCACTTAGTCTAAGACTAGCCCATTTGTTCAATCTTCCTTTTTTTAGGAAAAATTATTCCAGTTTGAGTACAATTTATAAACCTGTTGTTCATCCTTTGTTCTTGACAATGAATAAGACATCACATCAGCTTCTGTCTTCTATTATAAACAGATATAAGTAGATATACCGCCTGCAATGGACCTATACCATTATTATGTCACAGTTTGTTTACCTGTTCTAAAGAACATTCTAGAACGGTCAGTTGCAAAGAATAAAGATCATTTCAAAGTTTTCAAAGTAAGGTATGTCTGATTTTTGCTGCATCTAGTTGTGTTAACATAGCATTACATGCCACATGGGTGATTTAGTTGTGACATTAGATGAAAGTAGTACTGTATTAAAAGCCTTATATTAGGCTAATGCTACACAAACACACACCGCGCTACGCACCCCTGTAAACGTCGATTAACCGGAATTCATTGCGGTAAACAAACTGTGACGTAATAATGGTATAGGTCCATTAAGTCCTAAACCAGGTCATGTAGATTCAGACATCTTTAGCAATTATTGTCTCCCTTCTGCAGACACTAACAAGAGTTCCCCGATCTCATACCTTCGCCAAATGATGTTAATCTTTATGACTAACAAATTATAGATTAGATTATTCCCCCCTGATTTAAGAAATAGGAACCTAATTTCATGAATTATATCATTTTATAATAATCTCAACCAAAAAACAGTCTTATATTAACAAACAATGCATTCTAGCATTTCCTAATAAATTATGCAAATGAGGTCCTGATTTGAATAAATTATGTTTAATGATGTTCACCTCAATTTAACTTTCAAATACCACAAGTATGAAATTCCAGGCAGTTATCATTACATAATTATGAAATTTTCTCATTAATTATGCAAATTAAGTCATTATTAACATAATCAATATCTTCCTGTGTTTCTCTCGTTGTCAATTACCAATGTCACAAGCTTTAATTGTCCTATTATTGAATGCAGCTGATTTATAGAATTTCTCCATAAATTATGCAAATTACATCAATATTTGCATAATTGTCACATAATTATATTAAGCATCACGTAAGCTACCTACATACCAAAAATCACGACGATCCGTCAACCGGTTCTTGAGTTATCCCCTCTTGAATATTTTCAAGAATATATCCCTGCAGTTCCAGAGCAAGCCGCTAGAGGGCCTAAACTCACGTCACTTCTTCCCCAGCACAAGAGCTACCTACCATCTAAATTTCATCACCATAGCATGTCTAGATCATGAGATATCAAAACCGGAAGTTCAACTGCAGTACCATAACAAGCCGCTAGGGGGTCCAAAATCTAATCATTTTGAGGTCTCATCAAGACCTACCCACCTACCAAGTATCAAGACAATCCATCAAGGCCTTCTTAAGTTATCGTGTTGACAGACACACACACACACACACACACACACACATACACGAACGCCCCTGAAAACATAACCTTCTTGGCGAAGGTAATTATTACGTAAGCAATTTAATGACAATGGTAAATTGTACCAAGGATATTTCTACAAGGTTTTTTTCAAGAGGTGTTTTCAACTGTGTATGGCTGAAAACAATAATTATGTGACCAGCAATAAATACGATGAAAAGAAGTGTAAGTGTTCTCATGCAAAAGCTAAAATATGATTGTGACTAATATCCCCATGGTCAAGAAATCTATTATATAAAAGAAGGTTTTAAGTTATACACATAAACTGTTATAAAGGATTCCTTGTAGATTACAAGGTAATAAATATCTGTTATAATTATATATTATAAGTCATAATATTACACAACAGTATACATACCCACATTTCACACCTGCATCTGGCTTCCAGTGACAGTCCTTGGTTTTCTTGGAATTTTTTTTATCTGCCAATCTAGTCAGTCGAATGAGACAGTATTACTAGTATTGTGCTTGAAATCAATGTTATATAATCATCATAATCATTACCTCAAGCTTGCTGGTGATATTTGCACTACAATAATTCATCCTTATAAGGCCACTGATCCTTTTCATCACACCTTTGCTAAAATCACTGTCCGCTCTATTTTGGGTTGGGTACAATTGCACCTATGATATACTTAGTATCCTTCAGCTAAGAGATAAAGTAGTGCCAGAAGAAAAAGAAAATCAACTTGGGAGTTTCCCCTTAAATACATTGAACAATCATTATCAGCATTATAAATCATAGAAGTGATGTTTGTTCCAGGGCATATAAATCCATAAATACTTGGGGAATTTGACTTTGGCTATTGGGTCTAACGGAAGGATACACTTTTGTACAGTGTACAGTGAAAGTGTGTCCCAGGAAATGGTGCTGTATATGGGTCAACGACCCCAGACGATTCCATTTATAGGGTGTCAAGGAAATATGATGCATGAAAATGTACCGATAAATAAATTTCAATATCCATTTCTCAAATCAATATATGCGTTTTTATAATAAAACCGTAAGCACATAATCATTGAGTAAAATTTGTTTGCTTTTTTTCTACGCCTTTCTTTTTACATAACCTCTCCCCATTTCGGAATGGCTTGTACTTCTGTGACGTCATTAAAGATGGCTGCCAAAGTTGGTACGATTTTTCTCAGACAACGCAAGATCGGTGATTTTCGAGGTCTACGCTGGCTTGATTTAGCGTACAATCAGGTAAACTGTCATACAAAATGTAGCGATTCTTCTGTGCGCTCAGAGCTACTCAGAACTTAACCTTTCTATTTGAAAATTGAAGTAAGACGAAGGGGGGGGGGGCAGTGGTTCGTGGTTTACGCAATCAAAAGTTGTCTTGTCGCAATCAAAACTTGTTGACCACAAATAATTTGAGAGGGTCTCTGATCCTACGTGTTCATGTATGTGTATACTACATAATTTGAATAACTCATTAATGTTACACCTAATAAATAAGCCATACCCTCAGGCTTGCATAATTATGTTTAAAACTACAAATTTATTTTCAATTATTTTTGCAGTAGCTGTAACGTTACATTTATAATTACAGCAAGTCTCCTTGAATAAATTATAATTTTGGCCACAGCTACATTTGTAGTAGAGTAAAAAGATAAAGAAAAAACAATAAGGCAAGTTAGGCAACACTGAATGTTGTGCTTATCACTGTTGTTATTCTCTCAGTTGTAATTTCTTTGTTTGGTTTGGATCATGATAATGATCATTCCGGCATACTCATTTTCACCTGAGTGAAGTAAGGAAAGTCGTTTTAAGTGCCTTTCCCAAGGGCACAAGGTCGGTTACTTGGCAGGATTCGAACCTGGGACCTCTTGGTCCTGATCCGAATGCTCTGCCATTACGCCAAACAACCCCATTTTTTTTTAAAACTGCTTGTTTGCTACAGACCCCGAGGCATGGCTGTGTGTGCTACTTGGCAGGATTCGAACCCAGGACTTCTAGGTTCTGAGCCGAATGCTCTGCCATTACGCCCCACACAACCCCAATTTATTTGAAACTGCTTGTTTGTTACAGACCCCGAGGCATGGCTGTGTGTGCTACAGCAGTCTCCCACAGGAGAAGAAAGACAAGATAACCCAGGGGCCAGGTCTGGGGGACTTCATCAGTGGTGATGTGGAGAAAACAGACACTTGGGACGATTACATGGGTAAACTCAAGCTAGAAAAGGGAGACAAGAGGTTTGTGAAATTATTATGAAAGTCCATCTGCGTTGGTAGTACATGTTATCATATTATTCATAATAAAATGTTGAACTTTATTCCAACACAAGGATTTACCAATGTTTGAAATGAAAATCAGTGAAGTCTTAGGATCCAAAGTTTGTGAAGATGTGTCATGTTGTGAAAGTGTTCCTCTGATCTCTGTTCATTCTTTTAAAAAATTTAAAGCAACTCAGCATCTTGAACTGTAGGTAGAATTCCATCAAATTCAAAACCTCCTCCCTTACATTACTATGCTGCGTGAGGCAATCATTGTCATGTAATGTTGGCCGATACTGAAGTTTTCGCTCTTCATTAGATTTGATTCATGTCCTGTAATATCTAGTCTATTGACTAATGTAAAATTTTGCCATTTTTCACAGATTGAGACTGCCTCCCTGGTTAAAGCGAGAAATCCCAATTGGTAAGAATTACCATAATCTCAAGGGAACACTGAGAGAGCTCAACCTTGCAACAGTAAGTATTGGGATAATTTATATTAAATTCAATGGTCTAAACTACTGTAAGTCCAGTTATGTTCACGAATGCTTTATTTCACGAGATGGAGCAATTTGGAAGTTCACGAGGTCTATGACTTCGCGAGTCGGTAATTTTTAACAAGGCGTTACATGTCTGCAAATTTACCGACAGTCAATAATTTTTTTTCCGCGTGAGGTACGTGTGAGGTACGCGCGGTTAGAACATGGTTCCGTGGACATGACACTGTCCAAACTGAAGCCCATCCATGCGAACTGGGTCCTGGGAGCATTGGACAGTATCGCCAACAACGTGGACATCGCCAGGGGATGGGATCGCACAGAGATCTGAGCCGCTGTGAGCCGACGGGCGCGTGAGTAAAAACAAAAGCCGCCGCCATGTTTGAACTTTCGGCTCGCAAATGTTGCCAACTTCTGCACAGTAGTCCTCGCGTAAATCATCTTTAGTTGTGAAATTTTAGCGCACTGTTCTATAAATTTGCTGTTTGGTAACGTTTAAAACCATGTTGATTCAACAAGTTGTAAAAAAAAAATAAAAAAAATCAAGCAAACTTAGACCATTAGACAACGCGCTATGTAAACAAAGGCCGCCATGTTGGATTTCTTGTAATTTGTCGATCGGCCCGGCGGTTACTCGGCGGTAGATTTTCGTGCAATTCTTCCCTATAATACCCTGTTAATGTTGTATATGTAGCGTAAATTTTCTTGGGATGTATGGAAATCTTGTGAAATGATTTTTTTGCGTGTAGCTTTGGTGAGTAACGTTGAACTCGTGTAGTTTGATCTCTCGAGGTATAGACAAAGAGGTACCGACAAAGACCCACGCTATCCCGCTTGGTTCTATTTTTTTTGCCGATTTTCCATACCGTAATAATTCTGCTTTACGTGGCTTGTACACGACAACAACTTTTTACCGATGTATGTTGTAAAATTCCGTATGTACGATGTTGCACATGTTTACAGCTGTTCACCGCTACGTTATCGCCGAACTAGCGTTCTTGTTAAAACTGATGTTGTCTAGTCGGCTTTGTAAACTTTTACCGTTCTTCGCAAGAAACACTTGTATTACCAGTAACAAAATAATGACTCCGTGAACCATATGCTCATTGAATAAAGTTTATTTGATTCTGAAAAGAAGTCTGCTGTTATTCGTTGAGTCTTGTCATTTACTACTACTACGTAATGTAGAAGTTGTTAGTATGGAGCTGAGACGCACGATGTTTGGGGGAGGGGGGGTGGTACGTACGGAATGGGTTCGCGAGGAGGTGAGTTCACGAGAAGAGCGTCTTCGTGAAAACCGTGAACTTAAAGATTTCGTAATCAAAAATGGACTTACAGTACTATATTATGTCATCTATTTCCTGTTTAAACTCTCCATAACTGTAATTCATTAAGTTAGCTTTATTACGTTTACCGAAGGAAAACATATTGTTTTTGCTCAGTTTCTTCCTCTTCCTCTTCTCCAAACAAATAAGGTTAATGACCTGAACCAGATGTCTGTCACCATGGTAACTGGTGTTGGGTTGCATCATGTTGCAATTTTATAGCAGGAGGGATTCAGACTCTTGTCTGATCATATATGACTGTGTTTGAGTAAGAATAACAGAGCAGACCATATGCAAAGGTAAACAATATGCATTTGCCTTGCAAATGTTACTTTTCTAGTTCTTTACCTCCTACAACTGAACAGAATGTATCTATTCTTCAAGATTGTGCTTATAAAAATGTTTCTGTAATTTTCAGGTGTGTGAGGAAGCAAAGTGCCCCAACATAGGAGAATGCTGGGGTGGGGGAGAAGACAAAACAGCCACTGCAACTATCATGGTCAGTTGTGAACTTGTGATTTAGTTAACCTTCAGCACTCTAACTTTCTACTACTCAATTCTAGTGTGGAGAACAATAATATTGTCATCCATTAGCACATATAGATAGAGTGCTAGACAAGCAGACTTCCCAGATGAAGATGACAAACGGTCATCGAAACGTCAGCTCTTGTTTAACAAGTGGTTGTGAAAAGAACTTTGCTATTCAATCTGAGTAGACTTATTGGCAAAATACTATTGAAGAATTGACTTAATGTTGTCATGTAAATAAGATTATGGGGTTTTCCAACTTGCAGGTAATGGGGGACACCTGCACAAGAGGCTGCAGGTTTTGTTCAGTGAAGACAGCAAGGCGTCCTCCCCCGCTGGATCCAAATGAGCCGGTTCACACGGCTGAGGCCATCTCCAGATGGGGGGTGGACTACATCGTCATAACCTCAGTGGACAGGGATGGTGGGGAAAGTTATCTTGTCTCTTAGTTAATCATAGATACAGTGTGTTTAAATTGTTATGTTTACTTTCACAGAAGGAAAACATATTGTTTTTGCTCTGTTTCTTCTTCCTCTTCTTTTTGTCCAAACAAGTATGGTCATTGACCTGAACCAGACGTATGCCACACTGGTTAACGAGTAGTGTTGGGTTACATCATGTTGCAATTTTATAGCAGGAGGGATTTTAGACTCCTGTCTAACCATATACATGTATATGAATGTGTTTGAGTAAGAATTAACAGAGCAGACCATATGTGAAGGTAAACATTATGCCTTTGCTTTGCAAATGCTACCATTCTAGTCATAGATAATGTGTTTGAACTGTTTCAATTTAAAAGTGTAGTTCTGTTTGAATAGAATATCCACTTTTGTCTTGTGTGTAGAAATTTCAAAAGTTGTAAAAAAAATTGGATTTATAATTTTTTTTTTTTTCATTTTGTGCAGATGTAGCCGATGGTGGATCAAGTCACTTTAGTCAGTGTGTGAAGGAGATAAAGAAAAGGTCTGCTGCTCTCTTTTGCATTGAAGTTACATGTAATATCAGTAAGAAAAAGAATGCAGTATCATTGATG
>NW_017804575.1:2594344-2614917 GCF_001625305.1 Branchiostoma belcheri
CTAGATCTACGAAGTGTAAGGGGTGGATTGTCTCACCCTCGGCCAGTACATGCAGCCCACCAAGAGACACCTCAAGGTTGGTCCAACTCGTGTTTACTTTCATAGAAACGAATCTTTGACGACTTTTCCGTGCCGTAGCAGGGACATTTATATATATAATATCTATTTACATCAATTCATTCAAATAAGAAGACAAAGCCAAAGTGAAGGCGGACTCAAGTTGTACACAACTTATGTTCTCACTACCACTTGTACATTATAGAAAGTAACAGATACCTAGTTTGAACAAGAGTTCTAACTCCCATCCCAGAAGAAAAGAAAGTAAAAAAGGGAACAGTCTGTTAAATACGTTTTGTTGCTGTGATGTAGACTTGTGTGGCTAACATGATTTTACAGTTGATATTTCTCCATGTGTCTTCTGTATCTGTATCGGTATAGCTGGTATAACTGCCCTTCGGCGTAACACACCAGCTTCGCAGGCACGCGGCGCGGCGGCAGCTAGCTATATCACACCGAACGGCTTGTTACACTCATCTTTGCACATTTGATTGCAGGACTTGTTTAAAGCTTTCTAGTGATGATGCCCCAACTGTGCTTGGTGGCAACGAGTTCCAGTCTACGATAGTTGTGGGGAAATACGAGTTTTTGAATACCTCAATTAATCTTGGTTCTCAAGTGTTGTTCTGAAAGTTCTGATGTATTTGTATACCGTAAATCAGGTCCAGGAATATGTGACTCCTGCCAAGTTCAAACACTGGGAGGATGTTGGGGGTGAGATGGGGTTTGCCTATACAGCAAGTGGACCCCTCGTCAGGTCTTCTTACAGGGCAGGTGAGCAAGGAGCTACTCTTAATGCATCTTACTTAGACTTAGGCAACACCAATTTAATTTCTTGGTTAACAGATTTTTCTAGAAAAATAATGGAGCGGGCGGGCGAAAAAAATAAAAACAGGCCTAGGCATCCTATTATGGCCCAAAATGGTACGATAGGAGTCATGAAGTCAACACAGCAGGCTGGTTCAAAATTTAAACAATGAATTTTGAACTTCTAATGATACCATTGCATTGAAAGATGGAATAACAGTAGCAACTAGGATGAAAAGGACTGTTTTCAACTGTTCAGGGCAAAATATGAGCATTTTGCAGTTGATTCTGAATTTTTATTTTTATTTTCAAATCAGAAAAAATGAAGCGGGCAAATCCGTTAACCAAGAAATTAAATTGGTGTGGCCTTAGGGGCTCCCATATATTCTAACACAAGGCAGTCTGAGCATTCCGGTAATTTCCGTCAATGGCCAGTCTTTTTACATCCTTCCAGTTAAGATTTGCAACTGGCATCTACAGTTACAATTTAGGCCACACCAATTTAATTTGGTTCTGGGATTTGCCCGCTTCATTTTTTTCTGATTTGCCAAAAAAAAGATTCTGAATCAACTAAAAAAATGCTCATACTTTGCCCCCAACAGTTGAGGAAAGTCCTTTTCGTCCTACTTGTTACAGTTTTTCCATCTATCAATGCATTGGTTTGATTAAAAGTTCAAAATTCATTGTTGAAATATCAACCCAGCCTTTTCTGTTGCCATCATGGCTTCTGTCCTACCATTTGGGGGTATAATAGGAGGCCTAGACCTGTTTGTTTTTTTCACCGTCGCTTCATATTTTTTCTGAAAAAATCCGAGAACCAACAAATTGAATTGGTGTGGCCTTATTATGAAATTCTTAAACACCAAAACAGTCCATTCAAATACATGAACCTGCACTTGTCACATAACATTTGTCCTTGTTTATTGTTGTCAGTATCTTTGCTTTGTATATGTTATTTTCCTGTGTGTCATGTAGTGTTGTATAAATGTAGGACCAAATTAAGAATAGCAACTACATATATGTATGCTAATTGTGGATCCAAAATTAACTCAACTCAGACATTCAATTTGATGTTTCTTTTTTCCATGTTCATAGGTGAATTTTACATAAAGAACCTCCTAACTAAGAAGAGAACTGAGGCCACCATGGATACAACCAGTCAAGAGACATGACCATTATGGGTGGAAGTATCCAATGTGATGATAGTATCTAACTAGTGGTGACCAAGAGTTAAAAATCACAAAAATCCATCTTGCTAGTAACTATAAGTAACCCTATAACTGTTGTTATATGTACAAATTTTAGGGTTGGAGATCTTGTATGGGAGTTATGAATATGAGGTATGTTTTTGTCTGTTCGTAAACATAAAAATATGTGATATTATTGGTGATGATAATATAAAAAGATGGTAGAACATCGAAAAGTACATGTATATCAAGATGAAATATTATCTTGAAAGTTCAACTGTGTTGGTCATTATGAACAAGATTGAACTGTAATTGCCAGCACAAAAAATTGGACTCACCCAAATTTTCGATGAGATATTGTTATGGGGATGGGTGTATGGTAGATTATTGTGCAGTTTCTGTGTGCTAAATAGACATGGAGCTAAGAATACATGCTGTATGGGGAGCAGTGTGTTTGAAGAGCCTCCTGTCAATGATGGGGAGAACTGCATGAACTTTATGACAAATGTATGGCAAAAAGGATTGAATAAACTGGAAACTGAACTTTTTTCCATCCTCTTTACTGTCTCGTGTTTTTTTTCAAATGGTAAACAAGAGACCTGCTACATTTTGGCAATGACACTCATTTTTATAAGTACATGTAACGTTAACTTTCCTTTTAAGATCGATCAGAAAAGTCTACTTTATCACATTCAAGATGGAACATTTGATGCCTTGTACATTTATGTGTCCAGTACTACTGAAAGCAAGGCTAGTGCCATGTTACTGATAAACATCTACATACAATGTTAAAATAAAAACATGAATGCTAGTATTTTTGCTGCAAGTAGTATTAGTACACGTAGTAAGGACAGGCAATCATGATTTTAAGCATGATATCCCTTTTAGGGGTCAAAAAACAATGTGTGTTTAGTGATATGTTATTTTAAAACATGACGTACTCATGTCATTTTGCAGCAGTTTTACAAAATGCTGTCGACACCTTACCGTTAATAATACTACAAATATTGTCACATGAACAAGCACATAGAACAAAATTTGTGGAGACACAAAATGATATTCATTAATTGACTTGTGTGGCCATATTCAAAATAACAGCAGATATATATGAACATGTACCGGTAGTACCAAACATGTACCGGTAGTACCAAACCCTTATCCAAAGTTGAAACAAGCCCATGCCCTATAAAATATAAAAGCTGGACCATACTGGCACAATGTCTTATAATGTTCACAATACGCGTATGTACGTACAGTGCTAGCTTCTTGCTTCCACAAAACTTTCAGTCTATTGACATGGCACATACTGTACGTAGAGCAACTGCCATCATCTCATCGGTAACACTCTCTATTGCACTTTTTGGCGACGTCTCAGGGAGGAGCCTAATGGTACAGTATTGTGTGCAGTTTGCAAGAATTCTAGGAATGGCGCAGGCATTTTGTCCACAGGCATGGAATGTCCACAGGCATTTCTCTGACCCACATCTATGCCCACATTCCTGGAAACCCTTGGGAAGACCCCCCCCCCCGGGGCTTGCTCACTATACACTCAGGGGAGGAGTGCACTGTATCTGTACCAAGTCTTCCTCAAAATCATGAAATGATGGCAGTGTCATGCAAACAATAACCCTAACAGCAACCACTGTCGCCATGGCAATGTACTGTATGTTTTCATTGCCAGTCTTGTTCTATTTCCATTTCAATGACAGATATAGACTATTATGACTTTCCATCAGCAATGGGATAAAATCGGTTATCACAGCTACGGGTACAAACTTTTTGAGATAGCCATTTTACGTGATGGATACTGTTACAGTACATGTATGTTGTGGATAAGTACATAGTAAAATACACATGTATCTGAAAAAAATCATTTGCTTCTTTGCTTACACTACAAACATACAACCTACATACATTTATTATGTACAAAGACGGTTCTGTTTTTGCAAATCTAGTCAGGCTTTGCCTATGGGCACAAAATACAATTAATGTCTTCACCATTCAAATTCCAATCAATCCTGCCTGTCGTTTGCCTTGCGTCAATTAGACTTTGTCTCCAGTTCAAGCAGGCAACACTCATTCCAAAATATTCCTTCTTTGACATGGAAATTTACCATACATTTTGTAGAAAAAGGTTTTGCCCACCCACAGCATGGTACATATTGTCACAAGTGCACTTACAGTTACACATATACAAACATGTACGTTTTAGTTCCGGCAGTTCATGTAATTTGCAACAAACTTTTATTGTTTGATGCGGCTTACAATGTATCTATTTCTCAGGTAAGGCCACACCAATTTAATTTGTTGGTTCTCGGATTTTTTCAGAAAAAATATGAAGCGACAGGGCGAAAAAAAAAATAAAAACAGGTCTAGGCATCCTATTATAGGCTTAAAATTGCTACGAAATGAGCCATGAAGTCAACACAAAAGGCTGGGTTAAAATTCAGATATTGAATTTTGAACTTTTAATCAAACCACTGCAATGATAGATGGGAAAACTGTAACAACTAGGAAGAAAAGGACTTTCCTCAACTGTTGGAAGCAAAACATGAGCATTTTTCAGTTGATTCAGAACCAGAATCATATATTTTTTTTTTTGCAAATCAGAAAAAAACGAAGAGGCGAATCCGAGAACCAACAAATTAAATTGGTGTGGCCTAAGCACCAGTATTCAGTTTGGATTGTCACACTTTATAGTTTTTCACAGCAAAATGACTACTTCTTTAGAAGCTCAAAGGAATTATGAATGATTTTTGAATGTAGATTTACAGAAATAAAAATGAGTTTTCCACAAGACTTGAAGGCCTAGGAAAAAAATGTGTTTCCTGTTTCAGTCCTGAAAAGGTTATATTAGGGTTTGGTAGGTAGGGATTATCTAGTTTTTTTCTTTCTTTTTTATATTAGACTTTGGTAATCTCTAGTGATCCAACTTATACAATACAGTTTAACAAAGAGAAACTTGCAAGAGGACACTTCTATTTTCAATGTACATGATGGAAAACCACTTGTACAACGTTTCATCACTCGGGTGTCCGATCATGGAGCTAAAAAAGGTCAATCAGCTCAAAAAAATTATCCAAAAAAAGTCTATGGTCGGCAGTTTTTCTAGGGTCGGCAGTTTTTCTAGGCTTGGTCGGGAAACAGGAAACACAAAATTTTTTCCCTAGGCTTAACAGCAAAATGTCTACTTTTTCAGAAGCTGAAAACAATGAGATTTAAGTCGAGAAATCTCCATAGATATAACCTCCTTGTCCAAAAGAATTATGAATGATTTTTGAATGTAGATTTACAGAAATGAGAACACTGAATTTTCCACAAGACTTAAACCAGGGACGGGGCTATCCCAGAAGCACCTGGGGGCTATCCCAGAAGCACCTTCTTCATCTTGTTGGCAGGCACGTTGGGTTCCTCCTCGGATTCCGAGTCGCTGAGGGCGAGCTCGTGGCCCGTGACGCTACATTTTGGCGAGCAGAGGTACTGCAGTAGAGGGAGGCGGTACTTCCCACAGAAGTCCACGAACTTGACGTTTTTGACACGAGACTCGAAGTACACACCTGTGTATAGGAGGAAGATAGAGTCAGGGTTTTTCTAAATGGGAATGATGGCACTGCTCCCTCATGTAACCAGCCAGCTCCCTCATATCACTTTTCAGATTGTGGCAACCCAGTACATACATAACATTAAGTCTTTCTCAAAGTAATATTTTCTAGTGAATATATAAAACAAAATGTCATAACAATGCATTCTAGCATCACAAACTGTGTTACTCTTGTAAAAACCTACTGTCTAACAATAGTCTCCACCAAACTCCTTTGCAGGCTGAATGAATTATTATAGTAGAAATTGGCTGTAATTGAATGTAACTGGCCAGGGGAGTTAGCTGACCATAGAGGGTCCAATTTTTAGAATGATTTCTACTATTTATTCTGGAGTCTGGTGGAGACTAGTCTAACAATTTCTCTGCAGGCAATTGCCAAAAAGATGCCTGTTTAAGTTAGAGATAGTATCCTATGGGAACAGATCTTCAAATCAATACTAAACTTGCCTTTGCACTTTGGGTTGACACATCTACATGCCCCATCCAGGTACTGTACGAGAGTGGAGGGTAAGTTGTCAGGAGAGTATGCCACGCCCTGGTTCTTCACCACTCTCGCCGCCAGCTCCAACATGGATGGAGGGTCGTAGGTCAGGTCTCGGACAAACCGGACTACCAGAGGGTTCCCACGCAAACTCAGCTCTTGAAGATTTCTGGGAGAAAAAATGTGAAAATTTATTTTACATTATGGTTGAAGTGATGTAAATATCTTACATAAAATGACATCTCTGTCACTTATATTACGACCTTAGGCCACACCAATTTAATTTCTTGGTTAACGGATTCGCCCGCTTCATTTTCTTCTGATTTGCAAATAAAAGTAAAAATTCAGAATCAACTGCAAAATGCTCATACATGTGTATTTTGCCCTGAACAGTTGAAAACAGTCCTTTTCATCCTAGGTGTTACAGTTATTCCATCTTTCAATGCAATGGTATCATTAAAAGTTCAAAAGTCATTGTTTAAATTTTAACCCAGTCTTTTGTGTTGACTTCATGGCTCATTTCGTAGCATTTAAGCCTATAATAGGATGCCTAGACCTGTTTTTATTTTTATTTTTTTTCGCCCTGTCGCTTCATATTTTTTCTGAAAAAATCCGAGAACAAATTAAATTGGTGTGGCCTTAGTAATGAACACTGACTCTAGGACATAAAAATGAAGTCAGCAACTAAGCTTTACATATACATGTAGTTCCTAACCAAGCATAGCTATAGGTTTAGGTTTTGGCTTATTTTTGGTATATAATTATATAATATAATTCTTTCCTCACTTTCTTTATTGTACTGGAATTTTTACTGGAGTACTGAGCCCAACAAAAAAATCCTGTACAAAAAAGATATTCTGATAAAAATGGCTGAAAACACAAAAATAAGCTCAAGCCTAAAGTTTTGTTTTGAGTGTAAAAATCACTGTCATTTGGCAACTTTCCAAGGAACAAAGAGAGCTCACAACTCTAACAGCTTTCAAAAATTCACTATGAGGGGCAGCTATCGACCTATGCGATGGACTGAGTGGCATATGTTTACGATTGTAAAATGTATATTGAGTTACGATTGCAATGTATATTGTTATTATTGTGTGTTTTTTTTCCCATGTATATTATGTATTTCATCCCAGAGATACCTGAAAAACAGGTCAAAAGACCTGAGCGTAATCCTCTGGTAAAATAAATAAAACTAGAAAGGCCGACATTTGCTAGGGAGCAAATGCAACAGATGGCTTCACCACATCCCCCATACCGAAAATGGATCTATCCTACGATGGCTGCCAATAGTGTATACCCCCTATTTTTCACAATTTTAAAGTGTATGTCAAATCTTGAATTAGGTTTTGCAGACATATGTCCAACGTATCCCCATACCAAATTTCAGCTCATTTGGTTTTAGTACCAGGGCTCCAGATCCCAAAATGTATATTTTTTGCCTGAAAATGGCCAAAAAACCCAAATAAAACAATTTTTCCAAAAATGAAAAAAAAAAGCGTCGGGGTATTGGCCCACTCTACGTCCATGCCAAATTTCAGGTCATTTGGCTGAAAAACGGCTGAGTTGAATCCCTTTAAAGAAATGACAGGAGGAGAAGAAGGAGAAACATGAGGGAACACAATATGTCTTCACCACTTTGTGGTGAAGCCATAATTGAAATAAAATCCAAGAGACACTGTTTCATTACCTGAGTTTGACCATTTCTGTGGGTAAGGTAGTGAGCATGTTGTTGTGTAGACTGAGGGAACGTAGACTCCTCATCCTGGTGAGTTCCTTGGGCAGGTGTTGTAGTCTGTTATCACACAGAACCAGACAGGACAGGTTGGACAGGGTGCTCACTTCTACTGGTACACTGGTTAGGTAGTTACCTCCCAGGTACAGGAGTTCCAGGCTAGGTGGAAACAATGAACGGTTATTATTAAAGCTTAATGTACTTTAAATTTAGAAAAACGTTTTATACTAGTAATATACGTTCAGAAAACCAGAATTTAACTAGCCTGGGTGCCATCCCTGGTAGTATTCGCCCGCTCTATAATGTCGCTAGCTACTACTGGGTGTGGACTTGATGACATTTGTAGTATCTGGAGTCTGAATATTCATTCAGATTTTGAATTACTCGTCTAAGCCCTTTTAGGGGGGCGCTCTTGTAGGAAAGATGTGTACATATTAGGCAAGCCGTTCGGACGTTCGAACAGCAACGTTAAGATAGATCTTATTCTTATATTGTAAGCTAGTGGGCGAATACTACTGGGTATGGCACCTAAGCTAGAATTTAACAGGACATTTCTTTAATGTATTAATTAATGACACTAAAAAATTGGGTTGGAAAGCAATTTAGGCAGCCAAAAATTCAATTTCCAAAGTCCACAAGATAATTATACAACTTACAAGACTAAGTCAGATACTCGGATTCTCATACTACTACAGAACAGCTACAGTAGCAAATTACTAGCAATACACATTACAGTTAGGCAAAAACAACATGTGTTTTCATTTAGACTCAGTAAGTCCTTTGGGCCTTTGCCATGTCAGAAAACTTCCTACTGAGTCGTAGCACATTCCTACATGTACAAGTAAGCAATTGGACAAGGTGATCATGCCAAATGCCACCGTTTAGTCATGCACTGACATTGCTACACGGGGTTCTAAATGCACCTGGGAAAGAAATGGGAAAATAATCCTGACCACCCCTATTGAGCTTTCCAACTCACCAACCCACTTCCCCTGGATGTTGGCATGGAATAAAACCCCTAAGTGGAATGATGACGTCAACAGACTGGATGGAAAGCGACACTTCAAAACGTGAGAAAGCCCAGAGGACCACAGAAAGTTTTGTTGAAGTCTAGGTGAACAGTTTGGGCTTGACATTTCACCTCAACTGACGTCAAACTTGGGTTATTATTTCCATTTAGCACAGTTGCCCATCAATGTTGGACTTTGCCTTTTTTCTGCTGTCTACTAAGTCTAAATACTGAACAGACGCAACATAATATTAATGGGGGCCTGCAAGGGGGGGTCCCGACAACGCTCTATGCTGAATTCGGAAACTTCTCGATTACGCTTTACGATAAATTCCAAGTGGCCACAACGCATTACGTAGAATTAAAACGGTGAATACGCTCTACGCAAAATGCTCCAATTACGCTCAACGTGGAATTAGAGCGGTCATTCTGCACTCTACGTAGAATTAAAACGTCCGATTACGCTCTACGGGAAAGGGCTTGCAGGCCCCCCATAATGTTAACAACATCCAGGCAAAGGCTCAATGCAGTGCCCAAAAAGAATGAAGAAATATTTCACTGAAAAACTGACAATTTTATCATATTCGTATGGTGCATTCCATTTCATGGTATTGACACATGGATTCTTTAGCTGTTGAAGTCCAAAATGTGAGTAAATAATACCATTTACATTAAGAAAAAATGGCTTTAATTAAATACTGCAATTTTGCTAGATATGTTTGTCTATCTGATGATAGATTGTTATGTGTTGTTACTGCAGGCCTCGAATTTCATTTTTGGGAAAAGGTGCACTGGTCCACCCAACCTAAAAAAATTGAGTGCATAAAAAAATATTTGGGTGCACCATAAGAATGAAATAAGTACAACGTTAGCAAAAACTAATTACCTTTCATTTCTAATGAAAAGTACTATAGTAACTACAATGGTTTTATTATTTTTTGACAGACTTTAAGAATATGTTGTATACTACTATACACTTAACATATTTACATTTGTAACCCTACGAAAATAATTAGGTGCACAGCTCCAAATTTGGGTGCACTAAGGTGCACATGCACCCAGCATTTCGAGCCCTGTACCGTGTTCCTATATAGTACATCTTAAAATTATTAGCTTGAGTCATGTCACAAGACGATGAGATAAAATTTGTGCAGTGCAGAATGACTCCACACTATTCCACAGACAAAGACTGCTGTGGAACATGCTTTGTTTAAGTGAAATTTGATCTGTCTTGTGACATTTTGTGCTGACTCATGTCAGGTGCGGTGGGTGTGAATGTGGGTAGGTACTTTAAGTGTATCTAGTAAATTACTGTAAAAATGCATGTAAGGAATGACATGCAGTTTTTAAGAATATTAGAAAATGGGTAAGATTTCCTAGGAACAATACAGTTTCAGCTCATAGGCAAATAAAAGTTGTCTTTTTAATTTGTTTCATAATCTATACACGCATATATGACCCTTATGTGTTTAGTGCACACAACCAAATGTACAAAATGTATTGTATCCAAATTCATTGACATTGACCATTATGTCATAGTTCGTACATGTAGTAATTTTATATTTTACGTAGCATAAAGATGATTTTTTTTGTTACCTCCATGGTTCTATTTACGTTGTCTGTGACGTTTAATATAATCATAACAGGAACCGCACAAATATTACGAATGATGAAATCCCGGAAGTACAAAATGTACAAATTTATCCAACGTTGCAACTCACCCTTGCATGTTCTCTATTTCCGGCGGTAGAGTCCTGATTCTGTTGCCTCCGATGTACAGAGCTTTCAGTTTGTCCATCTGCGTGAGTTGAAAGGGAAAATCTGTGAAAAGGTTCCCGCTGAGGTTCAGTACTTCCAGCGACGGGGCAAGTCCGAAATCTTTGGGGAGGGCGGACTCGTCTAACCGATTGTTTTTCACGATCAGAGTACGAAGTCTGGGGAGCCGTATGATCTCTTCGGAGATGTAACTCAAGTGGTTCGAGCTAAAATCGAGGGCTTCGAGACGCTGGAACTGAGAAATGGTCCGCGGTAGGATCGCTATACGGTTGTGCGTTAGCAGGAGGGTCTTACAGTCCAAGGCACCGGCTGTCTCTGTCAGTTGCTCGGGGAATAGTTCCAGGTCGGACCGAGAAAAATCCACGACGTTCTCGCCGTCGTCGTCATCCATGGTTCCTCTTCTTGGCACCGAGATACCTCCAGATGATATCCTTGTTGTGAAGGAGTCTGATCTATCTTTTCAGACGGTTTTTAACGGCGATCTGGCCGGTAATGTAGCGTTACTGATCTAACAATCTCTGAGCCCGATCGAGCACAAAGCCTTTGGAACATCCGGATCCTCGTATATTTTCTTGACAACACGGCGGAAGAACGTCATAACCTCGAGGGGTGGTGCTGCACGTGAGGAACGGTGACAGGAAAATGGCGTGGAGTGACAGGATCTTTGCTAGGAGTCCCGGTAACTGAGAAGTTTCATGCTGCTGACCTACTTACAAGACTGAAGTTGCCCCTTTTACGCAACCGCTAGGAATGCTATTTAAAAAGAGGGACAATTCACTACTCACCAAACAGGGAGGGTATTTTGGAAAAATGACGTTTTCTTCCGTTTCGAAATATAGATTCTATGATGCTAGTTATCATAAACGTCAGTATCATTTTATTGATAGAAAGTGTCTTTCTAACCAAACGAATTTTCATCGCAATGAAAACAAGACATCCCTAGATACAATAAACGGATGGTCCCTTACTGGGATTCGACCAATAGGAAAGCGTTTCGTCATTGGCCAAATGATGGGCGCGTTCACTGTGCCTTGAGGGGTGTTGAATAGTTGAGCAATGTTTCTTCAAGGACATTAATATATTAAACGTCCTTGGTTTCTTGGAAGTTGGAAGTCCTTCAAAATACCTACAGTTCAACAACTTTCAATGGACTGCCATGGCATGTGAATGAGTCTAAGTTACCCTGGCACTGTTTTACATTGCTTTAATCAAAGTAATCAAACTTTACTCGCAACTTTGCATAAGATACATTTATTGGCATGGTGAATAATAGAACCTGCATTTTCATTGCCTCACATTTTCTTTCCTTTGGAATGGATTTAGGCATTCTGCGACATAAGGGTCACTTTCCAATATAACGTTATATATATAACTGTTATATATTTTCATTTAAGGCATACATTTGCTAATTTTGCAGCCACTTTGTTCGATTTCCTAGCCTGGGTGCCATCCGAATGTGTAACGGCTACCCCGAAAAAAATTCGGATGGCACTCCAGTATGGTCGAAAACTTTTTTTTTAATTTTTATTTTGGAAACGGACGAAAATTAATGCGCGCGCGGATGTCATCCATGTAATCAAATAAATGTGGCCTGGACGTTCATCACAACTCGGTATTTTTCACATAAAAATACTAAATTTTCTCTATTTCAACTCTAGGGAACACGACCGTGCCGCCCAGGTACACTCCATACACAGAACTGGGTAGACATCGTCTGGCCATGGCCTTGCAGACGGCTGTACGGTTAGTCTGATCTGCTGAACTATGGAAACACCTTCATGCCCGTAGCCCGGAAGAACCCCCCCACAAGGCTCAAAGGTCCACTTTTTATGTAAAGGTCCACTTTTTGGTCCACTTTTTATGTAAAGGTCCACTTTTTGGTCCACTCTTTATGTAAAGGTCCAAGATTTTTCTTGAAAAGATGGACTGGAATCGTAGAAAAACTGCTCCCTTTGTCATTGAATAAAAATTTATCTCTGACTTTTTCTTGGAAATCCTCTCAAAAATGCACGAAATGCCATTTTAGAAGGTTCATTTATCAAAATTGTCCGGGGGAGCATGCCCCTGGACCCCCTAGGAACCTCGCGCCTTCGAATTCGGCGCTCGCCTCGCTCCTACGGCGCTCGTGGTCCCCTCAAACAGTGGGAAGAACCCCCCATTCAAAGTCCTGGCTACGGGCATGACCTGGACACGGCAGGCTTCTCACAAGTCAACGGACAAAAGTTTGACGCACCAATCTGATTAGGATGGCTCTTGTTGCACCTCATCTTATGGGAACTGCTACAAAGTAGGAAAACTTAGTATAAAAAGCTGTTACTGAGTACTAGTATCAACATCTCACTTAGTAAATAGCCTGGTTACCAATAGCTCCCGAGTCCTACATCCTCTGCGGAGAGGATGTAGGACTCGGGAGCTATAATAGGTTTGGTAACCAGGCTAACTTAGTATGACAGGGTATCTGAGTATGTTCCAGGTCTGGCCTTTTACAGAGTCTTTAGTAACAGTTATACATGTATACATGCATGTAATTATAATATCTTTTGTATTTTATTGGAATTACGACATTGCATTACAGTGGGTTGACTGGTAGAAAATACTGATTATCAGGCACCGCGAGCTAAATAAATAATCAGACATTTAACCAAATCAATACTTAATAACAATGTTACATGTACTAAATAATATCTTTTCCAATGCACTATGCTCTGAATAAATGTTGTCTCTATTATAAAAGTGTTTCCTTGTGTTATCCTGCTAAATCAATGTGCTGCACTATTTATTATTGGCCAGATGGGAATATGTCAAGCTTAAAAAGGGAAACGATATCGATCGAAAGAGTTAGCCTTCATCCTAGGTTTGCTACTTGGGCTGCGAATTCGAAGTTTATAGCGTTAGCTTGCTTTTCCGCCCACAACATACATATCAGGATTACATTGTATAGGTAGTCAGCAGGGTAGTCAGTTTGCTGATACGAATGCCACCTTGCGGAGTTGGCGCGAACCACAGGAGAGGTCAATGACCTTGAGTAACACCGTCCAACATGGCATCCTACGAGTTGTTGAGGTCTCTGGAAGTTGCAGTTTTCGCCGTTTTCCTTGTAACTTTGTGCATCCCGCTGCTTTTAAGCAAGAGGATTCGATCTTGGGGCTACGCTTACCTCATAAGCCTAACACCGAGGATCTACAACAGAGAAATGGACAAGCACAAGCGTCGACTGTTCTCAACTCTCAACGGGTGCTCTGCGAAAGAGGTGCAAATCTTAGAAATTGGAGCAGGTGGCGGAGCTAACTTCCAATATTTCCCGCCTAAAAGTCTGGTAACCGCCGAGGAGCCGAATCCTGATTTTGAAAAGTATCTAAGACAGAGTGCCGAGGCGAACTCTCACTTGGCGCTAAAATCCGTGGTGGTTGCCATGGCAGAGAACATGGCGGAGGTAGCAGACGACAGTGTGGACGCTGTCGTCTGCACGTTGGTTCTGTGTTCTGTCAGGGACCCGGCCGCCGTCTTCAGCGAAGTCAGACGCGTTTTAAAACCCGTAAGTAGTCCCCTTTCGAGCAACTAGAAAGGTAACATTTGAAAAGAAAATGAAAATTATATGTCTACCTTCCCATATGGTCTGCTCTGTTAATTCTTACTCAAACACATGGTCAGACAGGAGTCTAAATCCCTCCTGCTATAAAATTGCAACATGATGTAACCCAACACTAGTTACCTAGTTACCATGGTAACAGACGTCTGGTTCAGACTCACAGGCTAGGAGAAGAAGAGGAAACAGAACAAAAACAATATGCTTTCCTTCAGTAGAGTTAAACTCGCTGCTTAGATGTAGCAATTACAACTAAATGATAATTAAGTTATCCATACCATTATTATGTTATCCGTATTATGTTATTACAGTTAGATAATGACCTTGGTTAGATAATGGGTAATGGTGTAACAAGACTTTCTTTTAAATGCAACTAAGTGTTTTATTCAGCCAACATTTCAGTGACCGTCTGTCACCTTCAGGGCAAATTTGACTGGTTCACATTGCACAGCACAGGTGTCACCGCTTTTACTATAGAATCAGTCAGAAATGCCCCCAATTTTTGTCAGACTGAACATAGGCTGAATAAAACACTTGGTTGCGTAAAAAAAGTCTTTTTACTTTTAGTCAGCACTGTTATCTCTCTGTTCTTTTGGTACTTTTACAGGGTGGAACCTTTTACTTTTTGGAGCAGGTACGAGGGAAATATGGTTCGTGGACCAACTCTTTCCAGGCGGTTTTTGACCCGGTGTTACAGCTGCTCTATGGCGGGTGTTCTGTCCAAGACCACACGTGGGAAGAGCTGGGACAGGCAGGGTTCTCCACTGTAGAGTGGGAGAGGATCAGTGGACCAAAGTCATGGTGGATCTTTGCTCCTCATGTGATGGGAACAGCTGTAAAATAACGTCTTCAGCATGAAAGTTCATCTGAGTTGGTAAATTACATTATGAAAAACTTAAACTGTTCTCCAACTCAAAATTTGACTCACCAGAAATTTTCAACTGAATCACTCAGTCTTCCTCAGCTATCTGACCCAAATGCTGTGGACATGTGATTTTTCCCATGTGTGACAGCAAAGGGTCAAAGGTTGTCTTAAGTCAAATAATGGATTACTTCAAGAGAGGCATCAAAGAGGCCATATACATCAGGGCACTTCAACCATCGCTCAACCGGGACGGGGGGCGATATCAACTTCAGACAACCTTTGACCCTTTGCTGAGGTCACACGTGGGAAAAATCATGTGTCCACAGCATTTGGGTCAGATAGCTGAGGAAGACTGAGAGATTCAGTCGAAAATTTCTGGTGAGTCAAATTTTGAGTTGGAGATACAGTTTAAGTTTTTCATAAAATAACGTCTTGTATATCTGTGAATGATTTTATTAGGTTGGTGAATGATTGAATAGCAAAGCCAACATAGGTAATATTCAGTAGCCTCCACTAGGCCTTTCTACGGAAATACGGATCGTAGAATTCGGCAAAAAAAAAAAGAGAAAAAATTTGCAAAGGGAGTCCGGCCACGGGGAGGTAGTTTCTTTCCCTCCAAATCAAACCTACAAGGCGGCCAAACTCCCCTGGCAATTATTCTCCTACATATAGCCAGCATAATTAGTCTGGTAGAGACTAGCTTCTTGTACATCTGTAAATGATTATATCAGGTTGGTGAATGATCGAATAGCAAAGTTCTCGTTTAAGAAGAGCCAACGTTTTTGATTACCCTCTGTAATTTTCAGTAGGGCAGTTATGACTGCACTGAAGCTAGGTGTAACTGGTTCACTGACAATGCATTGACCGCATTGTTACGTTAGCAGACTGAGCCTGCGCAGAACCCCGTATTTTCACGGTTTTCAGTCGACTTTTGGTCAACGTTGCATTAGAATTTTTTCTGTTGCAGAGGATATTTTGTCCGACGTAACATTTGGAAACTACAGACGTAGTGTTAACCTTATATGCGCGAATACAACCTTATATGAGACGTTCTGCCAAAGTGCTATGCACAATACATTACGGGTTTCGCGCAGGTGCAGTACGTTCTGCCGACGTGCTAGCAGACTGCATTGTTTGGGACCAAATTGTTAGCAGTAACACCTACAGTAAAATGTAATTTTGTTGCACAGTACATGTACTAGTATACCAGTCATAATTGCCCTGATGAAGATGAAACAGGTGAAATACAGCACAAAATCACAACATACATTTAAGAGACACACAACAATCCCTTCACAGTTCTGTATTCGATACCAAGGCACTACATAGGTTACATTATGTACAAAAGCAGCAGAGAAAATGCAATATAGTAGAGAGAGTGTTCACCAATGGAGACTTACTATCATCACACCTTAAAATCACAGATAGTAAAATCCTGCATCTCCTTTATAAATAGTCATTTCCAGTGGCAAGATAGACTTTGTAGAAATTTTTCAACATTATAAAAATATCCATCGTGTTCTTGTATCTGATTCTGAACACTCAACATTATTGTTTGGTTTATTACATAATTATTATCATCCACACTTGACTTGAGGTCACTTTTTTAGAATTAATTGCAGTAAGTGTTACAGTGGTGGGATCTTTTGTGCTTGCATCTGTATCTTTGTAGACACCACCTTATTCTGTGCATGTCAACTTCAGAATAACACAATAGAGACTCAAGTTTCCTATTTAAACAACATGTACTTCCAATAGGTTACAATATACAATATAACATTTCTATACCATTATGATCAGGAATAACATAAACTTCAGATGCTGTTATTTAATATATTACATGATGGAAAATGAGAACTGTATTATTATGTTATCCAAAGATGATGGGAAGATTCTCGGAAGCGGTGGATTTCCCATTCCTTGACAAAGACTGGAGTTGTACAGTCGAAAATTTGGGTGAGTCCAATTTGTTGTGTTGGAAATTGCAGTTTAAACTTGCTTCATAATGATTTCTACCAGCACAGATGAACTTTCAAGATACGATGGGAAGATTTGTTTCTGATTTTTTTGCTGTAAGTCTCTGATGAAAAAGATTGGTGCCACTACAATCAGAATGATGTACGGAATTGTCATGTCACACCACAATCCAGCCATTCTGGCTGCTATGTTTGCGACCGTTGAAATAAACCATTCATACACGTCTATATCTTATATAAAATCTGCAGGACTGATATGTATAATGTAGCTACAAAGTTTTAGAATGATGTATCCAGAATGCACAAAATACCCGACAGTTTAGACACACTATAAAACAAGCAAAAAGCTGGCAAAAGTTTACATTTCTGTAACGCTCCCAGCTACATACTATTTTGAACAGTATGGTTGTACAAAGAAATTGCAAGTGTAATAAAGTTTGATAGCATATTAAACATTTCTCCTTGTTACTTGTTTTCTATGATTTACTTCATTTGTTACAGACTGTTTTGGGGGTTGGATTTGGCTGCAGCGATTTGGACCTTAGAATAAATTCCTTTGAATGTAAATGTTATGCAAACATTGTGTAACAATGATTATGAGTTTAGATGGTTTTCACATTAACTTAGTGACGTTTTGGACATCGAATGAGAGAGCTTTCCTGTGTTGTAACTATGGTATCATCTTTTGTACTTAAGCTAGGTATAACATTCAGTGGTTTGAAAAAAAGAATTTTCAGTCTACTCTGTTTCAAAGTATGCTGTATGATATAATTTTGACTGCCATTTCATAATTTCAGACAGTTCTGTTTAGAAGTTCATACAAAGTTTGATGTACTTGGACACTGATAAAAACATGCTGAAATGTTGAATCGCATTTCAAAGTTTATCGCTGTACTCTTGTATTACAATCCACACAAATTCACCATTTTATAAATAATTATAATAAATTATAGAGTGTACAAATTGCTGGAATATCTTAGTAAAATATTGCCTAGAACTGATAAATCACAATGTAAACATTTTGATACAGTTCTTCAAAATGATTTTCCTTTGAAAATACTGCATCAACTTCTGACTCTACACCAATGGCTGCCCTAGAAAGAGAACTGTAAGTTTTCAGCCCTATCTGCGTCTTACATATATTTTAGTGGTAAAGGTGTGGATAAAAACCGTAACTAGTATTTATTTTATCGTATAGTTTGAAATCTGACAAGCCCCATAGATACAGTACTTTGTACAGCAGTAAAGAAGGGCACTTGCTGGCATTACACCACAATAAAAGTCTGATACAGGACATTTTTTAAAAATTTTGTCCTACCATTTTAAAAAGCTCTGAGCGTGCACTCTCAAAAGATGATATTATTAATGTTTGTGGTATATCCTTTCACTTACTCTCTCCAGGTTCCACTGCCATATCATAACATCTCCACTCAAACATTTCATTTACACATTTAACTTCCATTTAATCCTTAAAAAATCCTGTGCTGCCTTTCATTATCAAAGACAAGGTAGGATTTTTGCCATGAGAAAACAAGAAAGGCAACTGAGTGAATCTACTTGTGAACACCATACAAAGTAGGCTCCATCCATGAAAAGTTGACAAATATTTCCTTCATTCTACCTCTATATCAATGTCCCAGCGTCTAGATTTGTTAACTTGAGTCAGACACAGTATTTTTAGCTATCATACACTTTCTAATATCAAACAGTGGTGACGGGGATTTCATGTACTTCAACTTCTTCCTCTCTGACACTGTCTCGTGCTCTCGTATCTTCCCCCGCGTCGAGTTCCGAGGCAGCCTTCCCGAACACTTCGTGGTCTATGTCAGTTGCGGAAGCGTCGGTGATTTCTTCTAGCAGTAGAGGGGGGGTCACGGCGTGTTCCTGCACGATCGCCGAGAGTTCCTTCACAAACTCAGTCAGAATGATGGCGCAGTAGACAGCATTCCTGGTCTGATGGCTTTCCTGTGTTCAGTACCAAGCATCAATACATGTAAGTTGACTTAAACCCAAAACTAGAGAAGTAAGATTTGCAAAGCAAATGCATAATGTTTACCTTTGGACATGGTCTGCCTTGTTAATTTTTACTCAAACACATTCACATACATGTACTAGGTGGTGACAGGAGTAGAGCAGACCATGAAATTGCAACATTATGTAACCCAACACCAGTCACCATGATGACAGGCGTCAACAAATCATGTCATTGGCCAGGTCAGAGGTTAGTGTTTGGAACAGAAGAGGAGGAAGAAACTGAGTAAAAACAATATGTTTTCCTTCGGTAAGCATAATAAAAATACTATAAATGCAGTGATGACTGGTCTTATTTTTGCAGTTTTCATGATGACCTTACACTCAGGGTTCTAGCCAGCACCCGTTTTTCATCAATTGCAGGAACTTTGTGGCATGTGACAGAAGAAGAATGAACCAATCCGTCAACCCTGACGGACAAAATTTACAAAAACTTGGGCAAAAACATAAAAAAACATCCAAAGGAACACCAAAAACCATTCTCAAGCCCAATGATTTGACTCTCAGAATGTGGGAAATTGCATTGTTCTTATGCCAGCTTACGCTTGAAATTCCCAAATTCAAATTTGCCCCTGGCATGGAACCCCCTAGATTGCAAGCACTTTCCCCTTAGGTCTGATCATGAACCTGGGCTAAGGCCACACCAATTTAATTTCTTGGTTAACGGATTTTTCTACAAAAATAATGGAGCGGGCGGGCGGAAAAAAATAAAAATAAAAACAGGCCTAGGCATCCTATTATGGCCCAAAATGGTACGATAGGAGCCATGAAGTCAACACACCAGACTGGTTCAAAATTTAAACAATGAATTTTGAACTTTTTAATGATATCACTCCATTGGAAGATAGAAGAAAAGGACTGTTTTCAACTGTTCGGGGCAAAATATAAGCATTTTGCAGTTGATTCTGAATTTTTATTTTCAAATCAGAAAAAAACGAAGCGGGCGAACCCGTTAACCAAGAAATTTAATTGGTGTGGCCTAAATAAAAAAAAAATCAAGAGCCCTGCTTGCACTGCAAAATTAAAGCACCGCAAATTTAAAGGCATCCAGACTGAGTGCAGTTTTTAGGGCATGGAAACCCAACTTTTAAAAGTCAATATTCCAGTCACTTATCTACGTATTACTGACTCAGAGTTAAAACCACACTATCCCAAAGTATATTGACCCCCATGGAGCAAAAATTCCCAAAATTCTGAAGGAAAATGGTTACTGGAAGGGCCCTGGGCTGATTTTTAAGGTACCACCCAGAAAATAAAGGACTCATCTTGAGGTTTGTTTCTGCAGCTATAAATGCCCGAAGTATGAAATGCTAATTTAAATGTGCTAATGTTGGGCATTATGTGTCAATATCATACAGATTGCCTTATTCAGAATATTTCCAGTCTTTCTGCCCTGAAATCGCATTGGATGCCTTTAATGTGTTTTTTGTAAGTCTTACACTAAATCTTCGATATCAGAAACCTC
>NW_017804575.1:2614937-2626640 GCF_001625305.1 Branchiostoma belcheri
AAACCCAAAACTAGAGAAGTAAGATTTGCAAAGCAAATGCATAATGTTTACCTTTGGACATGGTCTGCCCTGTTAATTTTTACTCAAACACATTCACATACATGTACTAGGTGGTGACAGGAGTAGAGCAGACCATGAAATTGCAACATTATGTAACCCAACACCAGTCACCATGATGACAGGCGTCAACAAATCATGTCATTGGCCAGGTCAGAGGTTAGTGTTTGGAACAGAAGAGGTCAGGAAGAAACTGAGTAAAAACAATATGTTTTCCTTCGGTAAGCATAATAAAAATACTATAAATGCAGTGATGACTGGTCTTATTTTTGCAGTTTTCATGATGACCTTACACTCAGGGCTCTAGCCAGCACCCGTTTTTCATCAATAGACCCATTCGACTTTCACGGATCGCATAAACTGCTTACGTCACGGGGGGGCATTATGAATGGAAACTACGTCACAGGGGGGACATTTCGAAAGTTCCTTTCACGGATCGCATAAACTGCATACGTCACAGAACAAAATAACCTTAAATTGTTGTACGGAATGCTACCATACAAAGTTGGTTCCTGTTTTCCTGTCATTTCCGCATATATTACCAAGAAAATAGACACTTACCTACCTTTTAGTAAAAAAAATGATCTGCCAGGGGGGACACCGCGAGCGCAAGACGCGTTTGACTTCAGCGTTCTAGAACGACGTTCTTTCGAAATGTCCCCCCTGTGACGTAAGCAGTTTATGCGATCCGTGAAAGTCGAATGGGTCTATTGCAGGAACTTTGTGGCATGTGACAGAAGAAGAATGAACAAATCCGTCAACCCTGACGGACAAAATTTACAAAAACTTGGGCAAAAACATAAAAAACATCCAAAGGAACACCAAAAACCATTCTCAAGCCCAATGATTTGACTCTCAGAATGTGGGAAATTGCATTGTTCTTATGCCAGCTTATGCTTGAAATTCCCAAATTCAAATTTGCCCCTGGCATGGAACCCCCTAGATTGCAAGCACTCTCCCCTTAGGTCTGGTCATGAACCTGGGCTAAAGGAAAAAATAATCAAGAGCCCTGCTTGCACTGCAAAATTAAATGCATCCAGTGCAGTTTTTAGGGCATGGAAACCCAACTTTTAAAAGCCAATGTTCTAGTCACTTATCTACATGTACGTATTACTGAGTTAAAACCACACTATCCCAAAGTATATTGACCCTCATGGAGCAAAAATTCCCAAAATTCTGAAGGAAAATGTTTACTGGAAGGGCCCTGGGCTGATTTTTAAGGTACCACCCAGAAAATAAAGGACTCATCTTGAGGTTTGTTTCTGCAGTTATAAATGCCCGAAGTATGAAATGCTAATTTAAATGTGCTAATGTTGGGCATTATGTGTCAATATCATACAGATTGCCTTATTCAGAATATTTCCAGTCTTTCTGCCCTGAAATCGCATTGGATGCCTTTAATGTATTTTTGTAAGTCTACACTAAATCTTCGAATACCAAGAAAACCTCCTTTTTCCATCCTATCGCTTAAGAACTGCAAAAGTTTCTGCATTTACAGTAACTCAAAGCCACAGGTTTGATACAACATTGTCTCAACAAAAAAAGGTGGCAAATTATATCTGGCAAGTCAACATTTAAATCTTGCAACAAATATTTTCTGCACATGCAATATCCAGTAACTTGATATAATTATAAATAACATTCTTTTTGAGCAGATACATGTAAGCGTGTAAATGCCCTGATTATAAATTACAATAAAAGTACAATATAGGTTATCATAATTATTATATTTTCAGTTCTTTATTGCAAGTTCATGCCCAAGGGCTAATTGCAAACAGACATTGACAAGAACAGTTTCAACACGTTTCAACAATGAATTATAAAATTATACTGGACACAATGTCATGTAGACTCAATAAATAAAGTTATGCATGTATGTGGCATATGTGGACAATAATGTACAAGTACATGCATGGGACAGACCTGTACATGCTTTTCGATGGTGATGATATTGAACACATGACAGTCATTCTTGCCACAAGAAAAAAAAAACCTTGAGAAAGTCCTGTCTCTTTTTGATCTCCCTTTCTAAGACTTCAAAACTAAGTACAATTCATGGCCAATTTTCCTGCTATACATGTATAATTCTTTTTCTATTGTAATCAACAAATGCCTGCTTTGCTAGCTTCATCATTTTTTCCGTCATATATTTTTCTTCCCTTTTGCACTTTCCCTGTTGTTCACAACAAGTGACAGAAACGGAAAGACACGAATAATGTATTTATATTTCTGTAATGCAAGCTGTTATTGAGTATCCCTGACTAACTGATGCAAAGAAATGACAGTGACATCGAAGATGGGGGTATCGTGGTGGCAAGAATGATGCTTGCAGCCAAAGAGGCATCCAAACAGGGCAGCTTACCATCGAAGTGTCTGGCAAAGGCTTTTTTAGAATCTAAACAATGCCCCTATGTCAGACACTACACAATGATATGCTACACTATTCAGAACTGCCTTTGTTGTCAGTTTGGTAGTCAGTAGAGCATGCAAGTCGTTTCTACCCATGCACAGACATGCACATTACCTGATCTAAGGAAAATGACTAGAGAACTCTTCTTTTCTTTTCTACAATAATACACATTCTTGTACCATCATCTTTATAGGAAATGCTACAAACTTTTTAAACACTGTTTCACAGACCAATTTTGTTTTACACATAGTTTACAGTTTTAGTTGTGGTATCATTCCAAACGTTCCAAATTGTACTTTTCATTATTTGTACAATGAATTATACAAATAATTCTCTGTCCATACTACATTACAAAAAACCTGCATTCATGTAGTTCTTAATTGTTCTTTTTAAAATAAAATTTGGTAAAATTCAAATGAACACAAACAAATTCTTTGTCCAAATCACTTACTAAGAATTCGCATTGATGTTATTCCAATTTGTTATTTTTTTTAAAATAAAATCTGATAGGAATAAAGTCCAAATCCAGTACCAAGAACATGTATTGATGAAGCGCCATGCGATGAATGGATGCTGTATGGAATGGTTGAATGTTAATAGTGCTGTGTACCGGTTTTCTGGAACTAGTTCTGGATTTGAAAAAAATTTTTAGTTTCAAGTCCAAAAAAACCTGAACGTCTGGAACTACAAATGTAGTTGAGGACTTACAAAAAAAAAAATTATGCCATTTTTGTTCCAAACTACCCGATAATCTTAAGTTAAATAAAAATCTTAAATACATGTAGTAAAAAATGAAGAAAACAATGCTATTGGGCATCGTCGAGTTTTGGCCTCCGTAAATTATGTGGCCAGTTTTGCCCAGACGTGCCCCACAAACAACATATCTTGCTTCTAAACCCTGGTAGTGCAGTGCTCGCTACAAATTTTGCGGTAAAGATGCCCCATTTTCCATTGGGAAATGTTCACCGAGAAGTCCCGTATTTTGTATATGCCCTGGGTTAAGTTCCAGACTTACAGGTCCGGACCTGAACCTAACTTGGGTTTAGGTACACAGCACTAGTTGTTAATGACTGGTTAGTACTGCTGCTGAGTTCTGAGTTCTCCGTCATTTTGCTTGGATGTCCACCATACCTGCAGTGAGTAACCAACCTGCTGGGCCGAGCCAGCCGGGGGTTGCGGTGCAGGCGGCTGCGGCGGCGGGCGGTTTTGTCGCTGGCTCTGGTAGTGAACCCGCGGGACGGCCGCTGCGCCCGGCTGCGGAGTCTTGCTGCGCCCGCCGCTGAAGAAACTGCCGAAGGTGGAGCGACGCTTGGGAGGAGCAACTGGAAAAGTACAATGTATCGTTTGTATGACATCCACGCATGCATAAGTTTTCGTTCGTTTCCCCCCCATAGGTTTGTTAGTGCGGCCATGGACATAAATCACTTACACAATTTTGGTTCTGTTTGACTGCAGGCTTTATTAATTTGTTGTGCACCCATCTTTGGAGCTGTTCACCCATTTTTTTTCTGTGGGAGCACCAGTGCCCAAAAAATATTTTCGTAGGTTTATGTATGTAAATGTATAGTTGTATACATGTACAGCATATTCTTAACATCTAAGCGTCAAAAAATAAATAAAATCATTGTTGTAGTACTTTTCTTTAGAAATGAAACATAATAATTTTTTCTGACATTCTGTCTTATATATATAATTGTATTTTACATTGTGCACGCAATTTTTAGGTCGGGTGCACCTATTCCCCAAAAATGAATTTCGAACCCTGCTCAAATACACAAATATGACTTTAAACATTCTGCCAAAAGTGCTATGCACAATATATTAATTGAGTTTTGGGCAGGCGCAGTACATTCCATCAGCATGCATAAATACCACAAACACAGATGTACATGTAATACCCTAAAGACTTACAGGGATCTGTTATACTCCACACTTGTTCGTACAGTTCAGACAGACCTTCCCAGATGGAAATTTCCATCTCCGACTGGAGAACTGGGTTAGTTCAAGAGAAGACAGACAACATTTAAGAAGACACAAGAAAGCAAAGACACAACAAGGAAGAGAGATATGGGAGGTTAGAACAGTACGGCTAGAACATTTAACGCTTTGTTCATTATCATCTACATGTACAACTACATGTACCTAAAATGCTTGGAAATAAGGAAACTAGTAAGCAACAAAAAGTGCTGAAAAAGGAAGTCCACTATAGAAAAGAAGAAAGCACAATGCAGAATACACCGTGTTGTATTTTATTTATGTCATACCCACCCAAGAAAACAGACATTTCAATGCGAAATGTGCCAAAATTTGGTGTATCTAAACAAAAAGTGTAACAGCGTCAATTCCAACATCCTAATTCAGTATACAAAGTTTTGAAAGCGGCACCCTTGAATCATCCTAAGTATGGAATATTTGGAAGCCTGTGTGATAACAAAACTTCAACACACACAAAAGAGAACCCTGGGCCGTACCGCTAGTTATCACATGGGTCAGAACACCTGTATTGAATGTTATTGCGGCCCAGGTATGACATAAAATGGATTATTACTTGCATTATACCCAGGGCAAGCAACCCTGTCAAGCAAACGCAATCTCTCCCCACTCACTTCCAATCTTTGCTGATCAGAGACACATACAAACATAAACCAGAGCCACCCAAAACAATACTTCCATCCATGAAGTAAAACTAAAAACACAACCTGAGTACTGTTCCTTACCTGGGGGAGGGGGTATGTGGTTTAGCAGGCTGGGGTTGTGGTAGTGTCGTTTGTGGGGAGGGTGACTGCTACATACAAAGTTAAAATACTTTTTTGTAAACTAGAGCCACCCTAAACAATTTTTCCATGCATGAAGTAAAAACACAATCTGAGTACTGTTCCTTACCTGGGGAGGGGGTTGTGGTTTAGCAGGCTGGGTTGTGGTAGTGTCGTCGGTGGGGAGGGTGAGTGCTACATACAAAGTTAAAATACTTTTTTGTAAACTAGAGCCACCCTAAACAATTTTTCCATCCATGAAGTAAAAACACAATCTGAGTACTGTTCCTTACCTGGGGGAGGGGGTTGTGGTTTAACAGGCTGGGTTGTGGTAGTGTTGTCTGTGGGGAGGGTGACTGTTACATACAAACATAAACCAGAGCCACCCAAAACAATACTTCCATCCATGAAGTAAAACTAAAAACACAACCTGAGTACTGTTCCTTACCTGGGGGAGGGGGTTGTGGTTTAGCAGGCTGGGGTTGTGGTGGGGTGGTCTGTGGGGAGGGGGTCTGCCCCGCGGCCTGCTTCTTGTCTCTCAGGATCATCTGGTTGCTCTCGGAGTCGTACAGCACCTGTTCTCGGTAGGACAGGAAGTTCCGCCCCCGCACCACCAGCCCTTGGAAGTTCTCCACCGTCTGGGAGTAGTAGTCCACTTTGTTCTTTACAGAACTAAGTATCTGAAAATGGCAAAAATACACTATAGAGAGAACAGTTGGATTCAGGGATAGGACTCGTGCATAGTGCTCTGTACCGGTTCACTGGACCAATTCCGGACTTGTAAAAAATGCATAATAATAGGTTCAAGTAAAAAAACCTAAAAGGCAAGAGTTCCAGACTTATGACACAAAAAAAAAATCATGTCACATACCCCTTTTCATTCTAAACCACCTAACCTAAAATTTAGGCTGGGACAACTGAAAAGACACTTTAGGACATTTTGGGTACAATAGAAAAATAGTCAACGTCAGAATGTCAGCCCTTCTTTTGTTTATCAGGCACACGTCCCAGCTTTTCGATCCGGAAAAGTCCCCCCTATTTTCCCGTCTACACTATTATAGTGCGCCTGGGAGTGAACATAAGCAAAATTTGTTGAAGTCACGCAACACCAAAAAACAGATTGGGACAGTTCATCCTCACTTCGGGACAATTAAAATTTATTTTTGGGACAGTGCTGGGACAATAGGAAGAAAAGTTAATTTCGAGGCCTGTACCTGTACCAGAGACTTGACGCTGGGCTGGAAGACTAGGTTGGTGTTGAGTAGGAAGGACCTGAGCAGGGGCAGGGGGTAGTAGGACAGCTGACGCAGGATTCCTGTCAACAGCAGGTTCACATACAGCGAGTTGGACATCATGGTCTCCAGCTTGGAGAACAGGGCAGCTAAAAAGGGACCTGGAAACACACAAATTATAGTTCAATAAATGGTTTATTGGTCAAACGCTACCCATGCAATTGCAGCCTTTTTATAGCGCTGAATTGATGCTTGGTTTACAATCGATTTACAATCACATAAGATCACATACAATCAATAATCACAAACAATCACATAATACACAGTCATGATATGTATAACATATTTGCTCCACACACTTTTGTTGTGGAACTGTGCGGCTGCCATTCGGCGCCACGAGGTGACCTCAATACGACTTTCCCCAACCGAAGTTAGGTACCCATTCACACCTGGGTGGAGTGAGGAAAGTCGTTTAAAGTGCCTTTCCCAAGGGCACGACATAACATCAGGGCGCATGTCCAGACATGTCCCAGGTACAACTCAGGATTGAACGCTCTATGCCTAAGTCACCTGACGCTATACAAAATACAGGAAGTCAGCTTCTAACAAGAAGTCAGAGATTTCAGACTTCTGGGAAGTGTGTTAGGTTTTTGTGAATGTATTGTATGATCATGATCCGTTGATGACATGAATGGATTATTACTCATACGATTGCATGACGTAACTTATTCCGGCACTTCACCATAGTTTATGTTTCATACTTTGATTACACAGTACACATTCCTGGTGACCCTATACCACATCCCATCACCCAGCAGGACATACCAGGTAACAACCCTGTCAATCAACTGAAACCCATTCTCTGCCCACTCACTTCCAATCCTCGTTGTTCAGGACAAGACACATACAAACTCTCCCTAAGCCAGTGCCGCCCAAAACAATACTGCTGCACTTTCCATGACGAATAGAAGACTGACCTCTCTGACTGTGCTCTCTCATTCAATTTGCGTCCTAGCATTAGTCATCCCTTTGTATACTGTATTTCAAATCTAGACATATTGTTTTTTAGCCCTTCTTGTTTGTTTTCGCACTCTTGCATTAGATTTAGGGTCTCCAGAGGACGTCATCCATAAGATTTACTTGGTGTGGCCTTATACCACGAGGCATACATACCTGTGTTTGGTGAGCCAATGCGACTCTTGTCCTCCTGTGCAGCTATGGGGCTGAAGGCTAGGTGGAGTGGTCTGAAGTTGCTGGGTGACTGGGGCAGCTCTGCGTGGGGAGTCTGGGGTGGGGACATGCCGGGGGATGGTGTGGTTGCCAAGGAAACAGCCTCATCCTCCTCCTCTTCATCTTCAGCCTCCTTCTTCTCCTTTCCATCTTTCTCGTCTAATTGGTCAAACACTTCATTATCACCCTCATCGTCATCACAACAGGACTTACATATATGCACTACTCTATCGTTGGTGAGATTGTTATTAGTGTGCAGCGAGCTGATACTTGTGTACGACCGTTTAGTCCTTAGTTCAGGGGGAAGGATCTTTCCCTCCACGTCCCTGTTTAACAGGTTCTCGATGGACATGTCCAGGTCCAGCTCTCCGTCTATGGGCTTGGTTTCCAGGGCGTTAAACAGGGCCTCGAACGAGTCGGACCTCTGCAGGGTGTTAGTTGCCGTGTGGTCAGTATTGCTCGTGTCTCCAGCCATTCCGTGCAGTGAGCTCTCTGCATGCTGTGTCTCCTGTGCATTCCTGTTAGCGGCCACCTCTCTTGCTCCATGCACATTGCCCGTTTCGCCACCACAAGATCCGTTCTGTGCAGCAGCGTGAGTTCTAGAGCAGGTTTCACCACTAGCCCTACCACTACCACCAACACGCTCACCCGCAATGCCACCGCAGCCATGCCGAACCTCATGCAAGGTCCCAGCACCGTTAGCTAAAGCACCTGATTGTCTAGAGCTCCCTGAAGAAGTGCCATGTCTTAAAGACTGACCTCTGTCGCTCTCTTCATCTTTTCCCTTCTGTACAACCTCCTCTGTATTGTCCTCGGTTTTTGACTCCCTCCTTTCTTGTTCCTCTTTCGTTCCTACTATCTTTTCTTTATCGTCCTTCGATTTTGAGTCCCTCCTTTCTTGCTCCTCTTTCGTTCCTTCAGTTTCTCCGTTGACAGGAACTTTCTCCGTGGGTTTGTCATCCGTCTTTGCGCCGTCGACGTGTATCTCCACGTCCACGATGCTGTGTATGCTGTGCAGAGAATCGCTGCTAGAGGTGGTGGGGCTGATTTTTCTCCGGGTCTTCGACGGCGAGTGCGCCTCGATCCTCCCGCCCTTGAACGACACCGACCACTCGTTGTCCGGCTTGGTGTCCGACCCCGACGACAGCCCGCTGTCTTGCGTCTCGTCCGCTTGCCGCGACTTAACCGGCGCACTCGCTAGTCTCGGCCTCGTCTCGACCCCCTCGCTGGGTGACCTGGGGTGAAAGCTGGCGCTCCTTCCCCGCGACGTGCCGTACACAACCCTTTCTTTCCTATCGTAGTTCTTGATCTGCCCCCAGTGTAAGTCCTCTGCCTTCACGCTATCTTCCGCGGGATTGTCTCCGTCGTACGGAGCAGACCAGCACTTGCACGCCTTCCACGACTGTCCGATACCTACCCGGGCGTCCTGCAGGTATTCCATGTAGCTCGTCTCAAACCTCCTCAGATCCGCCTTCTCTTTCTCCTTCTGTTCCGCGACCTTCTGGTCGACGGTTGTTACCGGGGTCGTTTTCTTACCCTTCACGCCGATGTTTGTCACCATGGCAACGGGTGTGGCCTGCTGGTTGGCGTTGTTGTCGATTCGGCAGCAGTTGGGTGTGAGAGACAGGAACTTCTCGGAGGTTTTACCGTACAGGTCGGCTTCTTTCACCGACCGCCGCTGGCTCACCATCACATGGGTACAGGGTACCAGGTACCTGTAAGGAGATGGTGCATTAGGACATAATGAATACAAGAAATCAGACATTTCAGACTTCCGGTGAGTGTTTTGGGTTGTACTGGAATTATGCAGGAGATTGTGTGATGTAATGTTATCAGATATTACACCACTGAATTCCTGCACATACTGTTATTCTCCTGTCCTGTGGACTGATGCAATCTCTGGAACCCAAACATACAAACTGACCATAAACCAGCAACACCCAAAACAATACTTCCATCCCAAAAGTAGAGAAAAGGAAATATCGTCCATCCTACTACAATGTACCAGTGTGACAAGTCTTCTGTCTAAAGTCCTCAAAAATGTGAACAAACTTCTGAGTCCTCAAAAATGTGAACAAACTGAGAATGATTGACATCTTACTTGAGAACTAACTCCAACATGACATCTTCACAGTTCAGGCTGATAACTGTACGGAACAGTGCCAGGGTCACCACAGATATCTGCATGGAAGAGATGGAGCAGAAGATTCATATTAAGTACAAGTAAAATGTTAAAAATTCTTATCTGTGGCAGTCAATACAAAAAAAACAAAACATCAACAAAAAAAAATAGGTAAGATTTGCAAAGCAAATGTGCACATAATCTAGCCTAACAAACTACTGCTTTGTTTATTCTTACTGCAAAACATTCATATATGTGGTGACCAGCCCCTCCAACTCTGTCCTGCCACTTGCTGCATAATGTAATCCAACACCACACGGTGCAGGCTACAGCAGCAGTTACCATGGTGACAGACTTCTGGTCCAGGTCATTGATCTTTGGTATTTGGAGATTAGAATTTGAAGAAACAAGACAAAAAAAACAATGTTTTCCTTCTGCAAAGGTACAGTTTTTCCTGTCTTGCAAATTCTGTCTTACCCTGGAGTTGCTGGTGATCCTACTGATAAGGGAATCCATGACCAGGTGGTCGTCGTACTTGGCCGTCGTGATGAAGCGCAGGAAGGCCTTCATCAGCGCCGGCTCCGTGATGGTGCGCAGGAACAGGTCGAAGTACGTGGTGCTCGCTATCACCTCATCCACAGAGGTCTGCAAAGAGATGCAGGATGATGGCAGTGTGAAAAATGGTCCTTCCCCTGAGGCATCGCCAAAAATGGCTTTCTTTCTTTCTTTATTCAGATTGCAACAAAACAACTATAAGGCTTGGGGAAACAAGGTTGTATTTCTTGTTTCATTCCTGAGAAATATTAGGGTCGGTAGGTAGGGATGATTTTTTTAGACTTTTTTTATAACCTACTGCAAGAATTAGAATGGGACACTCTATCCTCAGTACTACTCACTCACCTTACAGAATGAAAGTTATGTACATTTTTACAACATTACATTTCAGATTAGGGCTGGGAGACAAAAAAAATGACTGCACTTTGAGACTGTTGTAGCATATCTGGCCCTGCGATGTTGCAACTGAGTGGGATACTGCAGTTTCCACTGCAGTTGACAGGGGGCGTGGCACAAACATGATTGAATCACCATGCTATCAATCATATTTTGAAACCTCTTGACCCAATTCCTTCCAGGAATTTTGACAGTTCTTAGAATGGCCCGGACAACAGATTGTCTCACCTTGTGCAGAGCAGGGCCCATGACTGGAACCAGGAAGCCGTTATACAGGAGTTCTAACAGCTGGTTTCTCACCATGGGGTGGGCAACCTGGGGGGGAGACAGTTCAAGGTGCTGCATAAATAAACACTGTAAAAATGGTAAATATATTAAAGACTGCTTTGTTATATGAGAAAAGGAATATCAAAAACCTATAATTAGCCCAATTGACTGTAATATAGGCTCACTGAGATACTTTGTGTCCAGTGTGCTATGGGTTTGGAACCCAGGCTAACTGTAACACTATATGAAAGACTTATGCTAGCCCTTATTGTTTTAGGAATAACGAAGGATATAATCATATAAACTTTTATTGCATGTATCTTTTGTGTACCATGTTCAATACATGTGGTTATTGCCATTATTGTATAATGTACAATTGCTGTGCATAGTTCCTGTATTTTGTATAACCACGTTTTAAGTTGAAATACTAGTAACACATACCACATGTTTACATAAGAAATATACCACACTGTTGAGATGTTAAGTATGAAATTCAATCAAAAGGAAAATTTCTAACAACTTCAGAGAATTAGTATTTTGATCTCTAGTGTACAATGTAGTTCCTGTCTATTCAGAAGAAAGATATATTGCATAGGTGTGCCTCAGGGCCTGGGGCCTAATTATGCAGTCACCTGCACTTCCCAACAAACAAGACAAATCATACTATAGTTCTCTTTCCTG
>NW_017804575.1:2626660-2630416 GCF_001625305.1 Branchiostoma belcheri
CAGTACTACTCACTCACCTTACAGAATGAAAGTTATGTACATTTTTACAACATTACATTCAGATTAGGGCTTGGAAGACAAAAAAATGACTGCACTTTGAGACTGTTATAGCATATCTGGCCCTGCAATGTTGCAACTGAGTGGGATACTGCAGTTTCCACTGCAGTTGACAGGGGGCGTGGCACAAACATGATTGAATCACCATGCTATCAATCATATTTTGAAACCTCTTGACCCAATTCCTTCCAGGAATTTTGACAGTTCTTAGAATGGCCCAGACAACAGATTGTCTCACCTTGTGCAGAGCAGGGCCCATGACTGGTACCAGGAAGCCGTTATACAGGAGTTCTAACAGCTGGTTTCTTACCATGGGGTGGGCAACCTGGGGGGGAACAGTTAAAGGTGCTGCATAAATAAACACTGTAAAAATGGTAAATATATTAAAGACTGCTTTGTTATATTAGAAAAGGAATATCAAAAACCCATAATTAGCCCAATTGACTGTAATATAGGCTCACTGAGATACTTTGTGTCCAGTGTGCTATGGGTTTGGAACCCAGGCTAACTGTAACACTATAATGAAAGACTTACAAATGTACATGTATGCTAGCCCTTATTGTTTTAGTAATAACGAAGGATATAATCATATAAACTTTTATTGCATGTACATGTATCTTTTGTGTACCATGTTCAATACATGTGGTTATTGCCATTATTGTATAATGTACAATTGCTGTGCATACTAGTAGTTCCTGTATTTTGTATAACCACGTTTTAAGTTGAAATACTAAGTATAACACATACCACATGTTTACATAAGAAATATACCACACTGTTGAGATGTTAAGTATGAAATTCAATCAAAAGGAAAATTTCTAACAACAACAGAAAACAAGGGAAATCGTAGATTTCAAACCTCCGGGTTTTTTTGTGTTCTATTGGTTTAGGTTATTTGTTTGTGTGTAGTATATGAAAGTTATGTGCGTAATATGTTTGTATGTGTTTGATGGCTACTGACGGTTGGTTCGGTATGGACTGTTGATTAACGTGTCTCACAGTCTGACAGCCTGCACCGTCACCCGCGCCATTACCCCTGCCGTCATCCCGCGCCGTCATTGCTGCGCCGTCACCCAAAATTTTTATCGGAACCAGACACCCCTCTGTTTGACCTCTTTTGAATGCTAAGACCCAAAACTGCAACCGCCCCATTCCTTAACAACATGGTAATTACCATTTTCAGCATGGCGGGGGTGTCCGGAGCACTTAAAAACCTTTTATTTCGACGCCCATAAACACATATGCAATTAAACAAAAACGTTCTGCATCATCTGCAGCCCAATAGCAATACGTATACCGAACCACAGACAAATCCGTCCAGCCGATCGCGAGAAACAGCTGCTGACAGAAATGTTTCGAACCATAGTAAAACCTCCTCGCGGAAGGATATCTCCTTCCCCGGAGGTAATTAGTATTTTGAGCTCTAAGTGTACAATGTAGTTCCTGTCTATTCAGAAGAAAGATATATTGCATAGGTGTGCCTCAGGGCCTGGGGCCTAATTATGCAGTCACCTGCACTTCCCAACAAAACAGACAAATCATACTATAGTTCTCTTTCCTGTAGCCAGGGGGGTTCGGGAAGTTTGAAAGAACCCCCCACACATTTGGGTAGTTCAAAAGAACCCCCCCACACACAAGCTCAAACTCAAAGGTCCACTTTTTATCTAAAGGTCCAACATTTTTCATTAAAAAGTGGACTAATTTGTATCACCAGCAGGACTGAAATCCTTAGAAAAACTGCTCACTTGTGTATTGTGTCCCTGATTTTTCTTTTGAAATAGAAATCCTCTCAAAAATGCAGGAAATACCATTTCATGCGGTTCAATTTTCAAATTTTGCAAAATTTTTCTTACATTTTCTCTGAGATAGAAGGAAGACCCCCCCCCCCAGCAAAATCCTGGCTTTGGGCCAAAGTTAACTATCTGTGCTTTATTTCTTACCTTAAGCCACACCAATTTAATTTCTTGGTTAACGGATTTTTCTAGAAAAATAATGGAGTGGGCGGGCAAAAAAAATAAAAACAGGCCTAGGCATCCTATTATGGCCCAAAATGGTACGATAGGAGCCATATAAAGTGACAACACACCAGGCTGGTTCAAAATTTAAACAATGAATTTTTAACTTTTAATGATAACACTGAATTGAAAGTCATGGAATAATTGTAACAACTAGGAAGAAAGGACTGTTTTTCATCTGTTCATCTGTTTTGATTCTGAATTTTTATTACCTCCATGAAAAATGGAGGTATTGTTTTTGGCGGCGTCTGTCTGTGTGTCTGTGTGTGTGTGTGTCTGTGTGTCTGTGTGTCTGTGTGTGTTTCCGCAACTTTGTAGTCAGCATAACTTCATAACGCCTTTATGGATTGTGATGATATTTGGTATGCTGATAAGTCTTAGGAAGACAAAGGTCAAGGTCAAATATGGGCCTCCTGGTGGATGACCTTGGTACTGCAGCAGAACGTCCGGTTTTTGTATCTTTGGTCCTGAACATGCTATGGTCTTGAATTTTTGGTGACAGATAGCTTTTCCTGTCAGGAATAAGTGGTGTGGGTTTGGTCCCCCTAGCAGCTTGTTCAGGAACTGCAGGGGACTTTCGGGCGAAATCTTTGAAAGCCAATAAGTCCAGATACATGTAGGAACAGCATATTTTCATCATTTTTGGTGTGTAGGTATCTGACAGAGAGATGTACATAATTAACTGCAAATTATGCAAATGAGGACTTTATTTGCATAATTAATGAGGAAATTCTATAATTACAGTGTTTTACATTATAGAACTTTCATACGTGTAATGTATGTAACCTATGGCAGATGGAACATCAACAGATACTAATTATGCAAATGATGACCTAATTTGCATAATTAATGCAAAAAATCTATGATTTCTCAATGGTGAATGATGGGAATGTCATACTTGGGACATCTTTAAGTTAATCAAAAGTTAACATCACGATGCATATATTATGTTAATGCAGAGGTCATTTGCGTAATTAAAGAAGAAATTTACATTTACATATCAAGCCCATATTTCATGGAGGTATGAGATCTCGGAACTCTTGTTTTTATTTGCAAATCAGAAAAAAATGAAGCGGGCGAATCCGTTAACCAAGAAATTAAATTGGTGTGGCCTTAAAATGAGATTTTGAAGTGTATGGCTATCACTTTAAGAACCTACGGATTGAATTTGAACTACCACTTCAGAATCAATCAGTGAAGTGTATTTTGCCCTGAAGAGAGATCTGAAGACACTTCAATGGGCTTGATGACAAATGGTGTGCTTTGAGTATCTACCAGATGGTTTCGTGCAGGCCAGTTGTTAATAATTCATACTGCTGAAAGGTCACAAAGCTAAGGCCACACCAATTTAATTTGTTGGTTCTCAGATTTTTTCAGAAAAAATATGAAGCGACAGGGGAAAAAGAAAATAAAATAAAAACAGGTCTAGGCATCCTATTATAGCCCCAAATGCTACAATATGAGCCATGAAGTCAACAAAAAAGGCTGGGTTAAAATTTAAAGTATAAATTTTGAACTTTTGATCAAACCACTGCATTGATAGATGGAAAAAACTGTAACAACTAGGAAGAAAAGGAATTTCCTCAACTGTTGGGGGCAAAATATGAGCATTTTTGAGTTGATTCAGAACCAGAATCTTTTTTTTTTTTGCAAATCAGAAAAAAATAAAGAGGCGAATCCGAGA
>NW_017804575.1:2630436-2636062 GCF_001625305.1 Branchiostoma belcheri
AGCTCAAAACTCAAAGGTCCACTTTTTATCTAAAGGTCCAACATTTTTCATTAAAAAGTGGACTAATTTGTATCACCAGCAGGACTGAAATCCTTAGAAAAACTGCTCACTTGTGTATTGTGTCCCTGATTTTTCTTTTGAAATAGAAATCCTCTCAAAAATGCAGGAAATACCATTTCATGCGGTTCAATTTTCAAATTTTGCAAAATTTTTCTTACATTTTCTCTGAGATAGAAGGAAGACCCCCCCCCCCAGCAAAATCCTGGCTTTGGGCCAAAGTTAACTATCTCAGTATCTGTGCTTTATTTCTTACCTTAAGCCACACCAATTTAATTTCTTGGTTAACGGATTTTCCTAGAAAAATAATGGAGTGGGCGGGCAAAAAAAAAAATAAAAACAGGCCTAGGCATCCATCCTATTATGGCCCAAAATGGTACGATAGAAGCCATATAAAGTGACAACACACCAGGGTGGTTCAAAATTTAAACAATGAATTTTTAACTTTTAATGATAACACTGCATTGAAAGATGGAATAATTGTAACAACTAGGAAGAAAAGGACTGTTTTCATCTGTTCAGGGCAAAATATGAGCATTCTGCAGTTGATTCTGAATTTTTATTTTTATTTGCAAATCAGAAAAAAATGAAGCGGGCGAATCCGTTAACCAAGAAATTAAATTGGTGTGGCCTTAAAATGAGATTTTGAAGTGTATGGCTATCACTTTAAGAACCTACGGATTGAATTTGAACTACCACTTCAGAATCAATCAGTGAAATGTATTTTGCCCTGAAGAGAGATCTGGAAACACCTTCAAATGGCCTGATAGGCTTGATGACAAATGGTGTGCTTTGAGTATCTACCAGATGGTTTCGTGCAGCAGTTGTTAATAATTCATACTGCTGAAAGGTCACAAAGCTCAGGTGGACAACACAGATGGCACAAGAAGACCTGAAGGTTTAGCAACGAATGCAGGGTTGGACAAGTCCACTTGCCCACTTGCCCAGACCAAGTAAAAGCACTGTTCGGGCATTGTAGTAAATATATCCCCTTGTACTTGACCGATTGGGCAAGTAAATTTTTTGGATGCAGTGTTTGGAGCAAAATTACACATCATTTTCAAATAAAGATATTATATTCAATTTGATACCAGTCAAAAATATGTCCTTTGTCAGAAAGTCTTTAAGTACCCTTAGATTTTGGTACATAAAGCAAGCAACATTATAAACTTTTAAGTGCCTTTTATTTAAAAAATAAAATAATTTCCTTTCTGCAAGTAAACTAAAATGCGTAGAAATATGTCATATTTTGGGCAAGTGAAAATTTTGTGGTGCCGGTGGTTATATTTTGTGGGTTTTTATACTAAAAGCTGTGAAAACCACATTTTCCCTCATATTGTAAAATAAAACCACAGTGAAATCATTTAACTCAATATCACATTTATCCAGTTAAGTTATGCTGTCCACAAAATAATAAAAAATGCAGTCACACAGACAGACACACAAATAGACTGACCAGTAACCAAAAACAATTATTATACATGTACCTCAAGTCCATTTTTCATAAGGGTAAGGCCATACCAATTTGATTTGTTGGAAAAATATGAGGCGACAAAGCAAAAAAATAAATAAATAAATCATATCATAGCTCAAAATCCTATGATCATGATAGGAGCCATGAAGTCAACATACCAGGCTGGTTTAAAATCTAAATTAATTTTCAAACCTTGCACTGATAGATAGAAAAACTGTAACAACTAGGAAGAAAAAGGACTGTATTCAACTGTCTGGGGGTAAAATATGTAATGAGCATTTTTCAGTTGATTTTGAACCTGAATTTTTTTTTTTTTTGCAAATCAGAAAAAATGAAGCGGGTGAATCCGCAAACCAACAATTAAATTGGTATGGCCTAAAAAAGGAACGTGGAAACCTTAAAAAAGAAGGAAAAAGTAGTAAATCTCCACAGTACAACATCTGGAATATCTACACACTCTAGTTCCCTGGTCTACACTATTCAGGTCACTTAGCACCAAGGGTAACATATACCGTAGATGCAGGGCTCGAAATTCATTTTCAGGAATAGGTGCACTGGTGCACCCAACCTAGAAAATTGGGTGCACAAAAATATTTTGGGTGCACCAACAAAACATCTGAAAAGGGAGCTAACTTCAAAATCTTAAACAAGTACTTTAAGTTTAACAAAGATTTTATTGTTTTTCTGACACTTAGATGCCAAGAATATCCTGTATACTATTATACATTTGATATGTACAAAAATACCTACAAAAATATTTGGGTGCACTGGTGCACCCACAGAAAAAAAATTGGGTGTACAGCTCCAATTTTGGGTGCACTATAAGGTGCACATGCACCCAGTATTTCGAGCCCTGCGTATATGTATAGCACTACTGTTGGGAAGGGTCTCTTGCGGTGCTTGCTGGTTTTCGCTTCACTAAAGTCAAAACAAAGTCTACCTCCCTGACATTTGATTAGTAACAAGGATGGGGGCATGTTAATGCCATTCCTGCTTTGGTACAGCTTAAGAGAAACGTGGCATTGTGTATGAAATTATAGGTTCTCATTGGGTTGGTGCTTGAATGAATTAGAGATTGTTTTTTACATTAAGGCCACACCAATTTAATTTCTTGGTTAACGGATTCGCCCGCTTCATTTTTTTCTGATTTGCAAATTAAAATAAAAATTCAGAATCAACTGCAAAATGCTCATATTTTGGCCTGAACAGTTGAAAACATTCCTTTTCATCATAGTTGCTACAGTTATTCCATCTTTCAATGAAATGGTATCATTAAAAGTTCAAAATTCATTGTTTTGAACCAGCCTGGTGTGTTGACTTCATAGCTCCTATCGTACCATTTTGGGCCATAATAGGATGTCTAGGTCTGTTTTTATTTTTTTATTTTTTCGCCCGCCCGCTCCATTATTTTTGTAGAAAAATCCGTTAACCAAGAAATTAAATTGGTGTGGCCTAAGGTTAATTTCATCATCATTCACACATATACACAAGATGCCTTAACAGGTACACATACATTTCTCCTGGTTTCATATATCTAAAATCAATGCATTCTGAGGTCTATTTGACAGAAGGCCATGGCCTATCAGAAAGGCCTAGACCACACAAATGGATTCCAGGACTTTGCCCTTGAAGACATTACGTACCATGGGGAGTACTAGAATCACTACTTCGAATAAAACAGTACAGACTCGCTGAAAAGCAATGGTTGCTACTTCAAACATCTGACAGTTTTCAACATCTATCCAGTTGCTTGAGTAACTGTTTTCTTGGGTTGGGAGCAATAACCAATTAGAACTCTGTACCCACAACCATTGGAAAAATATGCCATGTCAGAGAGAAAGAGAAAAACAAAGCTGCTACATGTATGTATCCTTGATTCCTTGTAAAGGAAAGTTTCCATATTGAAATGATTTGTATTACCTAATATATGTAACAGAACATATTTACTATTACAGTTAGTAGAATTGTTGACAAAAAGTGCTCACACAAATGAAATATTCTAAATTCCTCAAGTCTAGGACATCATCCATAACAATCCCTCCCCTTGCCAACAATACTGTAAACGCAGAAACTTTTGCAGTGGTTTTATTTTTGCATTTTTTCCAGGGACCTCTTACTGTAAAATTAAAACATGTTTTATACACTAATAGTATACACTCAGATCAGAATTCTTTCAATCGCAATCATAAAACAACACAAAAACCTTGTTTTCCCTCCTCCTACAAAGTTAAAACAACGCAAAGGTAAAGGAACTTACAGTAATGTCTCTCACACCCTCCCTACTGTCTGCCTAGTAAATTATACCTGGAACCACACCTTTAACTCACCCACCTGAATGAAGTGCGTACTGTCTCACAGGGCTCAAAATCAAAGGTGGTCCAATGGCCACTGACCACTAAAATTTAGGCTGGGACAACTAAAAAGACACATTGGGACATTTTTGGGACAATAGAAAAATAGTAAACATCAGAATGTCAGCCCTTCTTTTGTTTATCTGAGGCACATGTCCCAGCTTTTAGATCCGGAAAAGTCCCCCTGAAATTTTGCACTGCAATAATATAATAGTGCGCCTGGGAGTGAACATAAGCAAAATAAGGTTGACTTCAAGTTGAAGTCATACAATACTTCCGCCCCAAAAAGGTTGGGACAGTTCATCCTTACTTCGGGACAATTGAAATTTATTTTTGGGACAGTACGTGCTGGGACAATGGGAAGAGAAGTTAATTTGGAGGCCTATCTCACCTGTGCTACTGCATTGCAGAACTCCAGAGAGTTGAGAAACATGAGTAAAGCTGGGGCGTTGACGTAATCTTCCTTCCGTAGAGCGTGCCAGTCATCCGATCTGATCTCTATCTTCCTGGGTAGGGAGGAGTACAGCCCACTCAGACCCGTAGCAAGGACCTGCAGCGATAAAACAGTACAGAGTTATAATTAATTAGATATAAAAGCTACCAACAAGTAGTCACTGAAACAACTTGGAAAAAGAAAAGTTTTCAATTATGTTTCAATCATGGTTCTGATTCAGTGGAAACATACATGTATAAAAGGAATCAAATACATCACTGCATCAAAGTAGCAGTCAAAAACAATAAATCAGAGCCTTGTCTTGTCTCCTCTCTGCCATACACGTTCCAACATGGCAAGGCATGCCATTTTTACTCTCCAAGCAGAGGTTTGGGTTTTGGGGGCATTTCTAGCATGTTTTTACGCTTTTTTATCGGGGTTTCTCTTTTGCACTGAATTTTTTTTCCCACCAAACCCAACCTCTGCCGGCACTCACCCCGGGGCGGGGCAAACCTATTCAAGAAAGGTGACAGTGCTCCTCCCCGGGAACCATCAAATTATCATTACTCTGATGTCCCGATTAAACGTACCGGTACGTTTATTTTTTTCGGCCCGAACGTCCACCCGGTACACTCTTATTAGGGACGGTACGTTTATTAATTTTTGGGGAAAAAATTGTCCATACGTACCGCACCATCAGCAAGTGGCCGGCGGCCGCAAAATTCGGCAACACGTCACAGATAAATATTTGGTCCATGATAGCGGCATTTCCCATGAATATAATGTATATTATTTATTTTTCACCTGCTGTCCATTTTTAAGCCCCAAAACGTCTGAAAAAGCAAAAATTTGCCCACAAAACCGAAGGGGAAGGCGAGTAGCTAATCGACGTAATAGCACATGGCGGCCGCAAGTCCTTGTCAAAATCGGCAACGCGGCAGAAAAATGCCTGGTCCATTTCAGCGATATTTACCATGAATAAAACGTATGTGGTTTATTTTCCCTCTGGTGTTAGTTTTTAGGTCCCGAAACCCCTAAAAAAGTAGAAATTTGCCCACAAGACGGACGGCCGACGTGGGGAGGGCGCCTAGCGCCTGAGCAGCATGACCCGTAAAAAGTCAAAGGTCATAGGGCACCCATATTGCGCAATCACCGTAAAAGCGCCGATTTAGCTAATTTTAGGGCGTTTAAAATTGATACAATCACATTATCGATTTTTAAAAAAAACAATGAGATGGAAACCAATCAAAATTTTATGCTGAATAATATTTTTTTTACTTCTAAAAGTTTTTTTTCTTCTAGTAAGTTTTT
>NW_017804575.1:2636082-2639798 GCF_001625305.1 Branchiostoma belcheri
CAACTCAAGTTGCAGGAGAAGGCTTAGCAAAGTGCATTTCAGAAGTGTAAAATGCATAGCTTCTCCTACGGATTTTGTATTTCCCCAAAACAAGTACAATATATATATACTCATTAATTAAAGTGATATATACTCACTAATTAAATGTAACAGTGAAAGATTTGCCCATATATTGGTATTGAAATAAAGAGCACATTTTAGTATCATGGACACACAGTTCACCTGTCAATTTGGTCATTTTCCGGGGGGTACGTTTATTCCGGAGGGTATGTTTATTAGACTTTGAAGATTTGTCCGGGGGGTATGTTTATTCCGGGGGGTATGTTTATTAGGGACATGAGAGTAGGGATATCCATTTTTTTATAGCCCATTGAAGCTTTCGACTGCTGGCAGAGGTTGGGTTTGGTGGGGAAAAAAATTCAGTGCAAAAGAGAAACCCCGATAAAAAAGCCAAAAAACATGCTAAAAATACCCCCAAAACCCAAACCTCTACTTGGAGAGTAGCCATTTTGCCCATTTTCAGCATGTTGAACACTGTCAAAGGGCAACAAAATTTCTTGTTTTTTTCCCAAAACCAGGCAAAAATCAATGTGCGCACTGATGTCATGGTAGTTTACCGACAATGTGTATAAAGACACTTATTATCTAAAGCCCCTCATTTACCAAAGCTGTAATTACCAATTTGCTCGGGAGCGATCTGAAAGCTGTGTGACTGGTAAGGCCACAGCAAGTAATTTTTATGGATGACATCAGTGCGCACATTACTTTTCGCCTGATTTGGGGGGAAAAAACAAGAAATTTTGTTGCCCTCTGACAGTGGTCAACATGCCGAAAATGGGCAAAGATGTCTGTTGCCATGCCGGAATGTGGATGGCAGATACCTATATGAAGAGAGGAGACAAAAAAAGGTTCTGATTTAATGCTTTGTTTCTTACTTTGATACATGCGTGATGCTGGCTGTGTATATGTGATGTTCCCACTGAATCAAAGTCATTTGTACAATGTTTTAGTCAAAATTTGAAAATGTAGGAACCTTGTTTTTTTCGACCCGACTTGTTTTTTTTGCCCACTTGCATTAGATTTGGACAAATTGGAGTCTGTGGAGGATGTCATCCATAAAATTTACTTGCTGTGGCCTGATTTAGAATAGCCCAGCTGCCTGGCTGTGTGAAAGTGGGACAGTAATAAGGACTGCTGGGAGCTATTTTAGGCAGTACTTAGCATCTTCTTAGTTTACACTTAGCAAGTCCCACTGAAATACTTTCAGTGGGTATATTATTAGGATGTCTGCAAAGAACTAGGTTATAAACTGAAGGCTCACGTAACATTAGCATTAATATATATAATAAGAAAACATCAGGATTTGAATTAAAGATATTTGAAGGAGCCTTGTAAAAGTATCTAGCAAGTTACTATTTGCTGGTCCTAGGAAAAAAATGTTGTGTTTCCTCTTTTCCTGACTGACCCTAGAAAAACCTGCCGACCCTAGACCTTTTTGGGGGGTGGACCCCTGCAAGGTACATAAATAATTTTTCGAGCTGATCAACCTTCTCTAGCTCCATGATCTGACATCTGAATGATAAAACGTTGTACAATTGGGTTTCTAACATTGACATTGAAACTAAAAGTGTCCTCATGCACATTTTACTATGTTAAACTGTATTGTATAGGTTAACCATCATAATAGATATCACTGAAATCTAAAAAAAAAAGATAATCCCTACCTACCAACCCTAATTTTTTTCAGGACTGAAACAGGAAACACGTTTTTTCCTAGGCCTTAGGACTGCGAGTTCTAAATGTGTGTCTCCACTTTACTCTGAGTCTGATGCAGTGATAGAGGGGCCCGGGGTAGGGGTCAGTTTTGGACCCTTTCTCAATAGGTTACTGGGTCAGCTAATAATAAATACCAGACCTGCATGAGTTAAACAAGAAAAAAACTACAAGCAATTAAAAAAAAACAATTCAACATTCCGCCATACTGAAGATATGAAGGCAAATCGGCATCCATTTTTATATTCTTTCACTTTTTTTAGAAAGTAATTTTGGCACCTATTCAAAACTTGGGTTGGTCATTTTACAAACAGTTCTGTGATTTAAAGTACAAGTAGAGACTCTTATTCTTACCACAACACTGTGGCATGTGGACTTTGCTAGCACATCGGCAGAATGTACTGCACCTACATGTGCGAATTGTGCATATGCACATCGGCAGAACGTCTCATACAATTACATGGTGTATAAGGTGCCATCATATATATGATATAATATCAGATAAAATCAAGCCAAGGACGGAAAGCTTGGAATGGGTCTATAGTTGTATAAGGCCACACCAATTTAATTTGTTGGTTCTCTGATTTTTTCAGAAAAAATATGAAGCGACAGGGCGAAAAAATAAAAAAAATAAAAACAAGTCTGGGCATCCTATTATAGCCCCAAATAAGCTATGAAGTCAACACAAAAGGCTGGGATAATATTTAAACAATGAATTTTGAACTTTTAATCAAACCACTGCAAAAATGATAGATAGAAAAGCTACAAAACTTCGGAAGATAAGGACTTTTCTTAACTGTTGGGAGCAAAATATGAGCATTTTTAAGTTGATTCAGAACCAGAATCTTTATTTTCTTTTTTATTTTTGTAAATCAGAAAAAATGAAGAGGCGATCCTGAGAACCAACAAATTAAATTGGTATGGCCTAATGGATGATATCTATCCTGTAACATCCCCACTTACAGGACAGAAGTTGGAATTCTCTGCTATGTACGCGGCGACTGTTTCGTTCTGCGTTGTCAGCGAGAGACAGACCAGGAGCGCGTCACGAGCACGTTGTCCCGTCCTACCTCCGTCGTGTACGTTTTCCAACAGGAGAGTAAGGATCAGACCAAACCTCTCCGAACCCACGCTACTCTTTCCGTCACAAAACTGCCTCACCAACGTCGGATCCTCGCAAAGATTCCTACACAGTTGGTACAACAGAAATATCCTGTCGTCTACGTTTGGTCCCTTCAAGTCGAAACCGACTCTTAGAAGCTGCAACAAGGGGTCTAACACAGGGATATGACTTAAGACAGGTTGTGGACTTTGAGACAAGAGACTTCGATACATCTTCAGCTGTTCTGAGTGAAGCTTGTCTGTAAAGGATCCGCTGGGGGTCCAATCTATCATTTTCCCCATGATGTCTTCACTGATGAGAAACTGTAGCAGTGGTCCAGGGTTGGACTCATTTGTATATAAGTCTTCTTCAGTTACAAGGTGTATAATCTGGGATAGGTGGTTGACAATGGCACAGACATCCTCTTCTTTCCAAGGAGAATCTTTACCATCACAATGTGTGATCTGGTCAGCAAAGAGGTTCCGCACCTGCATCCAATGATCTCTCAGGACGTCCAGCCGGGCCTGATGGTCAGCCATGGTGGACGTCCGGACAGTGTCCAGATAGAGGGAGTGGACACTTCTTCAAGGCACCTGACGATGACCCTAGCTATCTTACCCTGTGTGTTTTCTGGCTTCGCGGTAACTGGCCGAGCAGATTTTTGAGTAAATATCCAGGGGTCTCTTTTGTTGTGGAATAATGAAGTCCTCACATGACAGAGGCATCGACAATCCAACAATCGTTTCTAATTAATCTCGATCACTTAATTCTGATCAAATTCAGGTCAATTTACATGTATCTGCATACATTCTCAATCAAGATTACACTGTAAATTCTAACA
>NW_017804575.1:2639830-2642970 GCF_001625305.1 Branchiostoma belcheri
AAAAAAATAAATAAAAACAGGTCTAGGCATCCTATTATAGGCTTAAATGCTACGAAATGAGCCATGAAGTCAACATAAAAGGCCGGGTTAAAATTTAAACATTTAAACTTTTAATCAAACCACTGCAATGATAGATGGGAAAACTGTAACAACTAGGAAGAAAAGGACTTTCCTCAACTGTTGGGGGCAAAACATGAGCATCGATTTTTCAGTTCATTCAGGACCAGAATCAATTTTTTTTTTTTGCAAATCAGAAAAAAACGAAGAGGCGAATCGGAGAACCAACAAATTAAATTGGTGTGGCCTTACACTGTAAATTCTAACACATCTGCAGAGATATACCACTGTGATTTGTAAGATTCTAGTCTGTAATGTCTCCGTGAAAATAAATGATAATTGCTTATCTGTTCCAACAGACAGTTGTAACAAACATGATTAAATCAACACAATTGTGAAGAGTAAGGATTTATATCTATCCATGAATTAATAAATGCAAATGATGTACATGTAAGTACAGGGCTCGAAATTCATTTTTGGGAATAGGTGTACTGGTGCACCCAACCTAAAAAATTGGGTGCACCATATAAGATATATTATTAGTATTAATGTCAGCGAAATCTAATTATGTTTTGTTTCTATTAGAAAAGTACTACAAGAATGATTTTACTATTTTTCTAACACTTATGCTAATGCTAATGTTAAGAATATGCTGAATACTAGTACTACTCTAAATTTAACATCTTCACATATACATAAATGGTAAACCTGCAAAAAAACATTTGGGTGCGCTGGTGTACCCACAGAAAAAATTTGGGTGCACATAGTGATGCATACCTAAACCCAATTTTAGGTTCAGGTCCGGATTCAAGTCCAGAGGTTTAGGTGCCGCTGGTACCTGACAATGCCCAATGGCAATGTTTTCTTCGTTTTGCAGAAAAGATTTTACAATCTACGGAAAGTTTTAGGTAGTTTGGAAAGAAACGGGGTATGTGAAATGGTCTTTTAATTTTATGGTAATAAGTCCGGACTCGGTTCTTGACTTTTAGGTTTTTTTGGACTTGAACCTAAACATTCTTATAAGTCTGGATCCAAGTCCAGTGAACCGGTATGCATCACTAGGTGCACAGCTCCAAATTTGGGTGCACTAAGGTGCACATGCACCCAGTATTTCCAGCCCTGAAGTAGCAAATTGATTGATTTGTTTTTCCAGCACAACTGCTTTGCATTTAAATTTTGTCCCTTGATTAAAAATAGATATTACTGCATTTTATCAATATGCATAATCTACAATCCAATAATCATTTATTCAAGCCAACTTGGGCAATGAAATTCATTTATTTAGTAGAAAATCTCGGAATTTGTGCATTTTCTTTTGCAAATAATTTCTAAATTATGATTGAAGACTGATGGAAATAATATCTGTCAGGCATTATGGAAGATATTTATCATTTATGTCTTACTATATTTCATCATTGCAATTCACACGTAGCTCAAACAAGCAGACGAAATTGTATAAAGAGACAACAGACTGCTAGACAGTGGCATGTCCAACTCAATGGATAGAGTCAATATCATATTTATAAGTACTCTTTGTACTTTCTAGACAAAGGTCTTCAGCGATAAGCATTCTTGAGATAGTCTTCAATAGATAAATACGTAACGGTATTATGTATTTATCTTGTCTGGTTTCGACTGAGAAAACATCTGCATTCTTGACCATTTATGTAACCCATATGTATCATGTACCACAAATAGCTGTATAGCTCTTACAGCTACAGAGTAATTGAATTGTTTCACTTAGGCCACACCAATTTAATTTCTTGGTTAACGGATTTTTCTACAAAAATAATGGAGCGGGCAGGCGAAAAAATAAATAAAATAAAAACAGGCCTAGGCATCCTATTATGGCCCAAAATGGTACGATAGGAGCCATGAAGTCAACACACCAGGCTGGTTCAAAATTTAAACAATGAATTTTGAACTTTTAATGATACCATTGCATTGAAAGATGGAATAAACATAACAACTAGGAAGAAAAGGACTGTTTTCAACTGTTCAGGGCAAAACCCTGCCCATGTCACCAATCTTGTGCCCTTGGGAAAGGCACTTAACACGACTTTCCTCACTTCACTCAGGTGGAAATGAGTACCTAGCTTCGGTTAGGGACGTCCCTCGGATAGGACGTTAAATGGAGGTCCCGTCTTTGGGGACAGCCACGCTCCACGCACGTTAAAGAACCCACCACACTTATCGAAAAGAGTAGGGAACCTTCCCGGTGTGAGTGGTTCAAACATTACAGTCCGGTCTGGTGCGTACATGTACAAAACTGGTGTGTTACGCCTAAAGGCGGTTTACCGGTTATGCGAAACAAACAAACAAACATGCACCTGGAGCATTTTGAGCCCTGTAAAGTGATAAAAGTGATGACTTGAAATCTACTTACATGACAGAAGTTGGAGTTTTCCGCGATGTACGTCCCCACGGTCTCGTTCTCCGCCGACAGCGACATGCAGAGCAGCAGCGCGTCGCGGGCCTGCTGACCAATCCTGCCCTCTCGGTGCACGTACGGAATCAGCAGCGAGAAGATCAGGAACTTCGCCGGGCCGTGGTCCGCCTTCGCGTTGAAGAACTGTTCCAACAACGACGGATCCTTGTAGAGACTCACGCACAGTTGGTTCAGCAGTAGGATCAGGTGGTTCTCGATTTCCAGCGTCGTCGCGTCCGAACACATCCCGAGTAGCCTCAGCAGCGGGTTCAGGATGTGCCTCTGATGCAAAACCGGTTGCGGCGAGCCGCAGAGCAACGTCTCGTACACCTTGAGCTGCTCATGTTTCATCTCGTCCGCAAACTGGCGGTGCTCGACGCTCCAGTCCAGAAGTTTCTCCATGATGTTCTCGTTGGTCAGGAACTGGAGCATTGGCCCGATTTTCCCGTTGACGGTTTCTTCTTCCACCAGGAGGTTCATCATCTGGTCGACGTAGTTCACGACGGCCTGGACTTCGTCGCCCGTTAGGGCCACGCGGTGGTAGATGGTCGCGGCGGTGGGAATATGGCGGCACATGATGGTGTACGCCTGTCTCCAGTGGTTCTTGAAGACCTCGAGGCACGTCTGAGGGTCCACCATCACCTTACCGTACAGC
>NW_017804575.1:2642990-2651223 GCF_001625305.1 Branchiostoma belcheri
AGTACCCCCTGGAATAGAAGTACCCCCCGGACAAATCTTCAAAATCTAATAAAAGTACCCCCTGGAATAAAAGTACCCCCCGGAAAATTTAAAAATTGACATGTAAGCAACGTCTATGCTCCAAAAATGTGTTCTCATGGTGTATATATATATATGTGTACGTCTGTATGACCTTGGCACTTGCAATTATTGACAGGTCCTGAATAAACATACCCCCTTGAATATGATTCCCCCAACAAATCTTCAAAACTTTATAAATATCAGGGATCTCCCCAGAAATTCAGAACAGGGTGGAGGAGGGTGGTCTGGAAACCCCCCCCTCTCCATGGGGGGAAGCTATTGCATTTTGTCTTTTCCAAACACAAATGGAGGTCATTTCCTGCAACTTCAGTTCGACATTTTCTGTACAATTGCAGATGTATAAGGCAGGAGAAAGGTTCAAGATTAAAAAAAAAAAGTTCTATTAGCACCCTAATTTTGAAAAAATTGGGCATAGGTTCCCCGGATGACCCCTAACCGGGGGCCAACGGTGCTTCCACAAGTTCAACAAGTGAAAAATACATGATACAAACTGTACATGTATTTACTACCTGGAACTTGGAGCAAGTTATTCCAAAGATGTACTTACTGACATTAATAAAAGTATAATTAAAAACTAAACCAAATCCTATTTCCCAAACAAATCACATATTGACACAGCTGAACAAATAAAAATGTGATCATGTCTATAAACTCCACTCAAAAACAATTTTTGAGAGACACTCGGGTACTAAGCGTGATAATCTCTAATATCTCATCTGATTCTCCCAATGTAAAGGATCTTTACAATCACAGCATCCAACCGCACATACATAGAAACAACAATATTACACAAGAAACCAATAAATTGAACAGAAAACTTCTCAGTAATGTTTGAAAATTATTCTTACTAAAATATAAGTGAATTTTTATTTCAGTTGTAGCCGAAAAATATTTTTCAAGCGTTTAAAGTATCGTTTTAGCACTGTAATATGTACTTAGTACATGTTTTATACATTTGGATGCTATCTTGACCTTTGACCACTGTTATTCTAAAAGCAGGTCGGCCATTTTGTCTTTCTCGCCGTGGCTTTTCGAGCCGTTTTTTCGAGCAAATTTTAACCATTTTAAACATTTTACGGCCTCAAAAACTCATACAACGAGGAAAACAAGTTGTAGTTGTTATTTTCATGCGTAACATTTCTTCTGGGGATGGTTTATTTTTCCGCCAAGCTGCCGAAAACTAGCGTCAAACCGCAACCATGCGGTTTCTTCGCGGCGGCCGGCGGGAGTTTTTGTATCGGAGCTTTCACGATGTAAACAAAGATAGTCGGAGTTGTTTATCTGAAAATTTTGTTGTGAAACGCCAGCGGGGTGTCAGATTTTCTACTAATGACAACGTTTTCTTTGTGGCGTCATGGCGAGATCGACAATCCATCGACAATTCACAGGAATTTGTGCCGACAATGGAATGAATTTTCCCGGAACTTTTCCGATTTTGAAAAAAGAAATAAACGTACCGTCTAAAATAAGAATGTACCGGGTGGATTTTGAGGCGAAAAAAAATAAACGTCCCGGTACGTCTATTAAAGAGTTCAGAGTATCACTGCATTTTATCAATATGCATAATCTACAATCCAATAAAACACTTACTAGTATTCAAGCCAACTTGGGCAATGAAATTCATTTCGTAGAAAATCTCGGAATTTGTGCAATTTTTCTTTTGCAAATAATTTCTAATGATTGAAGACTGATGGAAATAATATCTGTCAGGCATTATGGAAGATATTTATGTCTTACTATATTTCATCATTGCAATTCACACGTAGCTCAAACAAGCAGACGAAATTGTATAAAGAGACAACAGACTGCTAGACAGTGGCATTTCCAACTCAATGGATAGAGTCAATATCATATTAAGTACTCTTGGCACTTTCTAGACAAAGGTCTTCAGCGATAAGCATTCTTGAGATAGTCTTCAATAGATAAATACGTAACGGTATTATGTATTTATCTTGTCTGGTTTTGACTCAGAAAAAATATCTGCATTCTTGACCATTACCAATATGTATCATGTACCACAAATAGCTGTATAGCTCTTACAGCTAATTGAATTGTTTCACAAAGGCCACACCAATTTAATTTCTTGGTTAACGGATTTTTCTACAAAAATAATGGAGCGGGCGGGCGAAAAAATAAATGAAATAAAAACAGGCCTAGGCAGCTATTATAGCCCAAAATGGTACGATAGGAGCCATGAAGTCAACACACCAGGCTGGTTCAAAATTTAAACAATGAATTTTAAACTTTTAATGATACCACTGCATTGAAAGATGGAATAACTGTAACAACTAGGAAGAAAAGGACTGTTTTCAACTGTTCAGGGCAAAATATGAGCATTTTGCACTGCTGATTCTGAATTTTTTTTTTTTGCGAATCAGAAAAAAATGAAGCGGACGAATCTGTTAACCAAGAAATTAAATTGATGTGGCCTTGGGGGGGTTTCACTTAATCAATGTACTTAGTGGGGTCTTCATGTATTCATGATTGTATTGATTTTGCAAGTCTGGGATTTTTTATTTCCCATAAGGAGCATGTACTGATGTAGTTAAGGATTACACATGATAATTGGATTTGGCCTGAGGTTAGAAAATTGAGTCTTGTGGAACATGTACTAGGGCTTGGCATCTGTTCAGAGGTAAAACGTTTGTAAATATACCGTATCAAATTCATTTGACAGATTTCTAATTTTAGAGGGTAATCCTCTTTCTTCAAACTGCACGTACATGTACAACCAATTCTTCATGGTATTACGTAAACCTACGGAAATATTTGGGTGCACTGGTGCACTCACAGAAAGTAATTGGGTGCACTAAGATACACATAGGGTCGTGTGGCGCAGTCGGTGAGCATGTTCGGCTCACACCCAAGAGGTCGCGGGTTCGAACCCTGCCCATGTCACCGATCTTGTGCCCTTGGGAAAGGCACTTTACACGACTTTCCTCACTTCACTCAGGTGGAAATGAGTACCTACATGTAGCTTCGGTTAGGGACGTCCCTCGGATAGGACGTTAAATGGAGGTCCCGTGTTTGGGAGAGCCACACCCCACGCACGTTAAAGAACCCACCGCACTTATCGAAAAGAGTAGGGGACCTTCCCGGTGTGAGTGGTTCAAACCTTACAGTCCGGTCTTACGCAGCTTGTACATGTGCGTACATGTACAAAACTGGTGTGTTACGCCTAAAAGCGGTTTACCGGTTATGCGAAATAAACAAACAAACATGCACCTGGAGCATTTTGAGCACTGTAAAGTGATAAAAGTGATGACTTGAAATGTACTTACATGACAGAAGTTGGAGTTTTCCGCGATGTACGTCCCCACGGTCTCGTTCTCCGCCGACAGCGACATGCAGAGGAGCAGCGCGTCGCGGGCCTGCTGACCAATCCTGCCCTCCCGGTGCACGTACGGAATCAGCAGCGAGAAGATCAGGAACTTCGCCGGGCCGTGGTCCGCCTTCGCGTTGAAGAACTGTTCCAACAAGGACGGATCCTTGTAGAGACTCACGCACAGTTGATTCAGCAGTAGGATCAGGTGATTCTCGATTTCCAGCGTCGTCGCGTCCGAACACATCCCGAGTAGCCTCAGCAGCGGGTTCAGGATGTGCCTCTGATGCAAAACCGGTTGCGGCGAGCCGCAGAGCAACGTCTCGTACACCTTGAGCTGCTCGTGTTTCATCTCGTCCGCAAACTGGCTGTGCTCGACGCTCCAGTCCAGAAGTTTCTCCATGATGTTCTCGTTGGTCAGGAACTGGAGCATCGGCCCGATTTTCCCGTTGACGGTTTCTTCTTCCACCAGGAGGTTCATCATCTGGTCGACGTAGTTCACGACGGCCTGGACTTCGTCGCCCGTTAGGGCCACGCGGTGGTAGATGGTCGCAGCGGTAGGAATATGGCGGCACATGATGGTGTACGCCTGTCTCCAGTGGTTCTTGAAGACCTCGAGGCACGTCTGAGGGTCCACCATCACCTTACCGTACAGCGAGCGCACGCCGGTCGGCGGGCGATTCTGGGTACTCACGCTCTTGGAACGTAACTTCGCGAACCAGCTCATCTTGAAAAATACAGCGATTTATAATATAAAATTCTTCAAAAATAATATCTTAGATTCTTGCTGTGGTGATTTTTTACGAAGACATCGGTTCAAGGCACAAAGATGCAGTATCGCATAGTCTGTGAAAACTACATGCTCAGGCACTACTAAGGCGGGTGTGCTTGGGTGCGATGTTCATGCTCCATAATCTTGCCACCATTCCAAGCTTCCCATAGCTGTTACCCAATCTCTGGAACTGGTAAACAGAAAATAAAAAAAGACGTCAGACAGTGGGTATAGCATGCCAAAATAAACAAAAACAAGCAGATACAGGGTTTCAATCATCCATATGTATATAGTGCAGACAATCTGGCATGGCAAGTGCAAGCACAGCAGACGTCTTGTCAAATTATATGTTTAAAGTTTATAATAAAATCGTGCTAGAGTAAAGGAAAGCAAATAGCAACACCCACTTTTGTGGTGAGCTAGCTGCCAAACCATGCAAGGGATTTAAACTAGTGTATAACTTTAGCAGCGTTACGCTTTGCGTACTAGTATTTGACGGGCAAACCCATATGAACAAATACTGCCAAAATACGTTGGCACAACACCCGCAAAAATCAACAACGGTTCGTCACGTAGAACCGCAAAACTGGCAACAGTGGAACAGAACAAACATCTGGAAGAAATAGAAGCGTACAAGCTGGAATTCTGGCTTCGAAACACCACAACCACATCCACCCAAAGTTGTCGGACCACTACGATAGTATCCGCAACGCTGGCTGGCACTCTCCACGTAACGCTAGCTCTGCACCGAAAACCCGGCCTAAATAAACAGTCTCACACTACGGAAGGCCATCAAAACTATCCGTGGACCTTACGGAAGTTGTTAGGTTGCATATTGGTTTCCTTATCTGGCGCGAAAACTTTGCTTTTCCCAGAGGAAACCGGAAAGGAAGGGAATTTCCTCACTAACCTTTCACCCGGCGGCCATTTTGAATGAATGATGTCATCACGTGACGCCGCATTCTTCTGAACTCGTCCTCAGGGGAGTGAGGGTGGTTATCCTGGGTTCGAGATTGCAACAACAACTTCTGTTAGGCCACAGCAAGTAATTCTTATGGATGACATCAGCACGCGCATTAATTTTCGCCTGGTTTTGGAAAAAAAACGAAATTTTGTTTCCTTCTGACAGTGGTCAACATGCCGAAAATGGGCAAAGATGTCTGTTGACATGCCGGAAGGTGGATGGCAGAAAAGAGACAAGAAAAGGCTCTGATTTAATGTTTTGTTTCTTACTTTGATGATGTGATGATGGCTGTGTATATGTGATGTTCCCATCGAATAAAAGCCATTCGTACAATGATTGAGTCAAAATTTTATAATGAAGGAACTTTGTTTTTTTTTGGCCCGCCTTGTTTTTTTTTCGCCCGCTCGCATTAGATTTGGAGTCTGCAGAGGATGTCATCCATAAAATTTACATGCTGTGGCCTTACTACTAGTAACTTACTTACTTTTATACTACAGCAAAAAAGCATAAAAATTGTGTTTCGTTGATATGTTGGCTACTTTTAATTACGCCAGACCATTCTGGGCGCTCCAACGTAGGTTTCGTAAATGGCCGTAAATGGCTGTGAAGATTACTAGTGAAATAGTGCCTCCTGTCTTGTCTGGTTAGTATTGCAGTATATTGTTGTGAAGTATGCTTCATCCTCGGAGACCATGTTGCATGGTGTAGTAGTTTGCGTTTAATATCTGTGTTAAATGTGCAATGGAATTATTGTGTATGGTCAAGTAATGTTATGTTCTTGCCTCTAGAGGTTGATATACTAAAAAGGAGGGGGGGAGGTAAAAAATGAGTGACTCACCGGTGGTATTTAAAATGCTTATCACATTTATTGAACACATGATTCACTCACAATACAGCTTCATAGATTCAAAGTGGGTTAAAAAGTTATAACTTCTAATGAAACTTGATATTATCCTGCAAGTGCAGATTGTCGTCGCCTGTATTAGATCCGATATGGACAGCAGCATAGTCATTTTGAGACCAAACAAACTCAGACAAATTGTTTCCATATGACCAAGGAGGTTTTTTTATACAACAGTGTAACAGGCCTATGCACGCACTCCAAACTTGGTATCATCACGCGCCTACCGGGTTTTTACTGAACTGCAGAATTTTGGTAAGTACATATTAGTAGTACACTACTAGTATGTTCAATATGTGAAGAACTCTCTTCAGAAAGTGACAGAAATAAATTTCAGTCGCTCTAATTCTCTAAAATCTTACTAATCCACTGCTATTTATTCTTAGCGAGCATTGGCGCTGAAATTTTCCTCTTGGATAATATCTGGGTTACATGCATAGCTATATGTAAAGCTTGTATCCATAGCGAGCATTAGCGCCAACTGCAGTTCTCTTCTTGGACGCTAGGAAGCGCGCGCTACCAACTGCCGTGGCCCAGGTTCCCCCAGATGAGGTTGCCCCGCCGATCTCGGTCCTCGCTGAACAGGTAGTCCTGAAAGTGCAGAATCCACTCTGTTCTCGAGATCTGGCCGTCTTTGTTCTGTGGTACGCAGAGGAAATGCCTCCTGGTTTAGTAACACAACGAATTCGTTGCAAAACATCACATGAAACTATATCAGCACCAAGGACAGGCTGGTACATTCATACTAGTGCTGTACTTACTGTGGACACAAAGAACTACTCACCAAGCAGAGGTTTAGGTTATTTTTGACGTGTTTTCGGGCGATTTGGTCGGGTTTTCTATCTTGTACTGGGTAAAGGCAAATGGATACAGTCCTGTCAATTTGATACTGTCCTTTCAATTTGATACTGTCCTTTCAATTTGATACTGTCCTTTCAATTTGATACTGTCTTTCAATTTGATACTTTCCTTTCAATTTGATACTGTTCTTTCAATTTGATACTGTCCTGTCAATTTGATACTGTCCTTTCAATTTGATACTGTCCTTTCAAGTTGATACTGTCCTTTCAATTTGATACTGTCCTTTCAATTTGATACTGTCCTTTCAATTTGATACTGTTCTTTCAATTTGATACTGTCCTGTCAATTTGATACTGTCCTTTCAATTTGATACTGTCTTTCAATTTGATACTGTCCTTTCAATTTGATACTGTCCTTTCAATTTGACACTCTCTTTTCAATTTGATACTTTCCTTTCAATTTGATACTGTCCTTTCAATTTGATACTGTCCTTTCAATTCGATACTGTCCTTTCAATTTGATACTGTCCTTTCAATTTGATACTGTCTTGTCAATTTGATACTGTCCTTTCAATTTGATATTGTCCTTTCAATTTGATATTGTCCTGTCAATTTGATATTGTCCTGTCAATTTGATATTGTCCTGTGTGATTTGATATTGTCCTGTCAATTTGATACTGTCCTTTCAATTTGATATTGTCCTGTCAATTTGATACTGTCCTTTCAATTTGATACTGTCCTTTCAATTTGATACTATCCTTTCAATTCGATACCGTCCTTTTAATTTGATACTGTCCTTTCAAGTTGATACTGTCCTTTCAATTTGATACTGTCCTTTCAATTTGATACTGTCCTTTCAATTTGATATTGTCCTGTCAATTTGATACTGTCCTTTCAATTTGATACTGTCCTGCCAATCTTATACTTTTTTTGCAGCCACCAAAAGATCTGCTTGCGTGGTGAAGAACCACACATTCTCGGAATGTTTATGAATAGATACTAGTATGGTATATATAGAGAGAGTTGAAAAGAACTTGCATGAGATTGATAGCTAGCATTTCTACTTACCGCATCTAGCCTGTCGAATACATGTTCGACGTTGTCCACTCTGCCGAAAGCCTTGAACAGATTTTCGTAATCCTTCAGCTTCAAAGATCCATCACCTAAAAAAACAGCATCGACACTCATCCACACTTATTACCTTTATGAAATAAAAAATATAGGAAATCCTAAAAATCAGAACTCATAATGTAGCGTTACTATTCACTTGAAAACCTAAAACTTTATAGAAGGCAAAAGAGACAACAACAACACTAATTAATTATAACGTTACTTTTCGTCTTATCGGTTACCGCAAAAGACACAAGAGAGGACAACTCTAGTCCTCTCCCTC
>NW_017804575.1:2651273-2652740 GCF_001625305.1 Branchiostoma belcheri
CCATGTGCTTATAATTTGTTTACGTCGATAGCTACCTTTCCTCGTCCGGTTTTATGGGCAAATTTCCGCTTTTTAGACGTTTTGGGACTAAAAGACCGACAAAGGGGGAAAAATAAATCATATACATTATTTTTATGAGAAATACTGCTATCATGGACCAGACATTTTTCTTTCGCGTTGCCGAATTTTTGCGGCCGCCGCATGCTGGTGGTGCAGTACGGTAGGGAATTTTCTACGATTAGTTCGTAAATGTATCGGCTTTTAAACTTATTTTCGGAGTCGATGGCTTTGTTTTACAAACAAATCAGACAAATTATTAGCGTTGTTTACACGACTTCAAAACGCTAGCGGGGCGCCCGATGTTCCACCAATAACAGCGATTCTCTCGGTAGCGTCGTGCAAAATGTTTTGGTTCAGCAATATGCAGGGGTCCACACAAAAATAAGGCTAGGGTCGGCGGTTTTTTTTAGGGTCGGTCGGGAAACAGGAAACACAACATTTATTTTCCTAGGCCTTACCAATTTGCTCGGGAGCGATCTGAATGCTTGTCTCTGTGTGATTGGTGATTTAGAATAGCCCAGCTGCCTGGCTGTGTGAAAGTGGGACAGTATTAAGGACTGCTGGGAGCTATTTTAGGCAGTACTTAGCATCTTCTTAGTTTACACTTAGCAAGTCCCACTGAAATACTTTCAGTGGGTATATTATTAGGATGTCTGCAAAGGAACTAAGTTACATGTATAAACTGAAGGCTCACGTAACATTAACATTAATATATATAATAAGACTAGAGAGGCCGACATTTGCTTGGGAGCAAATACAGCATATTTCAGTCCATCTCCCTCCCACGCAAAAGTGGACTATTCCAAACTTACCCAAGTGTAAAACTGGCAAAGATTCTCAAATAAATGAATTATATAGTAGCTATGTAATTGAGAACAAAGACGCAAGAACAAGCACATTGAATCTCGAAAGCTTTACTAATCTTATTACAGGTATGCAAATACTAAACAATGATGAGATTTGATACATTTTGAAGGTCTTAGGCACATAAAATTGAATGTGTGGGTCATTACGCACGACTTACGTGCAATGTGACCTCAGGTAACCCACAATGGAACACGTGTTCCATGGCCAACGGCAGATAGAACGGGGCATTCTTTAGATAGAACATGGAACGGGTATAGCACTTTGGCCCTTTTTTTGCTGAAAATAGCCATTAAAGTCCCCCAAATGAGTCATTTGGAAGTGTTGTATGCCAAATATGTGACTGCTATTCTGTAGACACATGTTCAAGGTACCCTTATACCGAATTTCAGATCATTTGGTTGTAAAACCAGCGCTCAGGATCCAAAAATCCATTTTTTGTCGAAAAATGCCCCAAAAAACCTTCATAAAAATTTTTCAAAGGCATGTATCAAAAAAATGAAAAAAACGCCTAGGGGTATTGGCCCACTCTACCTCCTTGCC
>NW_017804575.1:2652760-2697552 GCF_001625305.1 Branchiostoma belcheri
GATAGTTTTTGGAATAGTTCTTACCGTCGACGTCGATGGCCTTGTATAGATCGGGATGAGCTGCTGCACCCAGCCGGGAGTCTTGGCCAGCTCTGAGGAGTCCTTCAGCGCTCGCTCCCACATCGCCAGGAACTCCTGAAACAACGCGAGGCATACATAGCAACGCGAGAACATACGGTAAAAACGCGAGAACATACGATAACAACGCGAGAACATAGTAACAATGCGAGAACTTGCGGTAACAACGCGAGAAACAGAACACGAATCGAAAGATTGGATCAAGCAATTGCAAGAAGACCTTCTTTATTTGGATTTATCATGGTAGTTATTGCCAGTTAAATCGGGTAACATTTACTTTGTAAACAGTACTGGACTTAACGATGGTAGTAAATAAAGTTATAATTACTAGACTTGACTTTTAATTTCAATTACAAAGCAAACACTACCCGACATTGATGATAATTACTTCCATACTTGCAACGCCAACATTTGGTACAGGGATGCATGTGAACATAGGGAACAAATGCAGACATACGATTCAATGTCATTGTTCAAATAAAACTCGAAAAGCACAAAGCCGACTTTACTCCTTTAGCTATCCAGGTAATGACAATCCATGGCAATGCTGTGTATATTGTGTTTATTTGGAGGGTCAGACAGAGACACTTCTCTGCATATTTGAACACAAACTTACCTGACGTACTCCACAAAAAGTGGTGTTACCTCTCGCGTGATCTTACCTCTCACGTGATCTTACCTCTCGTGTGATCTCGTTGTTGTCCTTCCGTACTTTGGGGTCGAGGCGGGACAGCTTGCCGAAGTACAGGTCCTGCCAGAAGGCCGTCCAGCGCACCCGGTACCCCATGTAGGCCGGACTCTCCTCCGTCCATCCGTTCAGGTCAATGTAACGCTGCAGGGTTAGTGTAAAATCAAAGCAGTTTGTTTATTTCCGGGACAGAAGTATTGTTTCGGATGGCGCTGTTTTTAGTTGGTATGTTTGGGTTCCAGACATTGCATCATGCCGGACTCTCCTCCGTCCATCCGTTCAAGTCAATGTACCGCTGCAGGGTTAGTGTAAAATCAGAGCAATTTCTTTACTTCCGGGACAGAAATATTGTTTTGGATGTCGCTGTTTTAGAAGAAGTTGGTACGTTTGGGTTCCAGACGTTGCATTCCGGACTCTCCTCCGTCCATCCATTTAGATCAATATAACGATGTAGAAAAGTCAGTTCAGAGTTACTAGTACCCTAAAATCAGAGCTATTTCTTTACTTCCGGGACGGAAGTATTGTTTTGGGTGGCGCTGGTTCAGGTGGAGTTTGTATGTTGGGATTCCAGACATTATGACATTAGGTCTAGGAGTATCATACAATCCCCTCCATAGCTCCAAATTCCAATACATTCACGGAAGCCCAAAACACTTGTAAGAAATCTCTTGATTTTTTTTTCTTCTTGATAGGTTTTTCAAAGAATGTGAGGTGTTCGCTTCGACATTTTTTTAGATTTTCTACTTACGTTTAGAGCAGCTTGAAAGTCATCTTCGAAGCGAATGACTCCATCTTTGTTCACATCTGCGGATACAAACAAATAATGTCATGAGCGTTCTGATAATAATGATAATATCCACCTCACAATCACATAGTACGCCAAAGCCACTGCAGTTTGTGTCAAATCCGCTAGGATCTCTTCTCGCCCTGTTGATCATTAATCTACTGTGTATTTTCCTAACATTGACCGTGTCTCTGTTGCTACATTGGACGGACCTATCCACTTTCACAACAGCAGACTTAAATAGGACTTCATGTTCCATTTTTAGCACTGCCCTCATTTTCTGAGCTGTCACATGAAAACAAGGGACAGTAACTGACGCACTTGAACTATTATCACGGACAAGGACAACATAGCATGAATATATATGTTGATATGATGCCAACGGGCTTGCTTTGCTAAATTTCATGTTTTATTTGGCCATATCCGAAGGAATGCAAGGACAGTATACGTATAGAAGGCTATGCATATTGTGTTATGCACGTTGCACAATGTCAATGTAACAGTTATACATACGACATTAGAGATTTCGTTGATCCCACAGCAAATAAATTTATCTTCCACAGAAACTTGGAGCTTTTTGATGTACGTGTTCTTTTTTTTTGGAGGGGGAGGGGGGTCTTTTTTTACCGATTTTGCCAGCCGTATAGTGCCGGAACAGCTAGTACTTTTTCTTATCAACATTAAGAATAAAAACACTATTTACGAAAAAAATTGAAATTAGTTCCCACAAAAAGGCCCTTGCAATAAGGTACATGTACATATTTCTTTCAACCATAACGTATCGTCGATGATTTTGTGAGTACATTTGTAAAGTTTACCAGATACCCTGCAATGCATTGTCAACGTCAACTGTAGAGCTAGGAGGATCATGATCAAGAATACAAAACATGTCAACATTTAACAGAAATGTCCCAACAAATCTTTGCAAAACAATGTCCGCACCAGAAAAAAACACATACTAGTACCCCCTACCGTAGAATTCGAAACAGTTCATCAATTTCTGTTTCTGAAAATCGGTGAGTTTGAGGGCGGTTGCGTAGTTTCTCCGTCCGTCCAGTGGTTTGTGGTGGTAAGATGGCAGCTGAGGTGCGTTCACCGTAACGCCCGCGGTGGTTCTGCAGCCACACACCGCCAGCCTTCCCGCCTGGCCCCGCAAGACGCTACCGACAACAAACGACATCGCAACGGTCTTACATGTACGTGTACTACGTCTCAGTGGATGGCTTGCGCGCCTCAGAGGGTCAATCTGCAGAATTTTAAACTCTCAAGTTCAGACAGTCTGACCGAATATGTTTACAACCATTACAAGGTGACCTTGATAATGGGAGGGGGGCTGCAGGGGTGTTCTGTCCAAAAATGGCGGCGAGGCCATCCTTTTTACAGATCTAGCCCTTAACAGACAAGGTGAACGCCATTAGAATACCAGTACTAGGAACACAGGCGATTTTGTCCACCTGGAAAACATCCAAATATGCAATGCGCGCAGTTGTCATTATTGTAATTTTATGTTGCAAAGCGTCACTTCACTTTTACTTAGGCGAACATTGTGCTGTGAGCTAGTATTGATAATGATATCTTAATTAATTATAACGAAGTAGCTCAATTACTTGAGGCGCACAGTAGCAAATATTGCATACAAACTTAGTTTCATTCTTTTTTTGCCCATCTCGCGGTTATTTTTTTGATGCTCTTATCTTTATGTGTGAGTGTATTTTATGCTCTGTAGAAGATTTGATGCTGAAACGGGATTCGTAATCATACGAACTACAACACCATAGTCAAGCGACACCTCGCCTGAAGTTCTGGTACTGCAGGTGTAGCACTTATTTTGCCTACACCTGAAGGGTTATGTTTTTGGTAGCGTTAAACGTTTGTTTGTTTGGATGGATGTTTCTTATTCTTATGTATGTATGTATGTATGTATGCATGCATGTATGTATGTATGTATGTATGCGTGTTTTAATTTGGTTTAGCACGGACATTCAAGGGCTATATGGTGGACTTTCATGATATTTGGCATCATTTGTATAATAGATGAGAAAATGCTAAAACAGTCTTCTTTAGTAAGGATAAGAATTTCAAATCTTGGACAACTTGCGATATTTGGGGAAAATATCATCTAGTGATGTGATTTATGCTAATGAGGACCAATTATTTATATAATCAATAAAAAACCTTATAGTTTACAATATGTCATTCTTAAATGTTGACATTATTATTTTTACAAAGGTATGAACTCGTGAAACTCGTCTTGATCATTTTTTATTTTATTTTAAATCATTCTTACAAAATTCAGACGTCCAGTACGATAAAATACTCTGAATGTTCCCCGTATTTCGCATAGTAGTAGCATTATGATAATTATTTTAGGCCACAGCAAGTAAATTATATGGATGACATCCTTCGCAGACTTCAAATCTAATCCGATAGGGCGAAAAAAACAAGATTCCTACATTTCAAACCTTGTTGAATAAAAATTGAGGGAACTTAACCTGATATCACAACCAACAGGTCCTGTATTCAACAGTATTACCTGTGCATGTAGATGTCTTCACATCTCAATCATCTAGAACATTTGTACAAAAGAGTTTGTCGTACCAACAAAGGCAGCTGGGTACTCATATGGGTACTCATATGGGATGAAAACCGTTATACTGTCAACTTGTGTCAAGTGTCAACACTTGCCATCATACGTGAGAAATTGTGCCCGAAGTTTTCTGGATCCCTTACTGTCTCTGAACCGATACACGTTTATGACATATTTGCCTATTTTTGGCATGTTGACCACCGTCAAAAATCAGGCGAAAATCAATGCGATGATGTTATCCATAAAATGACTTGCTGTGGCCTTAGTCCAAACACAATGAATGGATGAATTGATTTTATTATTGTGTCTTGCGACATTGTCACCCAGCCCATATGGGCTTATAAGACACATGATTGAAACAGGTCAAATCAAAGATCATATACTAAAATTAGCTCATATATACGCAAAAAAGTACAAACGTATATGGAAATTTACATGTAAGTTTCAGCAAGGATAACTGTTGACAGGAAAAGATAGGGGTGACAGAAATTGAAAACCATCTATATACATGGTTTTAGACACTTGGTGTCCTATCCTTGCGATATATGGTCCAATATAATTTCTTAAGGTTCAAGCGGATGTGGATGATCTTTGGAGTCTTTGGAGACTCTTTAAACTGTACACAAAAACAAATCTTGAAGTTATTTACATGAATTACACCCGATGGGTAACTGTGCTGGAGGTATTCCAATATCTGTATCTGTATAGGTATAGGTATAGCCGGTATAACCGCCCTTCGGCGTAACACACCAGCTTCGCAGGCACGCGGCGCGGCGCGAGCTGGCTACATTACACCGATCGACTTGTTACACCTAACTCTTGAACATCTAACTCTAAACATTGTTTAAAGCTATCTAATGATAATGCCCCTAGTTCCCTACTGTATTTGATGATGACAGCCAGTTTTAGGAGAGAATACATTCTTGAACACCTCAATCCTTGGTTGGTAACTCTGATACTTGAAGGCTTGACTATTTCTCGACTTCTCCAAACTGGTATTAGGTACTTAGCAGTTGGGACTTCCACCAGTGTATTAGTCATTTTGTACATCATGCATCTGGATATTTTTCACCTATACCTGTCTTGCATAGTCTGGATACTTTTCGCCTATACCTATCATGCATAGTCTGGACATTATTTCGCCTATATCTATCATGCATAGTCTGGACATTTTTCGTCTATGGGTACCTATCATACATAGTCTGGACATTATTTCGCCTATATCTATCATACATAGTCTGGACATTATTTCGCCTATACCTATCATGCATAGTCTGGACATTATTTCGCCTATACCTATCATGCATAGTCTGGACATTATTTCGCCTATACCTATCATACATAGTCTGGACATTATTTCGCCTATATCTATCATGCATAGTCTGGACATTTTTCGTCTATAGGTATCTTTCATGCATAGTCTGAACATTTTTCGTCTGTTCCTATGATCCGGAGACTAACTATCACCAGGCGGTTTAGCGAGCGTAGAGTTGGAAGGCTGAAGATTGTGTCTCTTCACATAATCTTCAAGGAACGCGAGAGTTGCCAGAGCTCCTTGCTGAAATATGACAAGACAGGAAATTTGACAAGAGAATATGACTTTTCCCGATTAACGTTGAACTAGCTAAAAAAACAAAATGACAAATAGACTTTACACCTCTCAGTACTTCTATAAGATCAACTAGAAAGGTCACATAATAATATTTTCCTTCACATGATCAAGGCTAACAAACTAGTGCTCTGTTTATTCTTACTCAAGCAAGCTACCGCGTGATTGTTTCCCATATGGGTATAACCATAAACTTTTCAAGTCTAAGGTCAACAAACATCTGTCCTCACTAGTGCTGACTTTACAGTAACCCAAAACATTTTGACTGGCTCTCATGAGCCTTGTTTTGTGGTGAATCATGAAGTAAACAATAAAAAAATTATATGAATGGTGAGCAGCCTCTCCAACTGTGTTCTGCTACAAAATGTCACCAGTTACCATAATAACAGATATCTTGTCCAAGTCATTGACTTCACTTGTTTGGAATGGAAGAAGAAGAAGAAGACGAAATTGAGCAAAAGCAATATGTTTCCTCCTGCGAAGGTAAACAATACTTAACTCATAACATACCCTCATGAGGAAGGTCTGGTCCTCCGGCTCCACGTTGAAATCCATGGTGCCCACATAGTCCACGTCGATGGCGATGCATCTACCCACGTCCTCTTCCTAGAAACGAAATAAGAGAACGCTTAATCTTGTTTTTGCAAGACACATTTCGTCTTTGGACAGTCCTGGCTTTTGCTTAAGCTAGTTTTACATATTGGTGTCCGGCTGGACTGTTTGCGTGAATGACAAATGGACAAAAAAATGGACAATTCATATCAAGAATGTACACAAATAGTACTCATGATTATCCGCTACATGTCCGGTACCTTTCATCAGTGATCAAATAGAATAGATTCCACTCGTTTATTATTTGCCAAGTTATTAATGATGTTTTTCTTTTAGTTCAACGTACAAACAATACAATGTATAGTGGTGACGCACTCAAGCAATATGCTTATATTCACGTCACCACTAGACATAAAATAAACAGACAAAACAATATCACATGGGTAACGTCCAGGTAACAAGCAAAAAGAGTTAAGCTATTAAGATATTATAAATTGATACAAAACTATAAATCAATGATGTTTGGATTTCGTCTTTCCAAACCTTAATTGGCTTGCTCTGTCCCACCAGCTCCAGGTACTTAGTGTTAAGTTCAGCTGGCGTGTCGATGATTCGCTGAGGAACAACCTCCAGTAGCTTCTTCCTGAACGGCTCCCAGTTGTTGGAGACACTTTTGATGGTCTCATCTGTCACCTAAAGTAAAGAACGCCATACACCAAGATCTTTAATTTTCTTGTATAATAGCTTATACACTTTCGTTTATGAAAATCCAGTACCTTATGTAAAGAAGTCTATTATATTTCATTGTTTAACATTATATTGTAAACGCTTTTAACTGTGAAATGTACAGAAGGCATAATTCAGTCTTTGGCGGCAACGCTTTTTTTTACCAATAAACCAGTTTTGATTGATTGATTGATTGATTGATTGATTGATTGATTAACTGATTATGTTGCAGAATTTTATGGTCAGGTTATCTTTTTAATGCTATCACTATCATTATACTAGTAGTCACTGGCATCATTTTAATCGATGCCTTGGTAGCTGGTGGAAGCAAAATGTTTTGGTCGCTGGTGAAAGCAACATGTAATATTTACCGGTCCATCACTGTACTTTGCAAACAAGACGTCGAACACCACTTCGTGAGACTCTGCTCCGTCGACGAAATCTCTCAGCTCCTCTTTGGGAAATTTCTAAAAGAAAAGCAAAATATGCAAAGTAGATGTTAAAGGCGAGTTACCTTTCAATACAAATGAATTTCTATAAACGTTTGAAACGCTCGAAATGAGTTGTCTATTCAAACTTCTACAAATTATCCCAATTTCTTTGAATTTACAAAGAAAAACTATTCTTCATTTAACTACCCAAAACCCACAAATTTTGGAAAAGGTGGGACATTACATCTTCCATGGTTTAAAAAAGAGAAGTCAAACCCTTCAGACATAGTTTTAGACATAGTTTTAGACAATAACCTTGTGTAGATTTTGAAGTTATTTTGGACGGTAGAATCGGTTTTTAAACAGAGTACAAAATGTTAATTGCAAATAACAAAGATAAAAGAACATTAAAAAAATTAAAATTAAAAATTAAAAAGAAATTAAAAAATTATAAAAAAGATTAAAAATTAAAATGTTCTTTTATCTTTGTTATTTGCAATTAACATTCGGGCAGGAATTTGCAATAAACTTAATCTTGTAAAATCGCTTAGAAATTATGATTGTCAACACTTACTTCCTTGAAGCATTTCAACATGTCTTCCCTGGTTCGTGGCGCCTTCAGAACCTCGTCCAGCCTTTGCTTCTTTTCATCATTATCCTTTTGCATGGTCTCAATTTCGCGCCTCATCCTTCTGTTTCTTCTATGTTCATTCCGTTCGTACTTCCTTTAAATAAAGACTTGATTATTTATCACATTCCTTTAGTTGACATAGGAAATTCAACTCGAAACTCGTGATAAGTGAAAAAAAACTGATGATATCTCCTTCCTGCGCAAATAATTCATTTTTTTACCAAAACAAAATCATTTCATTACATAGAGAATTCATCTTTTAGTGAATAGAGACCTTCTATCTCATCAATTCCCTTGAAGGAGAATTTTGGATCTTTATCTAGTGTGTATAGTGAAATAAGGCGAAACGTGGTTTGAAACGTGGTTTCTTAAATAAAAAAAATGAAACTTTAAGTAACATTGAATAAAATCGTGTTTATACATTTTACAATTGTTATTCTTCATCCTTCTTTAATATAGAAACTTAACATTAGGGCGCCTTTACATGACGCAAACCTGATACCATTACTTAGATGAACCCACAAAGTTCACTTGATGTGTGTTTTTGACCACAGGACTTTAACAATAATAACGTGCATTTTGTTTATTGCAATATCTTTTTTTAAAGAATAATTGAAATGCCACGCACTTAGCTAGTGTAGTTCTTGGCCTTTCCTTCTCCTTCTTCAAGTCGAGTTCTCCTGCCGCCGTGAAGTCTTCGATTCGTTTGCTGAAGACATGTTGGTAAGCCTTTCTATCCGTCTGGGAGTACTTGTAAAAAGAATGCAATTTCTACTGTTACAACAAATACAACTTATCTGTTTGTAATATGAAAAAGTTGACGCCTATATATTCACTGTTTAGCACGTCTGTATTGGATCATGGATCAAAAGCTTTAACTTTAAACATGCTTGGCAAATTTGTACATCTTTGTGAAAAGTGTGGTAAGGCCACACCAATTTAATTTGTTGGTTCTCGGATTTTTTCAGAAAAAATATGAAGAGACAGGGTGAAAAAAAATAAAAATAAAAACAGGTCTAGGCATCCTATTATAGCCCCAAATGCTACAATATGAGCCATGAAGTCAACAAAAAAGGCTGGGTTAAAATTTAAAGTATAAATTTTGAACTTTTAATCAAACCACTGCATTGATAGATGGAAAAAAACTGTGGCAACTAGGAAGAAAAGGAATTTCCTCAACTGTTGGGGGCAAAATATGAGCGTTTTTTAGTTGATTCAGACCCAAAATCTTTTTTTTTTTGCAAATCAGAAAAAAATGAAGAGGCGAATCCGAGAACCAACAAATTAAATTGGTGTGACCTTATATAGCAATTTTTTTTAAACATGTACAAATTTGTTTAAAAACATGTACAAATTGCTATCTTACCACCATCAATCCAAGAGTCTTTTGCAGTTGCTGTTTCCTTTGTTCCTCAGAAACGTTTTCAGGTCGGAAACGGGCCTCGTTGGACTGCAGGTAGAAGTAGCTGGTTGTTTTCACTTCGTCTGTCTCTTCTTCCAGACGCTTCTTGAAGCTGTCCTTGTCGTCCATAGAGAGCCACCATCCTACATGAAAGAATGTAAAAAGATGATAAAACTGCTCCTGCAGTCCATTTAGAAGATTTCCAACACAGTAATCACGTTGCAATTGCCACTCAAACATTCAAAGTATGAAATTAAGAAAGACATATTACACGAGAAGACAATAACTAAAGCAACGGGAAATATTTCAAAAACTGTCAGACGTTTCAATTAGCATCCACTGCTTTTCGTCAGTGACTAACGAAAACTGCAGAACTAATGAACTAAAAAATTAAACTATGAAATAATGATAATAAAGAACTGAAAACTATGTAATAATAATAATAATAAAGAATATCCAGGTCCTTGTCAATGAGTAACTGTTTTTGCTGTACACGTACACTGTAAAGAATTCAAATCAAAGTTTCCACGGTCAAAGTTAGCTACATGAAACTTATTGGTCTAGTGTTTAGTAGAATATGATGTATCTGTGTGCAATAATAATAAAGAATGAGTTCTTAACAGGAACTATTTGAAGACCTTACCATCAAAGCAGTAGATGGGGAAGTTGGCACACACACCACCGTCTATGTACATGTCTGGCTCTTTTTCAAACTTATAGGGAATGAACACCACTGGAAAATAATAGATAAGTATATATATATATATATGTATTTATAAGTACATATTTGTATGTGATGATCAGAACAGATAGACACTCAATACGGGTAGGTCGCTTACCGACTGCATTGAGAAAAAATGCGTTGTGCACTCGACGTTCTTACCATACAATACCAAACATTTTTATGTTTACCGAAGGAAATCATATTGTTTTTCCTCAATATCTTCCTCTTCTTCTCCAAACAAGTAAGGTCAATGCAATGACCTGAACCAGACGTCTCTCACCATGGTAACTGGTGTTAGCTTACATAATGTTGCAAGTGCCATGCAAAACTGAGTTCAAGAGGGGCTGCATGGTCACCGTATATATGAATGCGTTTGAATAAGAATAAATAAAGCTTGTTAAGCTGGGCCATGTGAAGGTACACATAATGCATTTGCTTTGCAAATGTTACCTTTCTACATGTAGATGCAATTAAGTTGATTCGTATTACATATACCAGAGCATGGTTTCATAAATACGGGTGATCATTTAACCTCTAATCTTATCAAAAAGCAGTCCAGTTAAGCTAACACATTCAAATAAGAATATACTGTTTCAAGAGGGTTTACCAGGTAAGGACATGGACTGTCTGACAGCCTGACGAACAGTGCAGAAAGGCGTGGTCTTGGCATGACAGTACATATCGATGCCGAATGTCAGGTTGTAAGTGACGGTACATAGTTCTTTGCCGAATATGTTACGGAGCTGCATAACATTGGTGAAAGCAAATGGAAAAGATTATCACAGACACATGACACATAGGTGATATCAATGTCCTTACTTTGTTACTTTGAGCAACATATAGTTATTTTTAGTTATAGCAAGACATGCAGTGCCCTTGTATAACTGTCCTGTTTTGTGCCCTGCTTCTGATCATGCAGTGACAAACCTCATCTAACAGCCAGATCCATGGTTTTAATTTTAAGTGTATATCCTTGCCCCCAGACACCATCCACATCCGTGACTACACAAGATTAGTGTTGTGTACCGGTTTGCTGGAACTTGTTTCGGACTTGTAAAATGTTTAGGATCAAGTCCCAAAAACCTAAACGCCTGGAACTAGTGGTTTAAACCACCTAAAATCTTCAACAATCAAAAATTTGCGCTGCAAAATTAAGAAAACGTTGCCACTGGTCATCGTCAAGTGTCGGCCTCCGTAAATTATGTGGCCACAGTTTTGCCCAGACGTGCCCCGCAAGAAACTAAACTTTGACTTAGACCTGAACGTGGTTTTAGGTACAAAGCACTATACATGATACACACACCTGATGTAGGTTGATGTTCTCGTCCAGGCCTTTAGCTCCATGGTGCTTCTGAAGATGTCGGTGGATGACCTTGCCGTACCAGCTGAGAAATCTGTCGCCCGGGTACACACCATAGTCCTTTAAGAATTGCCTACCAAAGAAAATATACCGCAGTGGTCCACGTGACCACCATGGGGAGTCTGGAAAGAAATCGACAAAGGATTTAAAAGGGATAAATCATATTGTTTAGTTAAAAAATCTTTTTGATCTCGTCACTACTATTTGTCAATGCAGCTACGGTCCTTGCATGTCCCGGGAATTTATCACAATTAAAACTATTTATAAATTAAAAAAAACTATCTTTACTTCATTACTAGAGTCCAATACATACCAATAATAAGACAATTACATTGAGATATTGCTCACTGTTAATCTGTTTGCTCTATTTATCTTACATGGTAAACTGGGAGAAACACAATTTGAGAAAGAAAATAAAAGTGCTACAGATGTTCAAATATAATAGGCCGCACAAATAAGTCTTATTGAATATCGGACACATATATTACAATTTCATATCTATAAACTTTGTACTGTCGCTCACTCATGTTTCTTTCTAGATTTCACAATATATAATTCTGTACCATTGTTTCTGTATTGTGAATAATAATGAGTGCGTTATGACTGTTTACACATTTATCTACTGTATTATGAAGTTTTCATCAATCTATACAAAAATTAGTTTTGGTTATTTTATTTAAATATGATTTAAGTATGCCAACATACCATTCTTTTGGTTGATTTGTATTTCATATTAGTTTTGATAAGTATTAGCTGTTCGTCAAACCCATATTACTTTGTTTGTTGATGTTTGAGGATCCGTGGAACTTTGTGTTTGTTCTTCTTTGTTTTTTTTAATAAAAAAATATCGGACACATACCCTTCAGTGTGCTCTCCATGTTGACATTTCGAATCTCCTCCACAATTTCATTTGACGTCATACCCAGCGACATTAGACCCGCTGTTACTGCGCCTGCGCTGCATCCTGCGAATCTTTTGATCTTTTTTATTATCCCAGCATCCTCTAGGACCTTCAAAAGCAAAACAAGTGTCCGTAAAATGCGTGCTCAGGTCAAATATTACGCAGACGAACGCTGAAAACACCAAAAGAAACACAATGTCCTTTTTTTTCTAATCAATACAAAATGAGCCTAACGATGATTTTCAGATACACCTCAAAGTTACTTGATTACACACATTGTGTTCCTTGTTATTGTTACCTCTATCATTTCCATTATATTGAATGAAAGACCTTTATTGTACATTTTTGCTCATTTCGAACTAAGTACAGGTCATGGTAAATAGCGATGGTAGACTAAATAATATATCTATAGTAAAACTACATACGTACAGGTTTTGCTTCTTCTCACTTCTTAAGGCAGTTGTAAATGTAAGAATTGATGGAGCTTATATGTGCTTATTCTTTTCTATCTAAAAATCTCAAACTAGGGAAATAATATTGTATACAATAGAGGCAATTACTAGTATACATAATACGTAATTGCATAGTACATAAATGTAATAAAAAATAAACAAAAGTAGAAAAGCTCCAAGAAGAGTTCAACAGGGTTCTGTTTACTGCTTCCTTCTCAAAACTTGACCTTTAATTATCGCTTACCTTCATAGCACCTATGTAGGCAAAGCCCTTGGCCCCTCCTCCTTCCAACACGAGGTTTTCAAATGGAAAATTGTAGGCTCGGTACTTTCTAGCAATCTTGCCAAGATCGTCTGGAAGTTCCGCCACGGGTTTGGCCAGGGTGACCCCCATCTCTGTGCCTCTATTTCAGTTGTGGCTTGCTAATGTAGCTTTCTAAACATAGAAAGATAATATCAAAAGTTGTCAAAAATCAAACAACACGCATACATGTATACGCATGTCTTTTCTTATTGTACATTTGACCCTCCACCCAACAATGTACCTCATACCTTCGCCAAATGATGTTAACCCTTTATAAATTTTACTCATTGGTTTTGCAAATAAGAGCCTTATTTGCATGAATTATATCAAACATCCACCCAATAACAGTCTCATGTTTAACTTAATCAAGAAGCTATTATAGCATTTACTTATAAATCATGCATAATTATATAATATAAAGGTCCTGATTCGAATAAATTATGTTAAGTGATATTCGCCTTCACTTAACTTTCAAATGCGGCAAGTATTTGAGGCAGTAATCATTCTGAAATTATAACAATTTGCCATTAATTATGCAAATTATTTACATAATCAATATCTGCCGATGCTCCTCTCGTTCTAAATTACATGTCACAAGTGTTTCATAGTCCTATCATTGAACGCAGCAGGTGTATAGAATTTCCTCATTGAGTATGCAAATTAGATCCTGAACAGGCCACTAGGGGAGTCTAAACTGATGTCACTTCTTCAAGAGCAAAAGAGCTATGTACCATTCAACTTTAACACCCCGTTCCCACCAGCGTGTTTGGCGTTCTCCTCTGGTGTTTCAGTCACAGACCAAAGCTAGTGGATACTAGCTGAAACGTCTGACCGTTTCCAAAATCATGTCCAGTTGCTTGAGTAACTGTTTTTGGCGTAACAATTGTCGGACTTTGGACCCATTCAAGTTGGTAATATTTTCGTTGACAATTCTACACAGTGGATATCGTTGACATAGTCCCCTAACTATACAACCTGAACAAGGATTTGCGTTAAACTTGTAAATAATCTCTAGCAACGTTGCTGTAGTGGATATGCTGTAGTTAAAATATACATCGAACAGTTTTACCTGAAATGCTGTGGATGATGTGCCAATATGTTGTTGTCGTCGACTAGAACTCATGAAACAGGATCACATGCGAAACTTACATACCTGTTCCGTTTCAGAGACAAAAATGTTTTTGACCCCAAGGTTCGTTGGACCCCTTAAGAAATGGCGGGCGATTCAACTGACAACAATGACGGGCGATCTGGCGATAAACAGAAGCGAAAGCTGGAACCACAGTCTTTCATGAATTCATGTCATGTGAACATGGTGCCATATTACCATGGTTGCATACTGACGCAATTCACGCGCACACGGAGCCCTGGACTATTCTGGGAGAGGGACCAGTAAATAAACCGTTGACGGTGAAGTTTTTAAATACAAATTTAGCATGTTAAACACACTTACCTGTATTTCAAACCTCAAGTCTTAACCCTCACTGCAAATATTTGATTTGCTTGGATACAAAACCTAGGAGGCATTTTACGAGCTACAGCCAACAAGTCAACCTGTCCCAGTGGGTCAGTCCAGCTAGTGAGATAACATTTGGGGTTAATTCCAGGACAAAACATGGCAGAAGTTACGAATTTTGACCAGATTTTTAAAAAGACACATTCTTATGCTCTCCCTAGCAGAACTGGACTTTTCTTAGTAAATTTAAAGTTTCCATAGGAAAAACTTCTGTAGAAAAATAAGTAAAAAAAATGCTTACAGTGCGCATGTGCATTGGCCTGCTGGTATGTTACACCGAAGGGCGGTTATACCGGCTACACAGATACAGATACAGACATTTAGCAAACACTCTCCTTTCTGCACCACCAACACCACCGCCACATGTGTAGCCGAAAGTTTATTGTACAGTTTTAAAGGTAAGCACTCTGGATACTGTTAGCATTGGTTGGACGACCCCCCTAAAGGGGTTATGATATAGAATTAGTGGCGTCTTGGCGTAATAGTAGGGCATTTGGCACGGAACCAATGGGACCCCTGTGAGTCCTGGGTTCGATTAAACCCACATGTCCCGACGTTATACCCTTGGGAAAGGCTCTTCCTCACTTCATTCAGATGAAAATGAGTACCTACATGAAGCTCTGGTTAGGGACGTCCCTCGGATAGGACGTAAATGGAGGTCCCGTGTTTGGGGAGAGAGCCACTCCCTACTCACGATAAAAGATCGTTAACCCACCACACTTTTTGAAAGTGGGGGTAGGCCCCGTTGTGCGATGGTGCAAATTCTACAGTGACAGGGCTTAAGGTTAGCCCTTGATAACGGCCCTGCGCTAGTTTCACAGCCTTGGCTTTGTCTTCAGCCAAAACTAATAAATAACATCATAATAACAATTGTCGGACTTTGGACCCATTTACGTTCAACTTGGTAATACTACATAACCCGAAGGATTTGTGACCGCGTTAAACTTGTAAAGAATCTCTAGCAACGTTTCTGTATTGGAGTTAAAAGACTTCGAACAGTTTTACCTGAAATGCTCTACCAAGGTACGATGCCGTAGACAACAAGAGTTCCACGATAGCATACCTTCGCCAAATGATGTTAACCCTTGCGGTTGACGAATCATACAATTTTAATCATTGATTTCGCAAATCAGAGCCTCATTTGCATGGATTATATTAGTTGATCATATTCTCCATCCAATGACAGCCTTATCAAGGTGCACTGGGATATTCTGGTTTAGAGGAAGGGCCGGTAAATAAGCTAATAGAATTTAAGGTGTTACACTGTAGAGTTATGAAATACAAACACTTGAAACATATTTTCTCCAAACATCAAGTCTTTACACCCATTGCAAAGAGTTGTCAGGTTTGTTTGGATATACATTGTATATACAACATGTGGGAGGCATTTTAGGCGGTATGACTAAATACCTAAACGTTTAACCGGCCTCAACCGACCATTTTAGGAGCTACAACCAACAAGCCAACGCTGTCCCAGTGGGTCAAAGTTTAAAGTCATGACAAAGTCACGCATTTGGCCGATATTTTGCGGGTTGTAACATTCGCTAAAAAGACTGCGTTTCCACTCACCATTCCAACTGGGCATTAAGTTAGTAACTTTGGGGAAACATGTACTCCGTGTTTTCTAGTCATACTTGATGGATTGACAATGTATCCATAGCATCACACAAGCTCCTTGTCTAATGTGCACTGCACATTAATCTGAGTTTCTATTTTGTCCAGATTTGTCTTGGACGAACCTTGCCGAGCTAGAACGAACACTAACATCGAAGGTACTAATGACCTGGACACACGGAGATGGACAAAGAAAAGGGTGACCATGTCAAGGTTGTGGAACGTTTATCTTCCTATTATTATGACTTCATGTTATGAAGTCATGTTGTTTTTCCTCATGTTTCTTCTCCTCCTCCTTCTTCTTCTTCTCCTCCTTCTCCTGCCATTTCTTTAAATTGATTCAACTCCTTCATTTTTGGGGCAAATAACATGAATTTGGTATGAAGGTAGAGTATCCAAATACCCCCAGGCGTTTTTTTCTTCATTTTTTTTCGATACAGGCATTTAAAATCGTTTTATTTTGTATTTTGGGCCATTTTTTGACAAAATCTGTACATTTAGGGTCCTGGAGACCTGGTATTACACTAAAATCATCTGAAATTTGGTCTAGGTATGCTTTATATATCTACCAACAACAATTCATTATAATTTTTGGCATACTCTCCCTTAAACTTGTATAATTTAGGACTTTTTGACTGTTTTCTATGCCGAATAGTGAAGTTTACTTACCTTATAGCAATGACTCATCAGTAAGGTATGTAGAGAGCAACAGCCAATAGGCATGAAGCTTTCAAGATGGTAGGGCAGTTGTGATCTTCTTGCTGATTGGGTGCTGGACTAATTGGATTTATACATTGAACACCTGCTGGTAGGGCAGTTGTAATCTTCTTGCTGATTGGGTGCTGGACTAATTGGATTAATACTAGTACATTGAATACCTGCTCAGGCTATAGCATATTGACAGCTGAACTGCATTTAATTGTTTTTAGTACGTTTGTCACACTTTCTTGCAATGCGGGGCGTAAACTTTTTTGGATCTTGAAAATCAACAGTTTGCATCAGGCAAATATAAGTCCTTACCAATGATGTATAGGATGTTAGCTACTACATGTAGTATCCAACGGTATCCAACTGTTGTGTTTTTAGTTATACATGTACTAGTATATCACTTCATATCATATTATATAGATGAAAACAATCTGTTTCTTTGTGTTTGCCACTTCATTGAACGTATTCAACTTTGGGAACCAAACGACCTGATGACCTCTGTAATCTCCAAGCAGATACATGGTGGCATGGGTATTTTCGAGCAGATACAAAGTGGCTTGGCCTCCAAGCAGATATAGTGTGGCATGGATCCTGTCAATCTACATGTTCCAACAGCAAAAGGCATTGGAATATTCCATTGCTGCATGGGGGTAAAGACTGTTGGAACATTTCACATTTTGAACAGGGGTGACTTAAGAACAATTCATTTGTGTGGGAGGGGGATGTTTGGTATGGGGAATGTGGTGAAGCCATGCTACGTTTGCTCCTGAGCAAATGTCGGCCTTTCTAGTGTCCTGTTATGTTTTCTATTATTTGGATCCCAAACATTCTAACAAATTACTTCAAGACCTTATGCATATAGCTTACTTCTACTTTATGTAACACTATTGTTTCATTAGAGATTTAGTTCTGCTGCTCCATCGCCATCGGGAACTAAAGGTTAGTACTAAGAATTGTAAGCTTAACTTGTGTGTAAGCTATGGATCTCAGACATGTATGTCCATGCGTTTTTGCTCAAATATAAATTTTCACCCTATTTTGCCACGCTTAGAATAAATGACACGATATAATGGAAATTTTGTTTCTGCCTCTAGAAAGGAACTTTCATCATGCCGCGTACACGGTTAGTACTGTTCTATCGTGCTTATCTAACTATACAGTGTTCAATTTAGTGGGATATAACCAGAATTGTGAAATGTTCGTTAAATCATAGTGGCTGTAATCAAGTGAAATTTCAGATAATGAAATAATATTATCATATTTAGTGTCCTGTTAAATTCTAAAATTCCCTTGTCAACAACAGAGCTGTCATTTTCGTTCTTGCCTGAGTTCCCAGACAGTTACTTTTGTCTTAAACCGTATCGAGAAAGATATTGAAATATTGCTGAAAGACTACTTGAGTTTTGTGTTCTTAGACCACTCCATAGGTTATGCAAAGAATGAACGTATAAGATATTTCAAGCTTGGTATGTCCATATTTATCATGTTTGTTCCCAGTATTACACTATTGTCTTGTTATCGATTTTGACCATGATTTTGTGTTTTTTATATGATGTACATTCTACGCACTGCATAAATTGACAACCACTGTGATGCGGCAGGCGGATTACGGTGGGTACAATAAAATATTCTTGAAGGGAGCCTGTGTGCTGTGTGAGCTTGTGTTGGTATTCGACCTTACGACACTACCAACATACACGTGTGATGTTTCATTGTAATTATGCAGAACTTGTTTTTCTATTATCTGATATAGGCGGGGGAGGAACAGGAAGCAAGCCAAAACCCAGACCAAAAACGCCCCCGCCCCAAAAGCCGGTAATTAGTACTAGTACTAGCAGTTGTAGTAGTAGTAGTATAGTAGTAGTAGTAGTAGTAGTAGTATATTGCCATCATAAGTTTCTACAAAATGTCCAAAAGAACTTGTAGATTTGAATTTAGTCCACAAACATTCCCAATAGAATTCAAACACTAGGATGTTATTGTTTCAAAATAATAAAAACTCTTCGGCCAGCGAGTTTGTTCGACCAACAAACTAATCCTGAACATTATAGTTATTGTACCTAATTATACCCATAAAAACCTGTTGTTGTCGACCAAGTTCTGATATTCTCCTTCTCTTGAAAGTGTCCTCGGGGGGTTTCAAGAATTCAATTGCTATAACGTTACTGCTGTAATGTTCAGGCTTTAAGTTAAAAGAATGGTAAATTTGACAAAACAAGCTGAGTTCAAGCATACCAATTTATTAATTGAGGCATATAATTCCCGCTTCTTTTCGAGAATACTTCTTTAATGGAAATATGTCCCTCAAGCTTGGATTATATAGTGCAACACGCAAATATTATACAATTTTCATCGACCATATGGAATTATGTCTACCATATTTCCCACAGCACTAACTGATTTTTCTTTTCTTTTATTACGCACAATTTCGTAGGAGCCGCCCCGTAACCCGAATTGGAAGTAATCGTACCTGTTTCTGGCCTTGCCGTGAGTGGTATAATTTTTAATTTTAACATTTTACATTTTATGTCTTAGTGATTGTTTCTATTTCCAAAGGACACGCAGTTGTAGCTATGGCTAAGACAGAGGTGTGAAATCGTATGATTTTCTTTCAGATTTCAAGAAGCAGAAGAGAGATCAACCATGCAAGAACCCGAACAATATGTGAAGATAAGAATACACTGCGATGCTGTAGTAATAAGACTGTAATTCCACTGTGATCGCCAGACCCACACGTTCTATGTTGTATATTCCAGCTGTTCTTCTGTATTTCCACTAAACGCTTATATTTTCTTAAGATATCTAGTCAACAAGCTGTCCATGGTAGTCGAATTGTAATACCCATATTGGATGACCCACGATTATTAACCTGGGACGTCGACCAGTAAATGGAACCTTCAGTCAAACCATAAAAGCATACTTACTTGTATTTGAAATATCAAGTCTTTACTCGTACCCGCAGCTTGTACTGAGTTTGTGTTGAGCATCGCTCGGCTGCCTTCATAGCCGATAAGTTAAGATGGCGGAGTCTAATGGATAAATATTCCTTGTCATTTTAGCTCCGATTATGCAAGGTTAAAGACATGGATGGAAAGTTCAATAAACACATATCATATGCATGGTGACAATTTTTTTACATGCCGTAATCTAGGATGAATTACTTATAATATAACAGTTTCGAATGCCATGTTCTTAGTACGTTAACATACACAGAAGACGTAAAACTAGTACATGTTTTTTAATCGTTGCAATCTGTTGGGGCTTACTAACACATACTCCGACTTTGAAGTTATTTACATGAAGGTTAAGTACATAACAAGTTGCCCTTATACATACATGTATCCAACTTTGGACCGTCCCATGCCAAGACTAGTCTTTTCGTCTTTGTTAACTCCGAAGAGAACTACGTTTCCTGCCTATTCACAAACTGGAAGCAGAATAGGGGCCCCAACACCAACAAAAAGACCGCGTTAAACTTGTAAAGAATCTCTAGCAACGTTGTACTGGAGTTAAAAGACATGAAACAGTTTTACCTGAAATGCTGTGGATGATGTGCCAATATGTTGTTGTCGTCGACTAGAACCCATAACGCAAGATGACATGCGAAACTTCCGTACCTGTTCCGTTTCAGAGACAAAAATGTTTTTGACCCCAAGGTTCGTTGGACCCCTTACAAAATGGCGGGCGATTCAACTGACAACAATGACGGGCGATCTGGGGATAAACAGAAGCGAAAGCTGACACCAGTCTTTCATGAATCCATGTCATGTGAAAACACCGCGATGCCATTGCCATGGAGGCATACTGACGCAATTCACGCGCAAGGTGCACTGGGGTATTCTGGTGTAATTGGCGTTTAGAGGTGCTTTGGGCGTATGCGCATGTGCGGACCCCTTTGACCTATTACGTCTGGGCTGTAGTCACCAACACGTGAAAGTGAAACTTTGTTGTACAGCTATAAAGGTACGCATTCTGGATACTATTAGCTTTAGTTTCACTAGCCGCAAGGGTACCGAAGTAACAGGTTCCTCACTAGCCACCCAGTGCTGAACTCGCGGGGAAAGTGGCGTCGGCACTCGGGGTCCTGTGCGGAAGGAAACTCCGCTCAGGAATTCTAGTGCTGAACTGCTGAACGGCTTTTTTTCCCAGTGCTGAAGCTCCGCCAGAACTGGAATTTTAGAGCTGAATCTTGACTCGGCACTCGTTTTCCAGTGCTAAATTCCACTCGGCACTCGCTTGCCAGAGCTCGTAGGCCGTTCACCACTGGATAGCCAGTGCTTAGATGCCGTTCAGCGCTGGATAGCCAGCGTTCGGAGGCCGTTCACCACTGGATAGCCGGTGCTGAATTCCACTCGACACTCGCTTGCCAGTGCTCGGAGGCCGTTCACAACTGGATAGCAAGTGTCGAAGTACCTAAATAAGTCGGGTTCCTCACTGGATCGTTCCAGGGCTCGGTGACTCTTTACCCTTTTTAAAGGCAAGATTTGATCTGCCGATTCGGAGTGCTGAAGCCGACGACACTGGACACCAAGTCTTGACCTAACTTCGGCACTGGAGGTCTAGGACGGAAGCCGCCTCACCTCTGTATACCTAGTGCTGAGAAAGGAACCCGTTACTTCGGTACGTACTTTTGCAGACAAGCCTCCACCTCACCTTCCTAAAGGGGTTAGAATAATAGAATTAGTGGCGTTGTGTGGCGTGATAGTAGGGCATTTGGTACGAAATCCATGGGTTCTCATTCCACTTACATGCCTCGACCGTATCGCCTTGGGAATGCAGCGTTAAATGGAGATCCCACTGCTTTTCGCCGATCCGGCCAGAAGGCATCGGGTATTCCCCGCCAAAAAAATCACGTTACTGCGTGTTTTCTATTCATACTTGATTGACTGACAAGCACCACACAAGCTCCTTGTCTAATGTGCACTGCATATTCTGAGTTTCTATTTTTTTCCAGATTGGTCTTGGACGAACCTCGCCGAGAACGAACACTAACATCAAAGGTACTACTGACCTGGACACACGGAGATGGACAAAGAAAAGGGTGACAATGTCAAGGTTGTGGAACGTTTTTCTTTTTTTTTATAATTTTAATCCCAACAATTCTAACAAATAACTTCAAGACCTAAGGCACTAAGACATATAGCTTAGAAAATTCATTTCTTACTTCTATTTCATGTAACATTTTTATTTCGTTAGAGAACTGGTCTTGCTGCTCCATCGCCATCAAACATAGGCCCAAAGGGTGAGTACTAAAGAATTGTAAGCTTAACTTGTGTGTAAGCTATGGACCTCAGACATGTGTGTTGATGCGGAATGACAACGTTTTTGTTCAAATATAAATTTTCACCCTAAACGTTTGAAATGTAACATGGAAAGCAAATTTCATGTAAGGTCGGCACGATGTGAGATTCTTTGTGGAAGAGATAACATTTTGTTGTGCAAAATGCTCTGTATATACTTTAGTTCTTCTTAGACTAAATGACACGATATAATGAAGATTGTGTTTCTGCCTCTAGGAGGAAACTTTAATCGTGTCTTGTGCAAGGTTAGTACTGTTCTCTGGTGCTTATCTAACTATACAGTGTTCAATTTAGTGGAATATAACCAGAATTGTAAAATGTTCTTTAAATTATAGTGGCTGTAATCAAGTGAAATTTCAGATAATGAAATAATATTATCATATTTAATTTCCTGTCCAAAATTGTTAAGTTCCTTTGTCAACAACAGAGCTGTCATTTTCGTTATTGCCTGAGTTCCCAGACAGTTACTCTTGTCTTCAACCGTATCGAGAAAGATATTGAAATATTGCTGAAATACTATGACATGTGTTCTTAGACCACTCCACAGGTTATACAAAGAATGAACGTATATTTCAAGCTTGGTATGTCCATATTGATCATGTTCGTTCCCAGTATTACACTATTGTCTTGTTACCGATTTTGACCATGATTTTGTGTTTTTTATATGATGTACATTCTACGCACTGCATAAATTGACAACCACTGTGATGCGGCAGGCGGATTACGGTGGGTACAATGAAATATTCTTTAAGGGAGCCTGTGTGCTGTGTGAGCTTGTGTTGGTATTCGACCTTACGACACTACCAACATACACGTGTGATGTTTCATTGTAATTATGCAGAACTTGTTTTTTATATTATCTGATATAGGCGGGGGAGGAACAGGGAGCAAACCCAAACCAAGACCAAAGACTCCCCCGCCACAGAAGCCGGTAAGTAGTACTAGTACCAGTAGTAGTAGTAGTTAGTAGTAGTAGTAGTTAGTATAGTAGTAGTAGTAGTAGTAGTAGTAGTATATTGCCATCATAAGTTTCTACAAAATGTCCAGAAGAACTTGTAGATTTGAATTTAGTCCACTTGAAACATTCCCAATAGACTAGGATGTTATTGTTTCAAAATAATAAAAACACATCGGCCAGAGAGTTTGTCTGAGTCTTTGTTCATATAACGTTTGTGCAAATACATTTTACCTAACGAACAAACAGGATTAAATAGTGCAACACGCAAATATTACACAAGTATTCCATCGACCATATGGACTACCATATTTCCCACATCACTAACTAATGTTTCTTTTCTTTTATTGTGCACAATTTCGTAGGAGTCTCCCCGTGACCCGAATTCGAAGTAATCTTCACATATTTCTGGCCTTGCTGTGAGTGCTATACTTTTTACATTTTGCGTTTTATATTTTAGTGATTGTTTCTATTTCCAAAGGACACGCAGTAGTCTAGCTATGGCTAAGACAAATGTGTGAAATTGTATCATTTTCTTTCAGATTTCAAGAAGACGAAGAGTGCGATGCTGTAGAAATAAGACTGCAATCGTCAGATCCCCACGTTCTACGTTGTATATTCCAGCTGTTCTTCTGTATTTCCACTAAACGCTTATATTTTACCTTTAAACGTCTGTTCTAAAGATATCTAGTCAACAAGCTGTCCATGGTAGTCGCATTGTAACACCCATATTGGATGACCCACGATTATTAGCCTGGGACGTCGACCTCGACCAGTAAATGGAACCTTCAGTCAAACCATAAAAGCATATTTACTTGTATTTGAAATATCAAGTCTTTACTCGTACCCGCAGCTTGTACTGAGTTTGTGTTGAGCATCGCTCGGCTGCCTTCATAGCCGATAAGTTAAGATGGCGGAGTCTAATGGATGAGTATTCCTTGTCATTTTAGCTCCGATTATACAAGGTTAAAGGCGTGTGTGTTTGAATGGAAAGGTCAATAAACAAAAAACAAGTCATATCATATGTATGGTGACATTTTTTTTACATGTCGTAATCTAGGATGAATTACTTATACTAGAGTTTCGAATGCCATGTTTTTAGTGCGTTAACCTGCACAGAAGACGTAAAACTAGTACATGTTTTTTAATCGTTGCAATCTGTTGGCGCTTACTATACATACTCCGACTTTGAAGTCATTTACATGAAGGTTACATACATAACAAGTTGCCCTTATACAGTATAAAGTAGAGGGGATTCATTCCTCAAGCTAACCGACATCTTGCACACGCAGCTGTCCCTCAGTAAGACACCTGGAGCCGCATAGTTCCCGTTTAGAACTTTTATTCAGCCTGTCCAAAGTTGGATACATGTATAAGTTGCCCGTATACATGTATCCAACTTTGGACCGTCCCGTGCCGGACTTAGGTTGATTCTCGACGCAGTAATTTATTAACATCGTTCAAACGCCCACTAGTCGTTTTCGTCTTTGTTAACTAAAGAGAACTAAAGTTTCCTGTCTATTCACAAACTGGAAACAGAATAGGGGCCCCAACACCAACAAAAAGACCGCGTTAAACTCGTAAAGAAGCTCTAGCAACGTTGCGTAGTGGAGATAAAAGACATGGAACAGTTTTACCTGAAATGCTGTGGATGATGTGCCAATATGTTGTTGTCGTCGACTAGAATTCATAAAGCAGGATGACATGCGAAACTCACATACCTGTTCCGTTTCAGAGACAACAATGTTTTTGACCCCTAGGTTCGTTGGACCCCTTAAAAAATGGCGGGCGATTCAACTGACAACAATGGAGGGTGATCTGGGGAAGGGAAAGCTGACACTAGTCTTTTATGAATCCATGTCATGTGAAAACACCATGGTGCCATTGCCATGGTGGCATAGGGACGCAATTCACGCGCAACTATAAAAACACATTTATTTGTATTTGAAACCTGAAGTCTTTACCCCTACTGCAAAGCTTGATTGTCAGGTTTCTTTTGGTACAAATAGTAGGAGACCCACTCCGGCATTTTAAAGAGCTTCAGCCAACAAGCCAACATGTCCCAGTGAGTCAGTTCAGCCAGCGAGAAAGCATTTTGGGGTCAATTACAGGACAAAACATGCCAATAAATAAAAATAGTCACACATTTTTATCTCCTCCCTAGAAAAAAATGAAACCTGAAAAAGAAACCTGACAATCAAGCTTTTCAGTGGGGGGAAAGACGTGAGGTTTGAAGTACAGGTAAATGTATTTATGGTTTCACTGAAGGTTCCATTTAATGAATATCCCAGTGCACCAGTGCGTGAATTGCGTCCCAACGCCACCATGGCAATGGCACCATGGTGTTTTCACATGACATGGATTCATGAAAGACTGGTGTCAGCTTTCGCTTCTATTTATCCCCAGATTGCCCGCCATTGTTGTCAGTTGGATCGTCCGCCATTTCTTTAGGGGCCCAAAGAACTTTGGGGTCAAAATCATTGTTGTCTCCGAAAAGGAACAGGTATCGTTTCACACGTCGTCCTGGCTTATGGGTTCTAGTCGACGACACCACTGGTACTTTGGCAGAGCATTTCAGGTAAAACTGTTCGATGTCTTTTAACTCCAGGACAGCAACGTTGCTAGAGATTCTTAAGTAGTTTAACGCGATCTTTTTGTTGGTGTCGGTGCCCATCCAGTTTCCAGTTTGTGAATAGACAGGAAACGTATAAGTCAAGTAAGGAAAATTCTTTCTATGTTTAATGACTTGATAAACGCAAACGTGTGACAGGACCTGTTTAAATTCACTCTCCAATCGTTCGCGACCTCCAACTAATGATGTCCGGAATGCTAACCTTTATAGGCATATAGATTATTAGATATATAGTTCGTTTGATTTAAGACATGTATAATGACGACCATGTATTGCATTAATTATATCTGAGTTTCTATTATTCCAGATTGGTCTTGGAGGAACATTACCCAGATCGAACCTGATTTTGGAAATCAACAAGTACATCTGACCTGGAGACACAGAAATGTCCGGATCAAGCGAGCGAACGGTTGTAAAATGTTTCCTGTTATGTTTCTGCATCCTGCAAAGCTTGTATCACACGTTACGTTAGATCCCGGACATGTGTACCTCATACCATCCATCCATCTATCTATCTATCTAACTATCTATCTATCTATCTATCTATCTATCTATCTATCTATCTATCCATCTATCTATCCATCTATCTATCCATCTATCTATCTATCTATATCTTTCTCTCTCTTTCTCTCTCTGTCTCTCTCTCTCTCTCTCTATCTCTCTATCTATCTATCTGTATATAGCTGTATCTCTCTCTCTCTCTATATATATATATATATGTATAATACACATATATGTATTATATATATGTATTATATATATATATAATACATATACATGTATGTGTGTGTTTGTGCGCGCGCGTGTCTATCTATCTATAGATATACATGTATCTATAGATACAGAGATAGATAGATGGATCGATGGATACATAGATAGATAGGGATAGAGATGTATATGAAGTAGTTCATTTCTTCCCTCCTGTTTTTCCACACTGTTGTTTCCGTAGAGATCATCTAAAGAGACAGATGACACGGGGATGGTGAGCCCAGGGAACGTGGCACAAGGTGAGTACAAAAGAATATGATTCGGATTATTAGCTTAACTTGTGTGTAACCTCTGTACATCAGACAAGTACATTTATGCTGAATGACAACGACTTTGTTCAAATATTTTTACTGTAAACGTTTGAAAAAGACCTGAAGTGCTTAAGCTCATATATCATATAAGGTCAGCACTTAGAGAGATTATTTGTGGAATGGATACTATTTCAGGATGCAACATGTTGTGTATATCGCTCAGCTCTTATTTTGTCACGTTTCCACAAAAGGGCAAGGTAATGAACCTGCCGGCACCCAGGTGGTTAGTATCAAGCACTTGTTCTACTTTTCTCATCCAACTGTGATTGTGCAGTGTAACCAGCATAGTAAGATATTGGCAATTTCTTTTTAATTACAGTAGCCATAATCAAGTGAAAATTTAGGTACTGAAATAATCGATTTAATTTCTTTTCCATGTACATTTTACACAAATCACAGCCACTGCAATGCACCAGGCTGATCCGGATGAGCTATACGGTGGGTACAATTAAACATTCATCTCTTTGAGCTATACATTATGTGATATTCGACACTTCCACCGATGTTTTTGCGCTGCCATTGCATCATCAATAAATAAACAAATATTGTTAACTTTCAAGTGTGATGATGCAAAATTTTTTCCATTATTGAATTAAGGCGGGGGAGGATCAGGAAGCAAACCCAAACCCAGACCAAAAACGCCTCCGCCCGATCCTAACAAGCCGGTAAGTAGTACTGGTAGTACTATATTGCCATCATAATTTTCTACAAAATGTCCAGAAGCTGTGTGGATTTCTCCCCTCACCCTTATCAAACATTTCCAATAGAATTCGGGAAATAGAAATTGTTAGAATTCAGAGATTTTGATACTTTTGTAAGACACGTTGCTGTCTAAAAGATAAAGTTATACGGACAAATATGACCCACAAAAAAAAATAATTGAAACACAATGGCCATGCAATGTTTTTGCGCTTTTGTCCTTGTAACGTTTGTGCGAACACAGTTTACCTACTCAACAAATTGATCCTGAACATTACAGTAGATTATTATAATTGTGTCCCTACCCAGGGCTCGAAATTAAAGGAGTACTAACCTCCAGAAGGAAGTGTGCTATTTTCCGATACATCATGCTGCAATGAATACATAACTAGCCGACTTTTTACCTAATTTAGCTTGTACGAGTTGCGCGGTGCATGTTTGTAAAGTAATATCAATATCATTTTCCCCCATGCTGAACCACAATTGATACATCCGGGAACTCTGGCTTACGCAATACTCATACACTTCAGGTCAACATAAACCTTTTTATTGGCGAAAATGGTAGGAGACAAGCACACTAACGAGCTGATTATTGAGAAATTACTTGCTTTACTTTGCTTGACCTGTGGCTTCGATATTATAATATTATGATGTCGAATACAGTAGGCGCCAGTTTCATCCTGTGTGTATGATTTTCTCAACTATTTGCATGTAAGTATAACTTGAACAGATAATTAGATTACGCCACTTATGAAAAGGATAACTAGATTACGCCGTTTTTTTCATCATCAATATTTGCGGCATAAATGAGGGGCGATAAGGACACCAAGAAGGGCAATGGTTGATAAGATACCAAAGAACACATAACAGTACGAATTTTTCTTATCGCCCCCGAAATGAGGTCTGTAACGTAACTTTTTGTTTAAAACATAGACACCAATGGGGTAGCGTGGTGTATTCTGGGATAGTTTTGAGGGTATTTGGAGAGTTAGTCCTGGATTCGATGCGATTTAAGACTTGCTTGCAAAATGGGCATCTAATTGTAAATTGTAAAATAAAAAGAATTTTTCACTTCCAAAAATAAATGCCTGTCGAAATATAGCACCCCCTTCTGGAGGTTAGTACTCCTTTAACAGTGTCCATTTGGCCACTGGCCACTAAAATCTAGGTAGAGACAAGTGAAAAATCCCTTTGGAACATTTTGCGGGACAATAGCTACTTTTGTCGATCAGGCACGCGTCCTGCCTTTTGGCTCGGAAAAGGTCCCGAAATTTCCTGTCTATATTCTGCAATTATAGCGCGCTAGCGCGTCTGGGAAAATAAAGTTGGCTACAAGTTGCTGTCATACATACATCCCGAAAAAAATTTTGGGACAGTTCATCCTCACTTCGGGTCAAGTGAAATTTATTTTTGCGACAATGCTGTGACAATAGGATCAAAAGTTAATTTCGAGCGAGGCCGGTAAAAATCGGATTATTGGAAGGATCTTTGGGGACTCGTCAAGAACTCGTCGCAATGTTTGTGCTGTGTTGAGCCTTAAACGAATGGTAAATTTGACAAAACAAACTGGATTCAAGCGTAAAAATTTGTTACTTGAGGAATCATGATTCCCGCTTCTGGTCCGAAGTGCTCCTTTAATGGAAATATCCCTTAAGCTTGGACTAAATAGTGCAACACGCAAATGTTGGTGTCGGTGCTCATCCAGTTTCCAGTTTGTGAATAGACTATTTCCATCGATCATATGGGATTATGTTTGCCTTTTTTTCCCATATCACTAACTAATGTTTCTTTTCTTTTATTGCCCACAATTTCGACAATGTAGCGGCCGTCCCGTGGCCGTGACCCACAGTAGTCATCACCTGTTACTGGCCTTAACTGTAAGTGCTATTATTTTTACATTTTGTTTCTATTTCCAAAACCACACACTGTTGTAGCTGTGGCTAAGACAGGAATGTGAAATTATATAATTTTCTTTCAGATTTCAAGAAGCAGAAGAGAGCTTAACAATGGAAGAACGTTGCAAATTGACCTGCGAGAGCCTACTACAATGGCAAACCAAATGACGCATTGTGCCTTCATTAGACTTAGTATAAGAACTCTCACAATAGATAGATCTTCAAAACGTTGCGATGCTGAAGAAGTTAAACTGTAATTTCACTGTGATCGTTGGACCCACGCATTTTCCGCACGTGCCACAGTAAAGCTTCCCGTTTTTCTTCAGTATGTCCACTCAGTTACGTTTATATTTTGCCTTCAGACATAGTCAATCCAAACATGTGACAAAAATACCATCTTATCAGGTACTAGTATTTTGTTCCCATATCTGTATCACTATACATGTACTTGTATCCTTCTTTCAAAAAGGTTTTATTTTGTTGTTAAAAATATAACAAATACATGTACTACAGTTGCAAAACAGTTGCCGTTTATTCAAAACAATCCTTATTTTAAATCCCAGCCACGTGAAATAAGATTTCCATTATCAATGACTGAAATATGAATAGCGATGATAGATCATCGAAGATCAACTACAACATTTTTTTAATTTCTTCCTGAAGCTCGCTATCGCCTTTCATAAACTGGAATTCGTTCATTCCTATATATAGACTTCTTCTATATTTCTATATAAAGGAATAACACAAAAGTAGAGTCAAAGTAATGCTTGCAGCAGAATGACTCTGTACAAATAGTTCTAAATATTACCAAATCTATTGCACAATTAGCCTCTACACGGGCGTTTGGGACGTGGCTACAGAGTTTACCGTAATGTGATCAGCTTGAGGTACAACAGAAATTCAATTTATAAAAAACTCAAGAATTATTGTTTCACGCCCGTTCAAATATTAGTATACCCCACTTATAAAACACGATTGCTTTTAACGTAATACTGAATGTTGTTGATTAATAGAAAAAAATGACAGTGACAACAAGTTATATATGTAGCGATAAAAACGGTAATAGGCTCCTTGATGGATTGAGCAAAGCATGTTGATAAAGCCTCCTGGCCTCCTCTTCTTCTCAACAACGATCGTAGTAGATGGAGAAGGCAGAAGAACGGCCTCCCCCAAGGCAGCGTACTTGCACCCGTCCAGGCCTCCTCTGGGGAGACTATATGACAACATCCGTCTGAAGGCTGTTCTACTGTAGATATCCCCAGAGATGATTCCCAGGCCTCGTCTCGTCCTCGCTGATGAAGAAGTCCTGCATGTGGATGTCCCATTCCGTCCTGGACACCATGCCGTCTCCGTTCTAAAACAAGACACGAGAAACGTCAGACTTCCGAGAATAGACCTATTCCAGTTCGAATTCCCGCGGCCATTTTGAAAAAGTGCTCCCGCGAGAGTTCAGTCTAACGCGATTTCGTGTGATCTGCACGAAAGCGAGGCTGGCACGGATTCCCTTCGTCACTGCTAGCTTGACTATGTCGTCTGCTACAGAACCCACCATTTCATCGTCCCTCACGGTAAGCTACGCTCTTCAGTGATAAAATACTGCAAAATTACGTATGTCACGGGGGCTTGCTTGTAGTGTTCTATTGAAAGCCGCGGGAACTGGGTCTATTCGATGTATTGGATTGTCGTTAATGTATTGAAACTGTGAAGAGCATTACTGAACTCCTAGACAAACTCCCACACGATCGTTTGACCTCCTGACAGGCCTATGTCGTCTGATACAAACATACAAACTTCCCCTAAACCAGCAACACCCAAAAACAATACTTCCGTCTCAACAGAGAACAAGGCAATCGGAATATACTTTTGAACAATTTCACGTCACACAAAAGTAATACTGTATGCCACGTAGCTCTTTAAACACAACGGTCGCTCTTTTTATGAGAGAATGTATTTCTGCTTCATCCCCCAAACGAAATATTGTTTTCGTCTGCTGAAAAATGAAGTTAATGTAAGACTCTTAGACAGAATGTAATAAAAATATATACTTACAATATCTAGTTTGTTGAAGATATCCGCAACGTTACCGTTTCTCCCAAAAGCTTCAAAGAGCTTTTCGTAGTCCTTCAGCTTCAGAGTATTGTCACCTGTGCAAAAATATCCGAAATCCACAACTAGTAAAATCATCATTAGAAACAGGTGTAACAGTATCTAACGTTACATAAAGTGCACATATATGTAGTGATAATGATATATACTTTTGGGGGTTTAATTACTTGAATCCAGATGGAATTTTGTCTTTGACCGAAAGACAGCAAGTAGCAAACAAAAACGTAAACATGTTTAACTTAACATTTGATGCAGAGCAAACAATTCAATGTAACCGATCGAGCTCTTTTAATTGTAAAAGCTACCAGAGTAGCAACTAAGACATTCAACGTACCCCTAGCGTGATAAATGCGAACTGCATGTCCGTACCGTCTGTATCGATAGCGTGGTACATGATGGGGATGAGATCCCGTACCTATCAACCTGTCTCGGTGCCTTAACTTATTCCTAGCGTAATAAATGTGAACTGCATGTCTGTACCGTTTGTATCAATAGCCTGGTGGTGCATGTTTAGGATGAGATCACGTACCTATCAACCTATCTCGGTGCCTTAGCTTACCCCTAGCGTAATCAATGCGAACTGCAGGTCCGTACCGTCTGTATCAATAGCGTGGTACATGTTGGGGATGAGGTCCCGCACCCATCTCGGAGCCTTGTTGATGTCGGTCCTGTTGGACAGCGCCTGGGCCCACATGCTGTAGAACTCCTCCCGGGTTATCTGCTGGTCCCCCTTCCCTTCCTTCCTGAAGGTAGCAGCACACAGTATTAATGGGCGACCCCCGGGATCTATGACGCTGGTATAGAAAGTAGCACAGCGAATATTCTTGAAGACTGGGTAGAAAGCCTGATAAGAGCGTCAGCCAAATGTAAATTGTGCTGTGTGGTGTAGGAATGTATCGGGTTTGAGACTGTATGATTTGAATTGTTAAGGCTTTGCATTTCGTGTATAAATGCGCCGTATTGCATGCGCAACTGGCTTTCAGGGTGAGTCGGCTGCAGTTCAGGTCTCGTCCGTAGAGGGCGATTTCAAAGTCTACGTTACGAGCAGATACGCCGACAGGATTTTTTGGTTTCTAGATATTTTGTAGTTTGTACCTTCTTCTCAAACATATTCGATTTCCGTATTTGTGAAGTGCACCCTACTGTAATTTTACCGCGTCGAAGTGTGTCATCTTGGGGTCCTTAACTATAGTAGTCCCCATAGGGCAAAAACTGTGTTCTGCTACCTGAACATCTTGCCGGCGTACAGGTTGTTCCAAAACGCCACCCAGCGGCGGTAGTACTGGACGTACTGCTTGGAGTCCTCGGTCCAGCCGTTCAGTCTGATGTAGCTCTGGAAAGAAGGGGGTCGGGATACAATATCATAGTGCAAGGGACCATAAATCAGGTGCAATAACCACCGAATAAACCACCGAGTGACCGTAGCGAACGAGGTGGTTTGTGAGGTGGTTATTGCAGCTGAACAGGGATTATCTCACCATATACACCGAGGATATAACGTTATTCTCACATAGCCTACTAAAGTGATTATTCTGATGACCGACCACATAATCGATTGGAAATAAAACCATCTGATTGGTCGACGTCTTCTGGCAATATGATAATATGTAATATGTATATGTATCAAGATCTTTTGAGGGACTTTACTACAAATACTCAGACGTTATATTATATGTATTAAACAGTTTTAATGTTGCCGCCATAATTTGTTTACAATCACAATGATGATGTTATTATTTCTTAGTATATCTTAAAATAGCTGAGCTAATTTTACATTAGTACCTATATAATAGTGCATGCATGGTTTGGCAAACTTTCAGAGACAACAGAGGCCTTGTATATATATTTAGTGACTGATATTTCCCTTTTGAATATTTGAGACTTGTCTGCCAAAAATGAGCGTTTGTCATTGTAAAATAAAACCATTACCCTTCACACCGCACTTAAGCTTGTCAATGCCTCCCTACCATTCCTGTCGTACAGTTGATATATATAAAGCAGGTGGCGCACAAGGGCAGATTATTGAACTTTCGCGGGTGTCATTTGTTAGATGAGTATCGATATCGATCTACGAGTAGATGCTGGTAAGGGTTCGGTGGGACGGTACATTAATTCTCATTTTTTTTATACAGGCTTTTAAAATTGTTTTATTTTAGTTTTTGGCCATTTTCTGACGAAATCTGTACATTTGTGGTCCTGAAGACCTAGTATTGCACCGAAATCATCTGAAATTTGGTATGGGTATGCTTTATAAATCTACCAACAACAATTTATTATAATTTTTTGCATACTCTCCCTTCAACTTGTATCATTTGGGGCTTTTTGACTGTACTGTTTTCAGATAAAAAATTACAGTATACTTGGGGGGTGAGTCATCAGAATTACATGCACAGCAAGAGCCAATAGGCATGCACCTTTTCTCTATTCTTCTTGCTGATTGGCTGTTGGGATTTAATTGGGTTAACTAACTGCCTTGTATTTCTCCTTGTTTCCCTGTCATGTCGTAAAATGTGATGAAGCCATGCTGCATTTGCTCCAAAGCAAATGTCGGCCTTTTTATTATTTTGTTCATTTTTTTATTTTTTGTCTTTTCCCCCCAGCGTATTGGATAATGACTTGCCAAGTTGGAACCAAAAGATCTGGTTGTTGATTATAACGATCGCTTTCCAAAGGACGTCAAGACGTTTAAACAAATTCATGGAAATGTTGGAGTAAATGTGAATAGACAACAGCAAAACAATACAAGACAAGGTTGCCGATTGGATGTTATCCACTATCTGGCGTAATATCGAGGTGGGAGGGGTACTATATAATATGTTTGGCAACAAAACTATCGTCCATGTTTTGGGACGTGCCAGGGACGTGTTCCAGTGTGCGTCACACAACAAGTCGTGAGCTCTGTTATCAGATGATCCGCCATATTTGTACCTGACCTTGTCATCTCTTACGTCAAGGTCAGACTTTGTTTGGCCCATTTTTGGAACTGAAGGTCACGATCGAACAGTTATTTACTCACTCATATCAGGGTGACCTTTTGTCGACCTTCAACATCATAATTGGAAAAATATTACATTTAGAAACCATTTAATTTCTGTTTGGTACATTGAAAAAAAGTGAAAAATGATGGTTTAATTCTACCTTTAGAGCTGTTTCAAAGTCTTCGTCAAATCTGAGGATGCCATCATTGTTGACATCTGGAAGATACAAAAATACATTAATGTATAATGTGATACAATGTAGATTAGTGTGTGTAGCAATGATGTCCACTGCACGGCTAAACAACATGCGGGCATTTCTGTAGGGATTTCTCCGGAAAATTACGAATCGCACAAGAATTCGAATCCTTTTTAACCTGGAATCCAGACCTTTTTCCAAGGCCTGCAGATGCCAGATCTTCGGCACCCTGAGGCAAAATCACTGGGGTGGGCTTTTACAGTTGACTTGGCAGGGAAATAAGCTCACAGTTAGCCTGGATACCAGACCGTTGTCAGGGCGAACTATAAGGGGGAACTGTGGTAAAACTTCCTTGGTGACTTCCATGTTGGCCATGCATGGAGCCGAGGCGCTAGCCAGTATAGCCCTGGCAAGAGCCTGGCACCCAGGCTAAAGCCCACAGTGCCGATTAAAGCTAACCTGAACCAAACTAAACTTAACCTAACCAGCCTTAGACTGCCAGTGACCAACATAAAATTCAAACTGTTAGCTCACAGCAGTGAACAATCAGTTCCATGTTTGCACGTTGATTCGGTATTCTGACAGAGTTTCACGTCTCGCATTCTTACCACTGACAAAAGACAATCACAGCAACGAAAAAGGGTTGTTTACATGTACACGTGATCTGAATCAGTAAATACGAATAATGTGCTGGGCTCACGGTCATGTTATGTCGATCAGGTTTGATGCATGATCTTGTATTTGGTACCTTTATTAGCCAAGTCATAAAAACTGCCCCTTCGTATCGACCTTTGCTCTGTGGTAAGGCCGGGATCGTGCAGTCGGTACAATCCCAAACCTTAACGAATCAAAGTTCGTCAACCGTTGTAACTATGATTAATGAGATATGCCAGTTTGTCATATTTTCAATTTATGAAATGATAGAGGAAGGTGGTGGATCATGGCAAACAGTACTAGTACCAGTACTATTAGAACTAATATATAATACTAGTATACATGGACCTGGTATGAAGCAATAGAGTAATATTAATAGTAACAGTATTGTCTTACCCCTTCGTATATGTAGTTTGCCACAGAAGAGTTTGGAATGAATAACAATCGTGGATTGTCCTAGGAGAGATTGGAATTCCCCTTTCTCCTTGGATTGATTTTGATTTTAATTTGTCCTAGGACAATTCGCGATTGTCATGGATCCCAGTCCCTACCGTGACATATACTTACATGTACGTATATATGTATACAATCATGGTACATGTTTACGTGTTTTGCAAACTTGACTAACGTTATAGTTGCCAAGGTGACTTAAAAATACAGTTGCCCAAACGCAAAGCTACATACGAGTAGTTCACTTGTCAAAGCTTTTTTATGTTACTGTTTATACAAAGAAAGAAATAACAAGTATAGTTACACCCACCGTAGAAGTCGAAGCAGTTCTCTATCTTCTTCCTCTGGAAGTCGGTTAACACAGCGACTTTGGGATCAGCATCAGTGCTGTACAGCCGGGAGAGGGCAGGCATGGACGCCGTGAGGGGAGTGTACGTCTGCCGGAGTCTGACACCCACGGGAAGAAGTCTTCTCACGGCGGTAGAAGCCATTGCTGCACCGCAGGGTGACCCGACGGGGTTGTGTTTTGACTGTGCAGGAGCTGCACTTGTGACTTCTCACACAAGGTGGCGTTGTTTTATATTTTGGCTGGCACCACCTGTTTTGGCAATGCCTGTGTGTGCGAGCCCTCTCATTTGTTTATATCTTTCCCGTTTTGCCAGACAACATGGTGGCCAAAAGAAACAAGGACACACAGGACAAATAGGATTACTGTGGAGGGTACTAGCTAGCTTGCGCAATTGACTGACGGTCACCTTGGCCAAAATGAAAGAGAAGGCGGATCAGGACACATGAAAGTTGACGTGTAGTGACCCTTAATAAATAGTGCAACAGTTTTGTTGATTTTGTTTTCGACACATTTGTTTTCGACGCATTTCGATGTATGTTTTTTTAATGTTTTACTGTATGTTGTCCTCCTTTGTTCTACTGTATGTAACATTATCTTGTAACAAGCTGGACCCCAATAAATAAATGAATGAATGAATGAATGAATGAATGAATGAATGAATGAATGAATGAATGAATGAATGAATGAATGAATGAATGAATGAATGAATGAATGAATGAATGAATGAATGAATGAATAAATAAATAAATACATACATACATAAATACATACATACATAAATAAATAAATACATAAATAAATAAATAAATCTACCCTGTCGGACCCCACGGTAACATGGTTCAACCCAACCCCGCCCCAGGGCACTTCGATTGTGTGGTACAACACTGTCATTAAGTCTGTGCGCTTGGGTGCGCCGTGTATTCAATCACACTGACCTCTCACACCGATCCCGAACAACGAGCTTTAAATATCATCGACCTTTTGTTGACAACGTGACCCAGCCCAAACGAGAAAAAAAATGGCGCTCACAGAACAACTAGGCCATGGCAACGAGAAAAAGGCGCGTGTACCGGTATCATGAAATATTTACTAGTACCAGCACAGCGTTTTTGGAAAGGACTACCGACGACGTTTCTAAGCATGGACTCGGACTCGCTCGGTCGACTGCCGAGGGTGACGTTACAGAGACTAGGACTCGCCATGTCCTTCCTGGTCCTACTGAACTTCTTCCTCAGTTTCCAAGACGTCGTGAAGGTAGAGATACGTCTCAGAAGACGCGAGCATACCTGGCTGACGTACCACAGGTAAGGCCTGGTCACAATCGTTGTTATTGTTGTTGTTGTTGTTGTCTGGAGGCATTGTGCCCTGTGCACTGGATTACGAATTCACACTGAGGTATTCTGGTAGTAAATGTATCACATAAAAACGAACAACGTTTCTTTGTTGTTGTGTTTTCTTCTTTTCTTTTTTTACGCTTATACCAGCGATTGGTGACCTAAAAGGGCTGAAATAGCCCGGGGCAATATTTTAGATCAACAAACAGATACGTGTAGACCACCTTATCTCTTGTCGAAAACAGTCTTGAATAGCAACGTCCTGTATTTACAACCACGTGTTACACAAGAGCCGACGTTTCGATGACTGTCTGCCATCTTTAACAAGGCAATTATGACTTGGTCACTGCCCTGATAAAGATAGAAGACGGTTTTGAACGTTGCTTTTCAGTCATTCACCAACCCGATTAAGGGGGTACACCCCAGTTTATTTGGCGTCTCTATTCGAAGCTGCACACCCTCAAATCTAGCGACCGTCTCTGCCGTGGAATAATTCGGAAGGAGGATAACTGTATATGGGACGAAAGGATATCTCTTCAGCTACAAGACCAGCTGAGTTTGGTTTCTTCAACCTCTTTAATTGTGGTAAAATCAACAGAAAACAAGCATTAATTTGACTACAAAATTAATACACAAAATTGGGTATTTTCGCGTAGGATAATCCCATGAAAAAAATTTTCGGGCAGAAATGACTGATGCTGGCGGAAAGACCCAAGCCTTGACTATACCCGAGTAAATTATAAAGAAAATTCTAGTACTGTAATTTTTTAAATCGTCCACAGCGCGAGGGGTTGCAAATCCACCACTAGGAAGGCGCAGAGCGAAATCTAACATCCGTGTCCATAATATCACCAGGGTCCATAATATCACCACCTTGAGAAACAGTGTGCTTAAAGATATTTTTACTGCAACATACTTTTGGTATGCACTCCTTCACACATCAAATGTACACCTAGGGTATGTTGCAGTAAAATATCTTTAAGCACACTGTTTCTCACTTAGGTGGCGATATTATGGACCCTGGTGATATTATGGACACAGATGTTAGGTCAAACGGCCGGATTACACTTAGCGCGCAAGAATACCCGGAAGTAAGGTTCGGAGCCAAAAGAAATTTTCACCCCAAAATCACAATTTCTTACACTCTTTAGCCATGTTAATGTTAACTAATATTTCATGGCTGTTTATGAGAAATGTCACCTCAAACTTGGACCCTCAAAACCCTGTCGTCACTTTTTTTACCCCCGCACTATCACGTGGAAGAACTGGGGTGGGCACCGTTAAATTATTCACGAACGGAAACAGTCTTTCAATACAGTCTTATCCTGTACATATTTTTGCTTTTATCTCGTTCTGACAGAGTTAACGATTCTGGCGATCTCAAGTCTTACAACAAAACATCGTCCAACAATCGCTCCCGGGATGCTTTGCGGCCCAAGTATCACACCGTTGAGTCTCTGATGGCGCCAATCGACGTCAGCACTTGGAAAGTAAACAGCACAGAAGTACAGCACTGGAGGTGAGGTTGTCAATATTCCTGTGTGTTAAGCCATATCAATTGTGTATGAAAAAGATGTAACATTTTAAGTCATTTTTTCTTCTTCCTCTTCTTCTTCCGTTCCAAACAGATAAGATCAATGACCTTAACAAGGCGTCTGTCACCATGGTAACTGGTGCTGTAGCAGACACCACGCGGTGCTTGGTTACATTATGTAGCAGAACAGAGCTGGAGGGGCTGGTCACCATATGTATATATGAATGAGCAAGAAAAGATAGAACATTAGTTTGCTGGGATAGACCATATGATATGAAGCATTTGCTTTGCAAATTTTATATTTCTAGTTTCATGATAAATTGCATGCTACTTTTTCAGACGATACATCACTCAGTATTTCGACCCGGAAAAAGACTTCACCGTTCTGAAGTCCCAGTACAAAGTGGGAGATACCGTGAAGTACGAGGTTTCCGTCCGGGACAGATGTAACATCACGGAGGAACTGCACCGCAACATGCCGGAAGTCAACCCTTTGGCGGGAAAGCGCTTCCGGAAGTGCTCCGTGGTGGGGAATTCTGGGATACTTCTCAACAGCGGCTGTGGTCGCGACATTGACTCGGCCGACTTTGTCATCAGGTAGTTTGATAGAATAAAAGGATGATAAAGGATACGCACACACACACACACACACACACACACACACACACACACACACACACACACACAAACACACACACACAAACAAACACACACACACACAAACACATATTTGTGTTGTATAGAATACATGAGCATTTTTGATTTACGAAGAATTTAATTGTAGCTACTTGACAGTTATAACTAACGTTTCTGTGTTTTTACTCAGATGTAACTTGGCCCAAACCCTGCCCTACGTCCATCTGACGAAGATAAAGCAACTATCAGTCTGTAGTACTTAGTAAACTGTAGTTTTACTTAGACATCAGTTATAACGCGTTTTTGTGTTTTTATTCAGGTGTAACTTGGCCCAAACCCTGCCCTACGTCCATGACGTCGGCATTAAACACAGCCTGACGACCATGAACCCCTCGGTGATGAGTCACGACTACAGGTACCTGTGGTGACAAGATATTGGACATCGTAGAACAAGTGGCATTTCAAAACCTACCAAGAAAACTTAGGGAATCTCATCCTTTAAAGGCATCCAGTGCAGTTTTTAGGGCTTGGAAACCCAGATTTTTCAAAGTCAATATTCTAGTCACTTATCTACGTACTAAGCTGAAACAACACCATCCCAATGTATATGGACATTCATGAAGCAAAAATGTCCAAAATTCTGACGAAAAACGGTCACTGGAAGGACCAGGATTGATTTTTAAGGTACCACCCAGAAAATAAAGGATTAATCTTGGAGCTTGTTTCTGCAGTTTTAAATGCTTAAAGTATGAAATACTGATTCAAATGTGCTATAGTATGTGTCAATATCATAAATCATTATTCGGAATATTTCCAGTTTCGCCGCCCTGTAAATGCGTTGGATGTCTTTTTATGTTTACCGAAGGAAAACATGTTGTTTTTACTCAGTTTCTTCCTCTTCTGCTTCTTCAAACAGTGACCTATGACCTGACCAATGACATGATTTGTTGACGTCTGTCACCATGGTGACTGGTGTTGGGTTACATAATGTTGCAATTTCATGGTCTGCTCTGCTCCTGTCGCCATATACTAGTAGTACATGTATGTGAATGTGTTTGAGTAAGAATTAACAGAGCAGACCATGTCCGAGAATAAACATTATGCATTTGCTTTGCAAATGTTACTTCACTAGTTTAATTTCAAATTTCTTGTCATATATAACAGGTATCTGGACCAGAACGAAACCGTCAAGGCCAGGTTCGTGGACAGACTGCGACAACTCGGGGACTCCATCTTCTACCAGTTCGCCTTCGTCAACAAGAACGGCAGGGATTACATGCAGTGGACCAACGAGATCATACTCAACGAGAGTCTACCGGTTAGAAGCGTCTTTCCACCGCGGAATTGCAACGGTTTGATTAGAAAGTGAGCAGTTTTCTGTATCAGTATCTGTGTAGCCGGTATAACCGCCCTTCGGCGTAAACACACCAGCTTCGCAGGCACGCGGCGCGGTGGCAGCTGGCTATATTACACATGCAGAACGGCCTGTTACATCCAACCTTTGCGCATCTAACTGTCGGCGTTGTTTAAAGCTATCTAATACTGATGTCCCAATTCTGCTATCTGTCTACTGCAGAATATATTACATGTATAAGGGAGTGTGATATTTTTGGCGAAAGTTCTAGGACGGAAGTAATGCTTTGGGTGGTGCTAATTATGCTATGTTTGTATGTTAGTGTTCCAAAGTGAGTGGATTCCACTTGATTGTCAGGGGTTTAAATTTGTCCCGGCATGCCCTGGATTCAAGTATATGGTCACCAGGAATGTATGAAACATATTAAAACCATGATGTGATATTTAGCGAAGTTTTGTTATACCATCGTGCGAGTGATAATGCATTCTATGATGTCATTCATTATGTTTACCGAAGGAAAACATTTTGTTTTTACTCAGTTTCTTCCTCCTCTTCTGTTACAAACACTAACCTCTGACCTGGCCAATGACATGATTTGCTGACGTCTGTCACCATGGTGACTGGTGTTGGGTTACATAATGTTGCAATTTCATGGTCTGTTCTGCTCCTGTCACCATATACTAGTAGTACATGTATGTGAATGTCCATGTCCGAAGGTAAACATTATGCATTTGATTTGCAAATGTTACTTCTCTAGTTGAGGCAAGTCATATCTACATGTAGTTCCCGGAAGTTTGAAATCTTTGGTTCCACTGTTCCCACAGAGTTTGGAGCAGGACGAGAGAGTTCCAGTTCAAGCGTCCTTCCTCAGGCATGTACATGATCACGGTGGCTCTGACAATATGTGACGAGATCCACGTCTACGGCTACTTTCCCTTCAAGGAGGACCACCGCGGCAACCGGCTAAGGTACTACCGCGGTTGGGGCGGGTTTTTCTTCGGGGCTACTGGAGCTCTTCCCCGCCCGCCTGAGCTAGATTCCCCGGTAGGTTTTTCACGATGGGAGATTGATAAGCCCCACCAAATCATATCCCGGCGTGCCAAATTCTATAGCTATCACAGGCGTAATACTCTCACGGGCGGTCTATTGAGCTGGGCGGGGGAAAACTATTTAGAGCCCCGAAGACAGCCTGCCCTAACCACGATATAGACTGGACACCAGATTATCTTCATGGACGATTTCTCTACTTCTTGGTTACTCTCTAGTCTCCACCAGACTTCTTTGCAGGATGATAGTAGAAATTTGCTTGGAGAAGGAGTATGAGAAGTCGCTATCCCCTTTGGCCGTGTCTAAACGGAATCACCCAAGGCGGTTGACATGTGGTTTACCCCGAAGCCGGTTTCAAGTGGCTCCATGTGAACGCTCCAAATCACATTGAAAGCGCCTCGAGCCCAAGCCACTTCGAGAGGTGGTTTCGAATCGGTTTCCCCGCATCGCGATTTGCGTCTGAACGCAATGTGATTTCAATTTTGTGACCTCAGAGCAATTCAGGCAGCCAGTATGGCTGCCTGCGAGTCTGTTGTCAGTGTGGTTGTAATTGAAATGGTGTATGTCTGGAGTTTGCAATTTTGAAATAAACCATTCTACTACAATGTGATTTCGCTTGGTCATGGATTACGGGGTGATATTTCTTTATTTATATGCAATACCAACTTTTACGTGGCAGCAACTTAAAGAGCAGTAATGGTAAAATAATGTGTCCGTTCTAGGACGAGCTTCACCGCCTCTGGCGGGACCACGTCGGCATTCGGCCGAGATACGCTGGGAGGGGGGGCATCATCAAGCAGGTCGTTGACCTCTGACATTAATAACACGCCGCCTTGCGTGTTATCATCAAACAGCAATAAATGTAGCTCAAGCGCATTATGTTCGGACACGGTTTCACAGGTGTGTGTGGCACGTGGACCAGATGTGAGGAATGTGAGTTACCCGAATCGCGGTTTGGGTGATTCCGTATAGACACGGCCTTTGATGTCCACTATTAGGTTTTACATACCTATGTATTGAATTTATCTATGAAATGTAACAAATTCCGTTGAGCAAGCGGAAAGAAGGTTGAACAGCTTTGTGCGTTTATCATTATAGAGTGGACAATCCATAATGAAATGTCGTTCATCTTCGATAGTACAAGTTTATTGCAAATTCATACCCGAGGGCTAATTTGCAAGAACATGATAACAAATAAGCAGTAAAAATTACAATAAGTAATGCTAATGCTACTTTGGATATAGTTATTGTCGGGTTGGATTTCTTTTCTGTGTGCAGTGGAGTATGAAATGGCCGATATTTTGTGCGATGTATTTATTGGGGGGGGGGGTTAAATGCAGTTTTTTGTAGGCTGAGAAGGTGGCTAAAGCTTGGGAACATTTTGGTGAGCATTTCAAATAACTTATCTCTTTCGGTGCTATAATAAGCGCAATGGCTTCATCCTCCATCGCATTTTTTTTACAACATTCACATATTCTGTCGTTAACAGATAAATTGAATGTTGCAGGTACCACTACTACGACCACAGGCGGTACGCAACGGGCGGTCTACACGCCATGCCGGAGGAGTTCCGGGCCCTGAGGATGCTGCACGACAGAGGAGTCCTCAGACTCCACAACGACAGATGTAGACATTTACCTGATTAGGCCACAGCAAGTAATTATTATGGATGTCATCAACGCGCGCATTAATTTTTGCCTGATTTTTTGGGGGAAGAAAAGAAGAAATTTTGTTGCCCTCTGACTGTGGTCAACATGCCGAAAATGTGCAAAGATGTCTCTTCCCATGCCGGAACTTGGATGGCAGATAAATATAAAGAGAAGAGACAAGACAAGGCTATGATTTAATGTTTTGTCTTTTACTTTGATACTGTGATGTATTTTATTTTATATGTGATGGTGTTTGTATTTATGCGATGTTCCCATGCACTGAATCAAAACCATTTGTACAATGATTGAAAACTTTTATCTTTCAAAGTTCTTTCAGTGAGAAATGAATGTTGTAATAGTCGGCAGTAAACTTAACACAATGTAGGTATCATTTCTTGTTGAACATGGTCAAAATTTGAGAATGTAGGAATCTTGTTTTTTTTACCCCCGTCTTGTTTTTTTTTTTTCCCACTCGCATTAGATTTAGAGTCTGTGGAGAATGTCATCCATAAAATTTACTTCCCGTGGCCTTAAGTCAAATACCAATCAAACTCTACTACTGGATAAATTACGGAGATTTCTTCCGGACGTCTCGAGTGACATCCGCCACTCTTCTTCGCCGTCACTACATGACTAATTGACCTAATTAAGTTTCGCCAATCAGTGGTAATGCCTTCTCTGACGTCACCCGTCTCGGAAGGTGCCATTGCGACATTGAGCTCCACCAATCAGAAGCAAAGCCGTCCTATCTGACGTCACCTAACAGCTCACTAGGGCGATACCATCTCTCTCTGACGTCACATATCCCAGAATGCGTCATAATAAAAAAATGATTTTGACCTTTGCCTATGACGATGGAGTTTTTTTTTGGGGGGGGG
>NW_017804575.1:2697655-2697793 GCF_001625305.1 Branchiostoma belcheri
ACCTTCCAAAATGGCATTTCGTGCATTTTTGAGAGGATTTCCAAGAAAAATCAGAGATAAATTTTTATTCAATGACAAAGGGAGCAGTTTGTCTACGATTCCAGTCCATCTTTTCAAGAAAAAATCTTGGACCTTTAC
>NW_017804575.1:2698105-2733077 GCF_001625305.1 Branchiostoma belcheri
CCCCCCCCCCCCCTCGGCTACGGGCATGCTGATACGGAAACATTAGCTCTAAAACTACTCTAATACAGAGGTTCGGCTTCTTCTCGTTTCTTTATGATGATTGTTAAGAAAGATAATAGCCCTCCTAAACTGCTCCAAGGTCAGTCCCGATGACGTTTTCTTCGTGACCACCGCAGGCAAGACGAGTATTCTGAGTGATCTCTCGGCACACGTCCGACCAGTTTTTGGGGGATTGCCGAATGCCGACACAATCAACCTCATTAAAAATGGCGGCTGTGCCAAAACACCGACGAGTAGTCTCGTCTAAATCAGCTTAACCTTGTCCCCAAAATGTGACAATTGTGACTTGATCTTTGTGTATACTTGGAGGAAAAGTCTCACACAGACACCAGAGCGACAATGAAACGACGCTTTCAGTACCTTTCCACCAGGTTAGTGCCTTATTATAAGGGTTTCAATTGGGGAGGGGGGTGGTAAGGTCTTGTAGGTCGACTGGGCGGCGATAACAGGGAAACTAAACACACAAAGTTAGTTTACAGACAGTAAAATGTGGTCACGAAGTTTGAGAGGTTAAATATATCTTTGAAAATCGTGTTTACATGTTGTGTGAGTTTTTGAGTATATTATAAGTTCCCAAATGCTAGCTTATCACACGTGATATCTTGCTTGGCAACATTTTGTAACTCTTTGTAACTTCCTCATGTATTAAACACTAGAGTACAGTCACTTAGCTTTGAATTGTAACAGCGTTAAAATCAGTAATTAAAAAAATTCTCTCGGCCTCAAAATTCATTTTTGTCAGCCTCCTCATGTGTTTTTGCTGTGTTCAACTCTTCAAATTTTCGCCCGTCATTTGACGACTCATTTTAACGATCCAGTCGCCTGGGGGTGCGATATGATCGGCACTAAAAAGACCTTGATATTTCCATTTAAATAGGCCATGTTGATTTGATTATTGAGAACACCGAAACTAGCATATTCTTAGTGGAAAATGATCTAATTTAGGGGAAAAGTGGCCACAATACAACACATATAATTATCCAAATCCTTCTTCTGCTTGGAGATTTTTCTGTCCCACTTTAACACAAAGTTCAATCCGTGCATAGTTTCATCAGGTTGGTAAGTCACTCAGTAAAGAGACTCTTTTTACATAACCAAGTCTTTTATTCAGCCGACGTTTCGGTGACCGTCTGTCACCTTCCTCAGGGCAATTCTGACTGGTTCACATTGCACTGCAGCACAGGTGTCGCTGCTATAGATCTGCATTTCCTGACGTACATACCTACACATATGCTTTTGTTTCATAACTATATCCAACTCCTGTACATTTGGGACCGCATTGTAGATACAGTTCCCTGTAATCACGCATGTGTGTAGATATGTAAATATTGTACGTTTGGGAATGCATCTAACAGCGACACATGTGCTGCAGTGTGAACCAGTCAGAATTGCCCTGAGGAACACTAATAGTAGCCTCTACCAGGCTTGAGGAGGCGGCTGGAAAGAGTAGAAATCGGCCAAAATAGAGAGATAAGCATGCCAAGGGAGTTTGGCCGTTGAGAGAACATTTGTGGGGCGACGAACTCTCTCTATTTTGGCCGATTTCTACTCTTTCCAGCCGCCTCCTCAAGCCTGGTAGAGGCTACACTAATAGATCGACGGTCACCGAAACGTCGGCTGAATAAAACACTTGGTTGTGTAAAAAGAGTCTCTTTACTCACAAAGTGCAATGTTTTTAGGAGCAGACTGTTTGGATTTCGCAAGACCCCCTTCAACATTGTCCTGATCGTCTTACTCCCGTGTCTGTTAATACTTCCGTACGTGCTTCTACACGGAATTCGACTTGGAAGCGAAGAGGAGACGGTCATCACCAAAACCGACGGCACAGATTCGGAAGAAATTCTGCAAGATTTCGTAAACGGCAGCACGCATGACACAGACTCAACTGAAACAGACTCAGAAGAGACATTTTCAGAAGAAGAAGAAGAAGAAGATTCTGACTCGGACGAGTGGAGCTTCAACCCGCTGCCAGCCCTGAAGGCTCTGTGGAGTAAAACAGAGACTCCCCTACCAGATGTACCTGAGTTAGACACGGTAGAAGATCAGTCCAGTCAGCCCAGCACCAACCCCATAATACAAAGAATAGAGAAACACTGGAACGTAAAACTTTGCCAAGCCTTGCAGTAAGTTCAATCTATGATCTATGATATATACGTATCTTTCCATTTTCATACATCGTTATCATAACTGTTGAGCCCTGGTATATATTGTGGGTGGTAGGATGTGGTATAGCCTAACTGAACCTCGCTTTTCGCAAGATTTTCGCTCCCAGAATTTAGGGAGACCCCCCCCCCCCGAGCTTGGGTTTCACAGGCTAGATGTGGTATAGGGTCACCAGGAATGTGTACTGTGTAATCGAGGTATGAAACATAAACCATGACCATTGTGCAATGCCTACATGTAAGTGAATTACGCCATACGATCGAATGCGTAATAATCTATTCTATGATGTAATTCATTCGGGTATTTCCCCATGATCATACAATTCTGTTCCGATAAATTGAGGGATATCCGAAACAGTTCCAAAAAGTCTAAAATTTCCCATTTCGAAGGCTTTATATAAGCAATTGTGCTGTTTGCCTGATACTCGTTAAAAAAATCTTCTACCACCTTCAGGAATTTAAGTCGACGCTTCTACGACCCAAGACGACACGTCATCCACCTCAGAGAACTGTACAAGTTCCAGAGATACTGTAACTACTCCACCTTCACCTTAAAGACTTCCAAGACAAGACCCTGTGACGTCGTCAGCACTCCCATAAAACAGTACCGCACGTGCGCAGTGGTAGGAAACGGAGGCATCCTCCTAAGCAGCGGTTGCGGCGCCGAAATAGACGCGCACGATTTCGTCGTCCGTTCCAACCTCCCTCCCACGCTACCCTACCGGCGAGACGTCGGCATCAGGACCAACTTCACGGCGGTCAATTACGAGCGCCTCATCCAAGTCAGGGACCAGCTGAAGTCGACGAATCCGCGCGTTCTTGACGACGTGTTCACGCGGTTCCGGATCTCTCCTGGGATGGTGTTCGCGTACGGACTGAGTCTTAACGACGAGCGGAACCAGAGGAGAATGACGGGGACGGCGCGGACCGTCAGGGAGAGAGGCCTGCCGGTCACGTTCGCGTTCGCCCACCGATCGTACATGGACAGCAAAGGGTGGGTAGACTGGTGCAATTCACCAATTTCACACTTCCCATAATGCCTAGTAAAAGTCACGGATATGACGTAAGACCACCCCCTCCCCCTTCCTCGATGTAATATTTCCAACAAGTTCTATCGACAAACTGGTCAACTATTGTTTTGAATTATTTCTCTAGTATAAAGCGCATGCATTAAGTGCATTTTGTTGGAATTAGAGAAAATGAGGTACCTTCTATCGTTCTAATATACGTAATGCGACCGTGCGAGTAGGAGATAGAAGGTATTCTTCGATAGAAGGTAGAAAGATAGAAGGTACGTCATTTTCTCTAATTCCAACAAAAAAGCAGGAAGGATTTAGACTCCTGTCACCATATATGTGAATGTGTTTGAGTAAGAATTAACAGAGCAGACCATATGCGAAGGTAAACATTATGCATTTGCTTTGCAAATGTTACCTTTCTAGTTTAAAGTTAAAACTTTTGTTCCAACACAAAAAAATTCTCTCACCTAGAGCTTTCGACCAGTCACTCTGGTCTTCCTCAGTAGACTGACCCAGTGAAGATTGTTTTGTTACCTTTCTAGTGTTGTTCTATTGTTTGCCCTTTAGGATGTGGTATCTACTGTCTGGTAAGAAGAACCACCTCCCGTCCACGGGTCTGAACGTGATGGGGCTGGCCTCGTCCTTCTGTGACCGGATCTCGCTGTACGGGTACTTCCCCTTCGACTCGGACATACACGGCAAGAAGCTTCCCTACCACTACTACGACCAGAAGCTGGCAGAGGGCTCACACAACATGGCCAACGAGTTCATGATCTTCAGGACGCTGCACGATCTCGGGATCATCCGACACGTCATAGGTCCCTGCGAACAGACTTGATTATTGATCATTATTGTCTTCGTCAGAAAGACTATGAAATTGTCTCGCCGCATTGTGGGTGACTGCGGATTTATCGGAATAACTCTTGAAGGCATTGTTCGACGTCCATGATTTTTGGCAGGCAGATTACCGTTGTTGAGGCCAATGCTAAGTGCAAGTTTGGGCTTCGCGGGGGGTCCGTACGTCACTGCAGTGGACTTTTTTGTGTTTGTGGCTTGTGAGCAAAATAACTCGAGTATATTTAAACAGATGTTCATGATTTTTGGTAGGCAAGCTACCATTGTAGAGGCCAAGGTCAAGTTCGAAAACGGGCCTCGTGGGGGGTCCCTATGTTGCTGCAGTGGACCTTTTGTGTTAGATAGTTTGTCATATTAATTTTACTTAAGCTGAAAAATTGTGCAATTTTGTCTAACAGCACCAAATCTGGCACACATGTAGTTGAACATATACTACACAAATCTGGATATGGCTCAGGCATCTCAATTTCTGCCCAGAAGCGCCGTGACGTCATCTTAAATTTAGAACCCCCAAAATAGGCGAAGCGTTCTAGTGCTCTGATTATGGGGGAGGGGCAAAAAATTAAACATCAATATTTCTCCCTGAAAATTTGTATGCCTCCATAACCTACTACGTACAAGGTACACAAATCTGTTAAGTTTGTTTGTGTATAGTATATCGTATATGTTCAACTACATGTGTGCCAAAGTTGGTTCTTTTAGACAAAAGTGCACAATTCGGCTACTTTTGCCAGCTATGCCGCTGGACTATTAGTTGTGTAGGAAATTGGCAACTTTATATATTGAGTACAATGGGTACTCCTTCTAGTGAATTAATGAGATAGAGGGTCGCTATCCCATTAGTTCACAAGAATAAGAAGTGCTGGGATCTGTTGTACGTAGTGAAATAATGTGATACGTTTATGACAGCTGTTATCACGTACGACTTAAAGTAGTTATCACGGTTTTCGACTGAAATCCTTTTTTTTTAATGAACAAAAGCTGAAGCTCTGTAAACTAGCGCCTTGGAGCTTCCATCCTACAATTTAGACAGTCATACACTGTTGTATGCTAAATAAAGACTGTCTCTAAATTTTACTATGTATAGTGTGATATTATAACCCGTGCATTGTCGAAATATCACTTTGAATTCTGCGTGACTTATAACTTATTTGTTCATGATAGTAACATCAAAGATATGATTATTATTATTTACACATCTAAATGTACGTTAAGCTACAATGTTTATACAGAACCAAGTTGAACAATAAAGTTTTATTTGTCTTGTATCCCTTTACAAGGGACGTGCTTTCAACATGATGTATTACGTAAAAATTAATTGATCTAGCCATTATGTCGTTAATAGACCCTTTCCAAATATTGCAGCCATTTTGGCGACGTCTCAGGGAGGAGCCTAATGGTACAGTATTGTGTGCTGTTTGCAAGAATTCTAGGAATTGTACAGGCATTTTGTCCACAGGAATGGAATGTCCACAGGAATGTCTCCCTGCTCTGACACACATTTATGCCCACATTCCTGGAAACCCCTGGGAAACCTGTCCATTCACAGAAGATCATGAATAATTGAATGGGATTGACCCATTTGGAGCAATAGAGAAATAATGTAGCGCCCATTGTATAAAAATGCTTCATATATATATATTGAGGGAGAAGGTCCAATCATTGAATATTAACCTCCTTGATTTGATGTATGTTTAGCGAGCTTAATCTTGAACCCAGGACACTTTGATACATACATGCTCTATTCCATGCCTACTTGCACAGAAAAATACTAAAGAACATAATAAAGTCATTAATTAGTCTATGCCACTTCCAAATATCATATTTCTCTCTGCATCTTTCCAAATAACGATTCTACACACTGTTTAGACTAGGGTCAGATATACTGCATCGGTATTGGGGGCTTTAACATCTTCATTCTGAACCAGGATTCTTCAGAAACCCCTCCAGACCCTCACGCCCAGACCTCCATTGACCTCCTATTAATTGTTCAATTATGGGTGGATGCGCCGTGAATAATTTAAACATTTAAAAGGTGTGTTTGGGGAGGTCTCCACAACACATTCGATGTTGATATATAGCAGTCACGAAACTATTAATTTAATCGACGGGTCACCAAAGTGGCCTATCTATCATCGGAGAAAGCTGAAATTTAGGCTTTCTGTAAATCGTTTTTTTTTTTCACGACAGTTTGTGAAACGGCATTGGGACTATTTTATAAGTGGGTGTTGTAGAGGTTTGGCGTTGCCTCGGGCTACGGACCACAAGGTTGCAGGACGACTACGTGTGACACAACCGAAGCGGGGTCATAGGTTATACTGACGGCCTTTTGTCCTTGTCCTATCTACTGAAGTATATGATTCATCTAGCCTCCATCAGGCCTTCCTACGGGGGATTCATCTAGCTTCCACCAGGCCTTGCTACAGGGGATGAACCTAGCCTCCACCAGGCCTTCGTACGAGGCTACCGATCGTAGAATTCGGCAAAAAAGCGAAGAATAGTTGGCTACTGAGGAGAGTCAGTCCGCGGGAAGGTTAATTTTCCGCCTCCTAACTGCTCGGGTAATTGAACTCTACCGTGGCTTAACTCCCCTGGCCAATTATTCTAGCTATTTAGTAATTACAAGGCTAAATTTTTACTATTTTCGAACCCCCGTTGTTCGTCCGGTGGAGACTTCTTTTGAATGACAGGGCCATGGAGATTGTACACCACGACGTAACAAAACTGAACACTCGGTGATTCTGCGTCTTTGCGCCATCTTTGAACCGATCTTCGGTTACAGGTATGCTGCTTTTACCATATCTTTCACCATACTTCCATCTCTCTCTCTATGGCAATCACTCGTCATCTTTCTTTGCAATCGGATACAGATTCATGTACAGATATACAGATACAGATTTTTCCGAGTAGGATGACCGTGTCAGTCCCTACACCTGAGTGAGGGTCACAGTTGACACGGTGGCCTTCGCGTGGATTTGTTTAAGATGAATAACAGGTTGAGAATCTAAGACCCACACACTTGGGCATACGTCTTCCATACTTCTAGGTACCTACTCATGTGTAAGTGTGACAAAACTATGCTAATACAGTTGCAAACGTGGCTCTAAATACGCCACTTCCAAGAGATAACAATAGTCTTAGGAAAAAAAACTTCTAGAAATGTGTAGTAGGGGTTACTGTTAAGCTGTTTTGCGTTTGGTTTCGTTGTGAACAATTGTTCCTGACGTTTTGGAAAGGGCAATTGTTCGGTCACCTATGTATGAATTACCAAATGACCTGAAAATCTATACTGTCAATCGGGCAAAGGGAAAATATTGTGTTCGAATGAGAGAGACCCCTTTCAATTTTAATTATAAGTTTAAGCTATAACCCTCTTACACAATTTGTATACCCCCCTCCACTTGAAATAGTGTCCCTTCGATCCATCCTCAGGGGTAGTTAGTGAATCATCCCTAATCCAGCGGGAGGGTGTGTCAATTGTACTGTATAAAGAAGTATGGAGGAAGTATAGTAGTCTCTAAGAAGAGGTTGCTCACAGGGGAAGATCGTTACCTCTCTATATATGCCCCCCCTTTTTTCTGCCGCTACCCCAAAAGAAAAAAAAACGGGCATATACAATGTATAGAAATTCAAGGTAACTATGTTCCCCATGTGTGAATTATAGTGTAGAATTATAGCACATGTATATTGTAGCCATCTGGTTTACAGTTGTAGACACAGCAAACAATTTGTGGGGTCGCGTGGCGTAGCGGCAGAGTGCGCGACTCGGAACTAAGAGTCCCGGGTTCGAGTCCTGACATGCCACCGGTCTTGTGCCCTTGGGAAAGGCACTTTACACGACTTTCCTCACTTAGCTCAGGTGAAAATGAGTATTGTCCTGTCCTGTATTTGTCCCCTGTGTTGGTGGCGGCATTAATATAAGTTGAAAAAACTTGAGTGTGTCGTCACCACGTCTGGTGATTACATGCTGGAATATTAAAACAAAAAACAAAACAAAACAATTTGGATAAGTAAATAAGGGTGAAAGCAAAAACAAACTGTAACATGATAGCAATGGTCACATCTGTATATCTCCCTTGTTTCTTTCCTTTTTTTTTCTAGTTTTTATGAAGATGTTCTCCTTGTCTAAGTAACTAAACCGCATCTCCCGGATGAGTTTGAAGAAGAGACAACTAGGAAAGGGTTTCCCTACCAGTATTAGGACCTCAAGATGGGTCAGACGCACCCTGCGAACCTTGCGCCACTTTCTTATGGTCAGTCCTCTGTTCATTTTTGGTTTGTTTGTTTGTTTGTTTGTGTGTTTCTTTTGTTTGTGTGTTTCTTTTGTTTGTGTGTTTCTTTTGTTTGTTTTTTTGTTTGTTTGTTTGTATGAATACAAAAGGACAACGAACAACAATTGTTTTTGCTCTGTTCCTACTTCTTATTCTTCTCCAAACACAAAAGGTCAATGACCTGGACGAGACGTCTGTCACCATGGTTACTGGTGCTGCATCAGACACCCTATTGTGTTGTAGCAAGTGGCAGGACAGTGTTGGAGAGTCTGTGAGTGTGTGTGTCTGTGTCTGTGGTTTGTATGTATGTGTGTGTGTGTGTGTGTGTGTGTGTGTGTGTGTGTGTGTGTGTGTGTGTGTGTGTGTGTGTGTGTGTGTGTGTGTGTGTGCGCGCGTGTCTGTGTATGTGTATGTATGTGCGTGTTTGTGTGCGTGCGTACGTGTGCATGTTGAAATTTTGCTTGCGTGCGTGTGCAAGTTGAAATTTTGAACCGTAATTTACAAGAAATCTAAGACTAGAGCTGTACAGTCAAGAATTAGGGTTAGTCTAATATCTTAATTATGTTGGAAATAACCGTTCAAACTTGCTTCATAATGTACATTTATCTGTCTTCCTGTAGATTCGTTGGTCGCCAGGGATGCGCTTACTTGCGAAGATTGTCGTGGTGTACTGCACCTTAGTGTCGCTAGTCGTACTGTCCATGCTATACTACTACCAGGCAATCGACTTCAACTCCAACCTCCAGTACAGCATGGCGATCAGGTGAGGAAAAGACAGACGATAAGGCCACACCAATTTAATTTGTTGTTTCTTGGATTTTTTAAGAAAAAAATTGAAGCGACAGGGCGAAATAAAAATTAGAGAAAACAGGCCAAGGCACCCCATGATAGCCGGAAATGTTACAATACGAGCCATGAAGTGAACATATCAGGCTGGTTTATTATCAAAACAATTTTGAACTTTTAATGAAACAAAATTGCATTGTTACATTCAAAAACTTTAAGAACTAGGAAGAAAAGGACTTTCTTCAACTGTTGGGGCCAAAATATGTCTTTAATTGAGCATTTTGCACTTAATTTAGAAACAAAAATTTTTTTTTTTGCAAATCAGAAAAAAATGGACAGGGCGATCCGAGAAACAACAAATTAAATTGGCGTGGCCTAACGGCCGCAAATGTTCGGTGTGCGCGGACAAACGCATGTTTGTAGATGCGTCGATGAAGGCCACACACAACATACACAAGAATACCAAGTTACTCAAGCAACTGGATAGATTTTGAAAACCGTCAGACGTTTCACCTCCAAGTAGCATCCACTATGTTTCATCAGTGGGGAAAGGTAGTGGATGCTACTTGAAACGTCACTGGCAAAAAGTAGTGAATGCTACTTTTTTTATTTATTTTTTATTTATTGAAACAACAAAGTACAAGACATGGTACAAGACACAGAGGTGGAAACTCTAGCCGAAGCTTATATTAATCACACCCCTGACATAGAATACAAATTACAGACATGACAATGACGAGACAACAAATGAGCGTTTATATATACAAGACTAACGGCGATATAAATCATTCTGCAACTGTAAATCGTTGGGTATTCAGTATAAAGGTTTAAGTAATAATCAGAATTTTTTTTAACATCAAGACGTAAAAGGGGCGAACCCCTCAGTAAAAGATTAATACTGGCTTGGTCAGACAAGTTGCGCAAGTCAAAAGTAGAGTCTACTATATAGGCTCTGTAGGTTGCTGAGAAGGGTCACTCTATGCAAGAATGCTACTTGAAACATCTGACAGTTTTCCAAATCCATCCAGTTGCACGTGGTTGTAGACATTTTCATGTCTGATGGGCATTATTTAAAGACAAATTGAAGAAGGAGGGATACATTTAAACAAGATTAGCCTGGAAATGCAGATCATCATGTAGAACTTGCAATTTCGTCAATTCGTCTTCATCTCTCTGCAATAGCACTGAACTCCGCGAGAGAGCGCTGCAGAGTGGTCACGACACGTGGGACAGAAGCCTGGAAAGTCTCGCGAGACTGTGGAACGAGAGCCTAGCGGGACTGCCCAGGATCGAGATCAAGATCAGGAGTAGATGGCGCTGGCCGTTCTCTTCTACAAGTCATCCTGTCATGACGAGAATAGAGCAGCACTTCAACATGACAAGAATATACGCCATGCAGTGAGTATCTTTAAGCCACAGCAAGTAATTTTTATGGATGACATCAGCGCGCGCATAAATTTTCGCCCGATTTTGGAAAAAAACAAGAAAGTTTGTTGCCTTCTGACAGTGGTCAACATGTCAAAAATGGGCAAAGATGTCTGTTGCCATGCCGTAAGGTGTATAACATATAACTATGAAGAGAGGACAAGGAAAGGCTCTGATTTAATGTTTTGTTTCTTACTTTGATGCAGTGCAGGGATATGTGATGCTGGCTGTGTATATGTCATGTTCCTACTGAATAAAAATAATGTGTACAATGATTGAGTCAAAATTTTAGATGGTAAGAACCTTGTTTTTTCGGTCCGCCTTGTTTTTTTTTCGCATTAGATTTGGAATTTGCGGAGGATGTCATCCATAAAATTTAATTGCTGTGGCCTTATAAGAGGATTAATGCTTGTAAGATCAAAGTGTTTAAGGCATGTATTGAAACAATTCTTTTGTATGGGTCAGAATCATGGGCTATGAATAGGAACTAAACGGAATCTACACGAAGATGCTGCGAGTAGTTTTCAATACACCATGGTGGAAACATACTACTAACTAGAATTCCGAGACCTCATACCTCCATGAAATATGATCTTGATATGTAAATGTAAATTTCTTCTTTAATTGTTCAAATGACCTCTGCATTAACATGATATATGCATCGTGATGTATGTTAACTTTCGATTAACTTACAGATGTCCCAAGTATGGCATTCTCATCATTCACCATTACGAAATCATAGAATTTTCACATTAATTATGCAAATTAGGTCATCATTTGCATAATTAGTATCTGTTGAAGTTCCGCCTGCCATAGGCTACATAGTATAATGTAAAACACTGTAATTATAGAATTTCCTCATTAATTATGCAAATAAAGTCCTCATTTGCATAATTTACATTTAATTATGTACATCTCTCTCTCAGCTACCTACACACCAAAAATAATGAAAATATGTTGTTCCTGTCTGGACTTATTGGCTTTTAAACATTTCGCCAGAAAGTGCCCTGCAGTTCCAGAACAAGCCGCTAGGGGGCCCAAACTCATATGACTTCTTTCCAAGCACGAGAGCTACCTTCCATCAAAATTTCATGACCCTAGCTTGTCCAGATCGCGAGATAATGTAAAACACTGTAATTATAGAATTTCCTCATTGATTATGCAAATAAAGTCCTCATTTGCATAATTTGCATTTAATTATGTACATCTCTCTCTCAGCTACCTACACACCAAGAATAATGAAAATATGTTGTTCCTGTCTGGACTTATTGGCTTTTAAACATTTCGCCAGAAAGTGCCCTGCAGTTCCAGAACAAGCCGCTAGGGGGCCCAAACTCATATGACTTCTTCCCAAGCACGAGAGCTACCTTCCATCAAAATTTCATGACCCTAGCATGTCCAGATCGCGAGATATCAAAACCGGAAGTTGCGCTGCAGTACCAAGGGAAGCCACTAGGGGGACCAAAATCTCATCATTTCCAGTTTTTGTCACACCCTACCAACACACCAAGTATGAAACCAATCCATCCATGCGTTCTTGAGTTATCTTGTTGACCAACAGACAGACGGAAGGACGGACGGACGGACGGACGGACAGATAAACGCAACTGAAAATATAACCTCCATGACACATTTCATGGAGGTAATGAACAGTTATACGAATCGTTACCAAATGTAACTACAGTAGTTAAATGTCGACGACTAAGCTTGGCCGGTCATGTAGTACGTAGCAAAGAACCAGCCAGCTAGTTGGCTTCTACTTTGGAACCCTGACACGAAGGGAAGGATTGGACGTCCAAACATAACACTTAAGAAATTTAACTTATTTCAACAATGAACGACAAGCAGTTCTGGTGATCAAACTTTGTCCGCTCCACCTCTTCGGAGGATGAATGATGATGATGATGATGATAAATGCTTGGTTGTAGTGAAACGACCATGGTAACTGGTCCTGTAGCAGACACCCTATGGTCTTGGGTTGTGTGTGTGTGTGTGTGTGTGTGTGTGTGTGTGTGTGTGTGTGTGTGTGTGTGTGTGTGTGTGTGTGTGCGCGCGCGCGCGCGTGCGTGCGTGCGTGTGTCTGTAAACAAGATAACTCAAGAACGCTTGAATGGATTGTCTTGATATTTGGTACGTTAGTAGGTCTTGATGAAACCTGGAAATGATTACATTTTTGGCCCCCTGGTGGCTTATTTTGATACTGCAGCTGAACTTCCGGCTTTGATGTCTCATGATCTGGACATGCTACGATCACGAATTTTGCGTGTGTGACTAAAAGATAACCTGAGTAAAAAATAACCAATTTCTTCTTTAACAGGAAAATCAGCAGAAACTACTTCAACCCCATCAGACACGTCATAGACTACAGGGACCTTGAGGCGTTTAAAAGAGACTGTAACATCAAGTCTTTCACCATGAAAAACTCCACGGGCGAGAACCGCAAAACCTGTGACGTAGTACGCACTCCCATCACACATTACCGGACATGCGCAGTGGTGGGCAGCGGAGGGATACTTCTCAACAGCAGCTGTGGTGCGGAGATCGACGCGCACGACTTCGTGATCCGGTCTAACCTGCCGCCAACGGTCCCCTTCAGTAAAGACGTGGGGAGGAAAACGAACTTTACTGCGGTGAACCATGCGAGGCTTATAGCCGTCCGGAGGGCGCTGAAAGCCAGAAACCCGGCCATAAGAGCGGCCATGTTGGCACGTTTGAGCTCGTCCCCAGGCATGGTGTTCGGTTACTCGCTGAGTTTGCCGGACAGCAAAAAGAACTCACGATACCTGCACTCTGTCTACATGATAACGAAGGAACATAACGTCCCTGTGATTCCTGCTTTCTCCCACCAGTCCTACATGTCGTCCAAAGGGTACGAAAATGTTATTTTCGGACTTAAAGAAAATAAAACTGACATTTTGTGTAACTTGACGTTAGTTACGGTAATCACCGTTGAATTAGAATGAAGGAGTGTAGAAAAAGTGTCATATATGCACTTTCAACAGCTGTGAAACGTATTTCTAGCGTTAATAATGAAAATTCATTTAGATGAAAGCTGTTTAAAGTTAAAACTTTAGGTCCAACACAAAAATTCTCTCACCTAGAGCTTTCGACCAGTTACTCTGGTATTCCTCAGTAGACTGACCCAGTGAAGCTTGCCACGTGGCTTCTTTGAAGTGTGACGTCAACACTGGGTCAAAGGTATCTGGTGGACGATGTCGGCGCCCGTCGCAGTTCAATGAAGGGTGATGGGCCCTGATGTATATGGCTTCCTTCACCCCTCTCAAGGACCAAAAGTTTAACTTTAAACATGTAACTACCATCACAGATGAACATAGTGATAGCATTTAGATGGTTCTTATGTCTTTACTTTCCCTCCAGATTGTGGTCCAAAATGGGAGGCAGGAGATGGACTCTTCCGTCCACCGGTCTGAACGTGTTTGGTCTCGCCTCGACGTTCTGCGACCGGATCTCGATGTACGGGTACTTCCCCTTCCCGGACGTCGATGGGAGACCCATCCCCTACCATTATTACGACGGCGTCAAAAAGCCCCACTCAGCGCACAAGATGAAGGGAGAGTTCGACATGTTTCAGAAGCTCCACCGCCAGGGCTTGCTCAGACATGTTGTGGACAAGTGTGATCCTACGTTATAATGGTCCGCAATGAATATGCGCTAGGAAAGTGCAATACCAGTCGTTGCTACAAGGGGGCGTAAGTGAGTTGGGGTTCAAATCTCCAGGGTTTGCTAGATCGTGTGGAAGCGTTCTGACCAGTGACAAGATGAAGGGAGAGTTCGACATGTTTCAGAAGCTCCACCGCCATGGCTTGCTAAGACATGTCGTGGACAAGTGTGACCCTACCTTATAAGTGCCCAGAAATTGAGTGCAACGTCTTTTAAATGTAATCGAAGATTTCAGACTACCTAATTTGCATCTTCTCCATTTTCTTTCGAATGTCGTCCTTCAAGTAAACTGCAGAAACAAGCCCCAAGATGAGTCTATTATTTTCTGGGTGGTACCCAAAAAATCAGCCCAGGGCCCTTCCAATAGCCATTTTTCGTCAGAAGAAAACACAATTAAAAGAAAAACAAGAAAACATTCGTGTCAGTCAGCAAATTTCTCTCCCGCTCTGTTTTCTATGACAGTGTGTTAATTAGCATTAAAATGAGTAATTTATCTGTGGTAACGTGAGAATGCATGTCCAGATGGTGCACTAAGGGAGAGAAGTTGTATGTTGGAGTCTCATGTTACACATCAATGTCAGCGCCAGCTGTCAGTACTAACACTCATGCTCCCAGGGTGTCAACGTTTTGTCTCCATCATCATTTGGAATGTACTATGTACGTACGTTGTTGGGGGAGCTCTTAAAGCGTTGCGGAAGAAGATAGAACGAAAAAGACACCAGAGAAAAATCTCCATTGGACAAAGGTAAAGTAAATCAAGTGAAAATGAGTATTTCTGTTGTCCGTACGTTTGTCTGTGTTGATTGCGGCATAAAAATAACTTGGAAAAACTTGAGTGTGCCGTCGCCATGTCTGGTGAAAAATTATGGAATAGAAAAAAAGGTAAAGTACTAGACACTCAACAGGACAACCATGTATGGGTTGTCAATATAGAATACCATTCGACCGGCAGGAGGGCTGGGACCGAGGCCGTAGTATTTTATTTATGCTATACAAACCCGAGAAAATAAACTTTTCAATACAAAATGTGCCACAATTTGGTGCCCCGAAACAAAACAAAAAATTGCAAAACCACATCAATTCTGACGTTTGAAAGTGTGGCACAAGTTCGAATTATTCCCTGGAACATTTTTACGCACACATGGCTACATTCTTTTTAGCAGCTGAAGATTATTATTATATATTAAGGTTAAGACAATTAGCTGTAGTCATCATATCTTCTTGAGTGTGCGCAGGTGGCGTAGCTTGTCTACGCCTCCGGTTAAAAAAACAAGGGAGCCAGTGTCGCCCTCTGAGACCAAACAGCGACATCAAATAAAATTACACAAACTCTACAAGGGATTCAAATAATGAACACAGCGCCAGTGGGACTCGACTATTGCTTTATTGTTCCTCCTTAATTACATTATGTTTAATTGTCAACGAAACGCCGCAGCGTGCTTGTGCGCAAAAGTCAGCGATTCAGCGATTTTCTGTGGCCGACTATATGTGTATGACATATGGAAAACTGTCGACATGAGTGGTATAAAAAATATACCCAAATACATGTACCAGTTATCGCGGTAAAATCGCATAGCGTGCGTAACCCAGAAACTAGCGACCCTGCCTCTGGACTAGAAGGTTGGGAGTTCGAATCCCAGCTATTGTCGCTCACCCGACATGCACGCTACTGGAAAGAGTCTCAGTCCGTTAGTTACGCTGTGGTCCACAATGAATGCGTTAGGAAAGTGCTATACCAGTCGTTGCTACAAGGGGGCGTAAGTGAGTTGGGGACTCAAACCTCCAGGGTTTGCTAGATAGTGTGGAAGCGTTCTGATCAGTGACAAACTGCTTGAATGCCCCCTGATTCCGATCCTGTGACGTTTTATCTTATAACTGATTTCTCTTTCTATCAAAAACTACAAAAGGATCCGTGATTGTCAACTCATGGTACTATTAAAGTAGATGGCAAAATACTGCCGAATTGGGTAACATATCTCCCATATTGGTTCAAACCTTACCGTCCGGTCTTACACTGCCTTACTGTACAAGACCAGTGTGTTATGCCTAAAAGCGAAACAAACAAATACGAAGTATATATTCTATAAGCATATATATATAAGTTCATATTTTGGTATTTCGAGAAAATGAAGTCGCCATCTTTACCAAAACTTTCAGAAAACTGAGCGAACGTAACAAGGAGGATCCCATTTTTAAAATTATGCTCCTTGGTTACATCGATTTTAAAACATCTGGAATTCATAGCTTAAAACGGGGCGCAGACATATTTAGGTCATCGGCAGTTGCATGCATAAACCAATTAGAAGCGATTAATACTTAGCAGACACCCGAGTGCTAATTACTTTAAAATCTCATTAAGACCTAATTTCCTCACATCTTCCGTGGTGTCCGTGGAGTATTGGGCATGTCAGGTTAGTTTCCGCGCAACCTCACTCGTATTTATGGATTTTCATGACTCTTGGAACGAAACCATCTGTTGGATGCATGGGGAATGCGCTGACATGTTCGACTACGAAGGCCCAAAGGTCTGAGAGAAATGTCCCTATGGGCTTTCGTACAGTTTTGTAAGTAAAAAGCTGAGTGTGTAAGGCCAGGCGGTGAGTGATAAGCATTGTGTACCATTTTCAAAGTGTTTGGTTCCAAATACGCAAGAGAGGGATTTGTGAACAGGGCTTTCTAATATGTAAAAGCACATCTTACTAGAGTTCCACAAGTTCATACCTTCACCAAATTAATTACCATTGATTATGCAAATTAGAAACGCATTTGCACAATTGTCATCTAATTATGTTCAAATTATGTTTAACATCACCTAAGCTACCTACATACTAAAAATCATGACGATTCCTCAACCGGTTCTCATGTTATCCCCTTCGAAACAATTTTTAAACAAATGCCCCTGCAGTTCCCAAACAAGGTGTCAGGGGGCCCAAACTCACATCACTTCTTCCTCAGCAAAATAACTATCTACCATGCAAAATTCGTGATGGTAGAATGTCCAGATCATGAGATATCAAAACCGGAGATTAAGCTGCAGTACCAAAATAAGCCACCAGGCGGCCCAAAATGTAATCATTTCGAGGTTTCATCAAGACCTACCTCCGTACCAAATGTCAAGACAATACATTCAAGCGTTTTTGAGTTATCTTGTTTACAGACAGACAGACAGACAGTCAGACACACACACACTCAGAGAGACACACACACACACACGTACATACACACACACACACACACGAACGCCTCCGAAAACATAACGTTATTGGGTAATTACATGTACTTCCAATAACCATTGGGCAACACTTTGCAATAAACTTATAATTATCATCATATCTACAACAGAGATGCAAATTTCTGCCATGAAATGCTTATGTCGTAAAGTACTATTATGGCGTTCGTTTACATACCAGTAGTTGGGAGGGCAGACAATATCGAACCTAGGGGAAAATGTGTTCTAATGCTACATATATGGTCAGTCGGCCTGGCGATAACGCTAAGTCCTTATGGCCCAGATTGGTACCTTGGTAGGAAAACGGGGACCATAAAGCTTAATGTAGACCAGTATTGCAGCTTAATAAGTTATTAGTCGAATTATCAAGGCTTTAATGTGATATCAGTGTCCCGATGTGGGGGGGGGGGTGAATAGATATTTCTAAGGGGGGAACGCTCATACACTGACACGATCATAGTGTCACATAAAGAGAGGGGGAGGAAGAGGAAGAGAGTCACACGCGCATACACACGCATACACACACATACACACGCATACACACACACACACACATATACTCACTCAACACATGTTCACACGGGCACACACACACACACACACAAACTCAACACACACAGGTACACACACACAGAGACAGACACACACACACACACACACACAAATAGTACACACACACACTCAACACATGTTTACAGTTCACACAGGCACACACACACACACACACACACACACACACACACACACACACACACACTCAACACACACACACACACAACACACACAGGCACACACACACACGCACAGACAGACACACACACACACACACACGCTGTGTGAGGTCCCCGTCAAACAATAAAAGAAACAGCATGTTGACAGGGTAGAACGTTACATCTTTGGAGAATAAATGAAAAGGATACATGACTATTCGTTTAGAATATAACCTCCCTCCTCGTCATATTTTTCGTGCTCCAGCGGTCCTCCACCAACACCACTTCGTTCCAGTATTTGTCAGTGTACAGCCTAACGCACAGTCTGACATGACTGATGTGCTCTACCTCTAGTCACAATAATACGCACCGCTTGTCTATAATGTTGTTCTGGGATTATTTTAACAAGTCTGCCGATCCAGAGGAAGCCATCAGTCATCCGCTGCGTTTGGATGCTGCCCCATCTATCATGAAGAGGAGGCTATATAACAATTAGCAACAGAGTTGCTGCGTCGGGTAAATGCAGAAGTCGTTCGGTCCATCCATCTGAAAGCTGGCTCGCAATGTGTATGTCGTCCGTTTAATTCACCTGTATACATCCTAGATTTCCCCCAGTTATTGTATTTACCGAGGTCAGTCACATGGATACTTTACGGTGCTGTCATGTTTGTAGAATGTCGTGGTACAATTTTCATGTCGTAGGACATTTAAGCAGACTGTAACAGAACCAACCGCCGACTATCTAAGACAGCCTATTCCGTGACAAGACAGCTGGATTTGCATGCAAGACACGTCGAAAGAATGCGTCGACCATCGTAAGACAATCGTAATACCATCTTTAGACGATCGTACTACCATCTTAAGACAATCGTACTACCATCGTAAGACGATCGTACTACCATCGTAAAACGATCGCACTACCATCGTAAGACGATCGTACTGCCATCGTAAGACGATCGCACTACCATCGTAAGACGTTCGTACTACCATCGTAAGACGATCGTACTACCATATCGTAAGACGATCGTACTACCATCTTAAGACGCTTACGATCGTACTACCATCTTAAGACGATCGTACTACCATCTTAAGACGATCGTAAGACGATTGTAGTACCATCGTAAGACGATCAGCTAACAAAAAAATGCCCTCGGTTTGCAATCACAAGCCGATCGTAGGACATATGCGACCGGTGTCTTGGCGCAAATGTCGATGTAGGAATTGTAAAAGACCCCGACTTCCTCTACAGAACTACGTCTAACTTGATTCATTCCCATTGATTATAGTTCCTACCGCCTCGTCGCCAATGGTCTTGAATCAATGATTGATCAAATTTGACCGATCTCCGATATCTTAGTGAGTCGTTAGGAGGCTATGCCCCATGCGAGGACTCCGAAAATCAACACGACGGCGCCACAACAAAATGATATGAAGGACCGTAATTCGCCTGAGTCGTTAGAATTAATATGCCCGGCGATATGGGCGGATACGAATCAGTTAAAGGGATCAGGTCGTTTCAGACCTCGCTTAAGGAGGGACTAAGGGCGTAAGCCGGCGCCGACCGTCTTTCTAGCTTGTCCTGTGTTCTAATGAGAATAGAACGTGTGGCTGTTACATAAATTCACCAGAATGTACATATCGCGTTGATAACTCATTTCAAAGTGTGCGAAACAAGCTCGGTTTTCACTGTCTTCGTTTGGCGTTCTGTGCAGGTACGATAGAGAGACGTAATAGTCCAATCTCGCCCTGAAACGCCGCTACGAATTGAATTGAAAATAAGTCGGAAATTAGCGTTGTTTTCAAGGCCATCCTCTGCTCCGGTAGGCATAATTGCTCGGTGGATTAGCCGGATTACGAGACCAGACAAAAAAATCCCAAATGACGAGGAATTCGCTGCAATCATCATTTGGTGGCTCCTTGTGGGTCTCGTTAAACATTAATGACGCAAAAATTTAAACGGCAAGAGCGAAGTGTAACGTTAATTGGGACGCACGCATATGAAACAAAGTCGTTACATCTCGTTATTGTCCCAGCCTTCATCAAGGAACGTCTGGGAAAATTGCTGAAGCATTTTAAAGGCAAGACAACATATTTATGATTCATTTCGATGCATTAAAAAGGCACAGAAACATGACAATTATTATGTTTACCGAAGGAAAACATATTGTTTTTGCTACGTTTCCTCTTCTTCTTCTTCCGATCCTAACACTAACCTCTGACCTGGCCAATGACCTGATTTGTTGACGTCTGTCACCATGGTAACTAGTGTTGGGTTACATCATGTTGCAATTTTATAGCAGGAGGGATTTAGACTCCTGCCTGACCATATATATGAATGTATATGAATGCTTTGCAGGAGGATGGCACCCAGCTCACAGGCTGCCGAAGGCGAGTTACAAACGTACAGTGCCGATTCATGAATTCCGCAAAAAGCCAGCATGTGCCGGCTTGTCGTATACGTCACTATGTACTGCCGCAAATTCACAATGCCAGCGGTTTAGCAGCATTTTTATCTTTGCCCGGAATTTTTTTCATTCGCCCGCGCGCACTAATTTCGGGGTCTTCAGATCTAGAGGATGTCATCCATAAAATTAAGACGGTGTTGCCTAAATGGACGAAAGCGCACGGTGTATATACAATCTTTGAGGGCAGATTATTCTATGCCATCTCGCTAGGGCGACCACTTACGCTCACAATGCTGTATTAATGAATGAATGAATGAATGAATGAATGACTGGTTTATTTGATCAACATCAACATGATCCTTAAAAAGTACATCGCAGCCAAATAATGTGGCTGAATTACATACTTTTCACATCAATAGATAAGGCTATATACAAATTGGCATTTGGTACAAATATTAATATTTACATGTAGTAATAATTTTCTAAATGTGGAGAGGTTACTGCTCGTTTAGTAGTTTTATCATGTACGGAATTGGACTGTTCTTGTATCTGTTTGTTCGTGCTATGAATGTGGACAGAAGGTGTTTATTTCTAGTGTCTCTGGAGCTGACATCGCCGCGGGAAGGAGGAAACCAGTTTCTGAATGTGTTTGACTTAATGAGTCCTTTAGCAAAGTTGTGGCAGATGTCTCGGCGCCGGACTTCTAATGTCGGTAGGTCCAGTTTGCTGCATGCCTCGGTGTACAGTGTAAGAGGTGAACGCGGAGCCTAGGATTATGCGGCACGCTGTATTAGGCCACACCAAGTAAATTTTATGGATGACGTCCGCGCGCGCATTGATTTTGGCCTGTTCCTGGAAAAAAAAACAAGAAATTCCGCTTCCTGTAACTATGACCAAATAGTCACGACAGTGCCGCAAATAGGTTTGTACGGACCAAAGCTTATGAAGCATCAAGCAAGACTTCCATTAGGAATTCAGTTTGGTACATGCTGACACATTTGAAGAAACTTGCTGACCGCTCCATCTATCTCCCCAAAGCACAAGACGACAACTGCTGATCCACCTGATTTACTGCTGTTTTGATGATGAATAAAAGACTTCTTGCTTGTTACACTGTGTCACCTCATTCAATTTGTGTCCTAACATTTGTCGTCTCTTAGTATATTTCTAATCTAGGCATCTTGTTTTTTAGGGCCCTTCTTGTTTTTTTCGCCCTATCGCATTATATTTAGGGTCTCCAAAGGACGTCATCCATAAAATTTACTTGGTGTGGCCTTATTACACAATACACAAGGGATCCCGCGTCCAGAGACCCTACTGACAAAGACATTCCATTTTTACCGGTGAAATAAACTAAAGCGAAGTCGACAGATGAAAGAACACATTGTAATGTTGAAGTCTGATACTCAATGTTGAGTCAACAATAACCGACTAAAAATAACTTCTTGAGGTTATGATATGATCTGCAGGGAGTGATAGGTCTTGTTCAGAGATACCCTAAGATTAATACAACACAATAAATCATAACGGAAGCCCTAATACTCATGTTTAGGCCACAGCAAGTAATTTTTATGAATGACATCAGCGCGCGAATTGATTTTCGCCTGATTTTGGAGAAAAAAAGAAGAAATTTTGTTGTCTTCTGACAGTGGTCACCATGCCGGAAATGGGCAACGTGGATGGCAGATAACTATGAAGAAAGGAGACAAGAAAAGGCTCTGATTTAATGTTTTGTTTCTTACTTTGATGCAGTGATATGTGATGTTGGCTGTGTATATGTGATGTTCCCATTGAATCAAAACTATTTGTACAATTATTGAGTCAAAATTTTAAAATGTAGGAACCTTGTTTTTTTCGGCCCGCCTTATTTTTTCGCCCGCTCGCATTAGATTTGGAGTCTGTGGAGGATGTCATCCATAAAATTTACTTGCAGTGGCCGTATTCAAAAGTCAGCTATTGTTGTGTTTTTATCTTGAATGGGCAAAGTCGTATATACATCCGTATGTGTGCTGATTCCAGTGAATTGTCCATTGAAAAGTTATGATTTTAAATATTTTACTCGAGCATGTGTTGTACGTTGTGTTGGTGGGAAAGAAAATCGCAACGAAGAAAAGAAGAAGTGTATCTATGCAAAACATATGATTCTGTCCTTCCAAAATCCATCCGAGAATACACAATGCCTATATCTGATGTGATCTCCAGGAAAATAGAAAATTTGTGACTGCAACACAGTATCATTTTGGTAAGACAGCATCAAACTAGCCAGGCAGTATTCAATACACCACCCGGTTGGTGTATAAAGAAGATACCAGTACGAAAAAAACAAAGAAAAAACGCCTCAAAAACACGTCAAAAACAAGAATTCGGAGATCTCATACCTCCATGAAATATGTAAAGTTTATGTGACAGAACACACTGCTAGGGGGACCAAACTCACAGCACTTATTCCTGACAGGAAAAGCTATCCGTCCCCATAAATCTAAGACTACAGCATCTTCAGGACAAAAGATAGAAAAACGGAAGTTCTGCTGCAGTACCAAGGTCATCCACTAGGAGGACCATATTTGACCTTGACCTTTGTCCTCGTAAGGCCTACCAACATACCAAATATCATCACAATCCATACAGACCTTCTTAAGTTATGCTGACCACAAGGTTGCAGAAACACAGACAGACAGACAGACGCACACACAGACACACCAAAAACAATACCTCCATTTTTCATGGAGGTAATACGCCGAAGCCTGAACCTCTGTTTGGAGAGTACAGTACATATGATGCCCCCCTCCCCACATGATGCCCCCCTCCCCATTCATCTTCAGTCGTGCGAACTAGCTGTGAATGGCCACGCCTGTCTGTCTCCCACACTTCCGACGCCTTCCCGCCTTCATGCAAGTTTCATGTCGTCCCGTGCGGCTCACAATAACACAGTATCTCCACATCAGAGACGTGCCGTGACCCTCCGCGCCCGACCCAACACACGCCGTACCACACCGTGTTTGCAGAAACGTCGCTTACAGCTTTTCATGTGTCTACTCTGATTTGGCTCAGAAAACAAGAATTGTCGTTTCAATTCAATTGTCGTGTGGTGTGTGCTGCTCATTTGACTCAACAAGTATTTCGTTGGGTACTGTAATTCACGTTGTGTTCACTCACTCACTCACGTTGTGTTCACGGTAGCAAAATTGTCTGAGAAAAATGGAGGTGTTCACGGAACTATAAGTTCACTGTAGCAGTGAGAGGGGGAGGCGGTGAAAGATGAATTATTTGTCAGCTGTAATGATAAGTTCACGGTACAGAAGTGACCGTGAAAACAGTGAATACAAAAGGACATTGAAAAAACAATCAGGAATTACAGAGTATATTCCCCAGTGTTAGCTTGGTATCCAAGCCTACTCTAGGCTTGCCGAATATTCTTGAACTGGAATAAAGTGTGTTGCCTAAAAATGAATGATGAACATGTATGAAATGTTGATAAACTTGCACCGTACGTTTTTACACGACTTAAAACGTGAAATCAGAGAAACGCACTCCGCTATTACACCGTAGTTTACATTTCATACATTCCTGGTGACCACATCCTTGAACCGAGTCAAAACAATGTCAATCAAGGTCAAAACACAATCTTCGCCCACTCACTTTGGAACCAAAACATACAAACTTAGCATAAATAATCTTTGAAATCTTCATTGTAAATACCACATCACAGACTTATGATGTCTGTATTGAGTTGGTATTTACATTCAATGTGTTTACATACTACTACTAGCGAGTCATTCTTTAAACAAACGAAAACATCAATGTCTCTTAGTATTTAGCGCCACTCAAAACAATATTTCCGTCCCGCAAGTAAAACGATATCTGAAACTAAACGAACGGCGTGACATTCTTTGCCGTAGCAGCGGGTTGTCTTAGGCCTTGGAAAAAAGTGTTTCCTGTTTCCCGACCGACCCTAGGAAAAAATGCCGACCCTAGCCTTTTTTTGGGGGGGGGGCTGCAAGGGACATACATTTTTCGACCTGATTGACAATTTCTGCTCCATGACCTGACACCTGAGTGATGAAACGTTGCACAATCAGTTTTCCAACACTGACAGTAAAAATAGAAGTGTCCTCATGCAAGTTTTACTTTATTTAACTGTATTGTATAAGTTGTATCACCAGAGATTGCTAAAAAAAATAAAAATAAAAAGAGAATCCCTGTCAACCGACCCTATGTTTTGGAGACTGAAACAGGCAATACAATGTTTTTTCCTAGGCCTCATGCAAGGTTTACTTTGTTAAACTGTATTATAGTCGGGTCAATAGAGATCACCAAAGTCTAAAAAAAAGGAGAAAACAGAGATAATCCCTACCTACCGACTCTAATTTTTTCACGACCGAAACAGGAAACACAACATTTTTTTCCTAGGCCTCATGCATGTTAAACTATATTATAGTTGGGTCAATAGAGATCACCAAAGTCTAAAAAAAAAGGAGAAAATAAAGATAATCCCTACCTACCGACCCTAATTTTTTCAGGACTGAAACAGGAAACACAGCAGTTTTTTTCCTAGGCCATACTGTGAAATGAGAAGGACAGGCTTTGAAGACATGACATCTCTACACCCCCGTGCCCTCTGCTTGCCACCAACCACCAACTATTCTTCCTCACGACGCCCCGTAGCGCAAAGGTGGACTGATAAAGCAAAGGAACTAAGAAGACACACCACAAGGCCACACTTCAAAGACTTTAATATTACCCTCCACGTCACCCTGAAGGAAGCCAGAGATGTTTTAACAGGGAGAATATTTCGGATATCGATTGAACACGACTTACACAGGCCGTTCTCTCACCTCTTGACAGAGACATTTGCACTTAGCAACAGAATAACGCATGCCGCGTCTTCGCCAGTGAATGCCGTGGGATGTGGCATCCAATATTCGCCTGATTGACATGGGAGGAAATGTGTGTCGTGCATGTATAATATATAACATCACAGCATGTGTTCAGCACCAAGGATAGGGGAAATGTTACCAACACTTTAAAATTGGCACCGAGCGAAAATAAAAATAGACAACGAGACAGGGTGCGTTTTGGTATTCTGTATTCACCTGAATAAAATTGCAACAAGATACATGTCTGATACGTACAATCATATATGTAACAACTCTTTAATCGTTCAGCACCAAGGACAGAGACATGTAGGTAAAATTATTACCTTGGCACCGTCCAAAAAATGGCACCAATCAACGATGTCTACTGTGACCTCCTAAAACATGGGAAGATACATGTTAGACACATAAAATAACAATCCTTTAACCGTTCAGCACCAAGGGCAGAGACATGTAGGTAATATTATTTCTTTGGTACCGTCCAAAAATGGCACCAATCAACGATTAGAAGGTCTACTGTGACATCCTAAAACATGGAAAGATACATGTTAGACACATAAAATAACAATCCTTTAACCGTTCAGCACCAAGGACAGAGATGTGTTGGTAAAATTTCTACTTCTGCACTGTCCAAAAAAATTATACCAAACAACAATTAAAAGATGTGCTGTGGCACCCTGTTTTCTTCTGAATAACATGGGAAGATACATGTCACACACATACAATAGCAACCCTTTAACCATTCAGTACCAAGGACAGAGAAGTGTTGGTAAAATTTCTACTTCTGCACCGTCCAAAAAATGATACCAAACAACATTTAAAAGGTGTGCTGTGGCACCCTGTTTTCTTCTGAATAACATGGGAAGATACATAACACGTACAATAACAACGCTTTAACCGTTCAGTACCAAGGACAGGAACATGTTGGTAAAATTTCTACGTCTGTACCGTCCAAAAATTATACCAAAAAACAATTAAAAGTGGCCTGTGGTAGCCTGTATTCGTCCGACTGACATATGAACGTGCCACACGTACAAAAACAGCCCACCGTTAATTCAGCACCAAGGACAGAGACAATTTAGCGAAATTTTCAAAATGCCGACCAAAATTATGATAATCGGATACTGTAAATTTGACTCACTCTTCGTTTACAGAACATCATAATTATCAAAGGAATCTTTTTCCCTACGCATCGAAGGCGTAGCAGGCGCCAGTCGAATTTTATGGTTGAAGCCCCGTCGTTTTCGATTATAACAGAGGACTGTAGTAGCAGTAGCGAGAGAACCAACCGTTGTTCCCCCGTGCCATGAAGACAAATTAACTTTGCCGACGGCGCAATCCCAGAAGCAACGGACAGATCCTATACACGAATGCCAATTTTTACAGTAGAAGTTATAGTTAGTCATGGGGCTTTATGAGAAAAAGAAAGCTGTCTCTATCTAGTTTTAGCTCACTGAAGAGCTACTCCATTGGTCATGACAAAGAAGACAGACGCTATGTACAGTATTTACTGGTTCATTGTACCGGTGAAATTCCCCTAGCTATTTTTAGCAAGCACAATGAACATTGGGCCACGGCATTCTAAGGACAGCGACCCTTTCCAGTAGCGTGGATGTCGGGTGACAACAGACGGGATTCGAACACCCAAACCTCTTGGTGCAGAGGTAGGGTCGCTAACCACTGGCCGACGCATGCTACTAAAGAGAGATTTAGCTTCCTGAAAGTCTAGGAGTGATAATTACAATTATGTAACCGTATACGCTCTATATCAACGACTCGCCAAATATTTTGGGTTTGTTCATAGTATCGGGCCGTAGCGTTTTGAAATAATAGAGATTCTTTGACACAACAAAAAAAGTACAGGGACTTTGGTATGGTCTTCTACAACTAAACATTAAATTTAAAAAAATTAAATACATGTATTATAATAACTTCATCCTACGTACAGAATATATGTATGTGGCAAATTACGAACAGAATATATATCAGTGATAACAATAAAGGTTTACCTATTCGCTAACATGTAGTTGAAACATTCTTTAATGTATTTTCCTATTTGAATACTGTATTGGCTATCTCTCATGAGAATGTAGTTGGATTTATCTATATTTGAACCACAGTCTTTATACCCGGGGTCTTGTCACAAGTCCATCCTGTAGCTGCGGGTGTCCATATGAAACGATTGCTCATTATTTATTGCACTGCCCTATATACACCTACCAGCGCTTAGTCCTTTTTGGCAAGCTGTCTAGCATACTTGGTAATATTGTTGATTTAAACACCCTTTCTGATAATTCTATACAATATTTAGTTCTTCGCGGTAGTTTCCTTTGTTCGTATGATACCAACTGCAAAATAATGTTAGCCGCACAAGATTATATATTAGAAACAAAAAGATTCTAACTGTATGTGTCTTCTGGGATGGGAGGTTTGTTACTCACGCGAGGTCTCATGTATTTTTAAATGTCTTGTAAAACATTGTTCTTTCATTGTAAAAGTGACTGCGAGAATATAAGTTGTACCTAACTTGAGTTCGCAGTCACTTAGTCCATGTCTTTTCATTTGTAATCATCGTGTTTCTGAATAAAAAAATTAAAAAAAATTTTTAAAAATTATCTATAGGATCTAACGCATTGAAATCAGTTGAACAAGTGGAAAGAAAGGTGAGCAGCAATAAGCGCTTATCTTGCATTGTATAGTGTACAAGATATGCAGGTTGGACAAGTATGTGCATTGCAGTAACAGTATGTTTACCGGTTGTGACACACTGCATTTGTCAAGGCCTTTCCGTTCAAGAACTCGTTTCAAGGCCATGGTAGCAATGGAATGTGCCAGGCTTAATTGCTTTAAAATCTCAGGTTCCTATTGGATGATGTCGTAACAATATGTCTGAATGCTCATCGATTGAATGATTCAGGGTGATGCCGGACGCGGACGGAATTCCAAGTTGGGCCACAGCAAGTAATTCTTATGGATGACATCAGCACGCGCATTAATTATTGCCTGATTTTGGAAATAAAAACAAGAAATTTTGTTGTCCTCTGACAGTGGTCAACATGCCGAAAATGGGCAAAGATGTCTGTTGCCATGCTGGAACGTGGATGGCAGATATATCAAGAGAGGATAGAAGACAAGGCTCTAATTTATACTTTTGTCTTTTACTTTGATGCGGTGAAGTATTTCATTCCTTTTGTATGTGATGGTGGATGTGTATATGTGATGTTTCCACTGAATCAAAACCATTTGTATAATGATTGAAAACTTGTTGAAAAATTCTTTTTTGTTTTAATAAAGTTTATGATGTCAAAATTTGAAAATGTAGGATCTTGTTTTTTTTTAGCCCGCCTTGTTTTTTTTTTCGCCCTATAGCATTAGATTTGGAGTCTGCGGACAACAGACATACTCATTTTTGCCTGTTAAGTGAGGAAATTCGTATAAAGTGCCTTTTCCAAGGGCACAGGATCGATGACATGACAGGATTCGAACTCGGGACCTCTTGGTTCCAAGCCGAACGCTCTGTCGTTACACCACACGACCCCACATGTTTGACAGTAGTTTGTAATACATGTATCAACATGTAATGAATCCTGTTGACGCAGGAAAAGTTAGTTTTACAATGTGACCCACGAAGGTTATCAAAAATTGCAAAAATCAGGGTTGAAAAACTTTGGCATTGATTCTACAATGTCAAAAAGTCAGTGGCTTTTGAAAAATTTATTTATGAACGTTGCCCCTCCCCCCTCGGGGAAGAGCAAGCAAAGTCATCGTGGTGGTCAAAGAGAATAGATGATCAATATACGATTGACTTTGAGTCTTTTGTATGGCACAGGGAGTAAGTGCACCCTTCGACACAAAGGGAATAGGAGATGACAGCAACCATATGTTCAGCAAGACCTTTTGTGTCAGGAGTTGTACATGTTATCGGAGAAGGCAATGACAAAGTTTGAAACAAAAATGCCCCTGGCGTAATTTGAGTTGCTCTCGGACTCTTCCATATTTTGATGTGAGATTCTCATTTGGAGGTATTTGTATCCGCAAGATCGACATGTTAGGCCACACCAAGTAAATTTTATGGATGACGTCCTTTGGAGACCCTATATCTAATGCGAGAGGGCGAAAAAAAAACAAGGGCCCTAAAAAACAAGATGCCTAGATTAGAAATATACTAAGAGACGACAAATGTTAGGACACGAATTGAATGAGGTGACACAGATTAACAAGCAAGAAGTCTTTTATTCATAATCAAAACAGCAATAAATCAGGTGGAACAGCAGTAGTCGTCCTGTCCTGTTTCTTTCACATTTTTGCAGGCCTGCAGAAACAAAGTATGTGCTCTTTACCCATTTCGCGTTACGGGTTTCACGTCAATCTAACGATTTGCGGCACTGTCGTGACTCTTTGGTCATAGTTACAGGAAGCGGAATTTCTTGTGTTTTTTTTCTAGGAACAGGCCAAAATCAATGCGCGCGCGGACGTCATCCATAAAATTTATTTGGAGTGGCCTTATAAAGACTGGAGTAGTCGCATATTATATTTTTATTTGTTGTCCATCCTTTTATTTTATTTTAATGCTACATGAACCTGCAATTAGCCTCCGGGCAAGAACTTGCAATGAACCTTTCTCTATCAATAAAGACATCGATGCTGTTTAGCATAGATTCACACTTATATGTATATTCACATATATATTCACACTCAATCCACAGGCCTCGAAATTAACTTTTCTCCTTATTGTCCCAGCACTGTCCTAATATTAAATTTCAATTCTCCCAAAATGAGAATAAATTGTCCCAACCTGTTTTTTTTTAAGCATTGTATGACTTCAACTTTTCCGGATCCAAAGGCCGGGACGTGTGCCTGATAAACAAACGAATGGCTGACCCAAAAATGTCCCAAAGTGTTTTCTTTTCTTAGGTGTCTCAGCGTAAATTTTAGTGGTCAGTGGCCATTGGACCACCTTTGATTTCGAGCCCTGATTTTACATCTGTCCATAATCACAGTGACCTTCAAAAACATCAGTAAAGCATGTAATGTGCATGTTTGTACCGAAAGCCTTGATCTTCGACCATCTACCTTCAGGAGTCCAGCTTCTTTGCATCTAAACTACAGTTACTACTAATGGAAAAAAAATGTTCCCTTTTCATCTCCCGGCGCGAGTGGAAAACTTTTCTTACGACCTTCCCGCGCCTCTGCCAGATCTCATGAGCACCCCCGGACGGTGTTTGATGCGTCTGTGCCCGCCGGATGACACGCTGAACATAGTTTGTAGACTTAGCGAGGATTGGCCTCCTGTGCTTTGGAGTCTCACGGGAAGAGCAGGTGTAAGATCAACCCCTGATCCTCTCTCAGGGGCAGTAAGGGAAGGCTTTACGGACTCCTATCTGTCTTCCCCTGTCCGCGCGCAACTCTTGGAAGAATTGTAAGAAGCATCGATTGGCGCCTTGACGTTTTGTGCGAACCTGGGGTTACAAATATTCTGCTACTTTTCGTCTTTGAGGCACGGTCAATCAAGATGGCGGCGGTTCACCGGTATATTCGGGTGATGACTGATGAGTGCAATTGTTGTGAACCTGCAAGGCTGGGACCTCGGTAGTAATGCACCACAAACGAACTAAGTAAGCTATTCTCATGTTCAAGGCACTTAATCGTATGTCACCCCCACACGTCTCCCAATTATTTTCACAACATCACCTATAGTACCCATGCACTTATCACCCGACTCAGTGACCCTTGCAGTATAGAAGGCTTTCCTTTTCCTCTTCCTCCATGCAATGCAATGGAATTCACTTCCTCCTCTTGTCAGAGATAAAAAAAAACTATCGGTGCATTTAAGACTATCTTTCCTTCACTTAGCAGCTTGTGTTTCGTTTATAGGCATTGATATGCAAATTCCATATCAAAGTGCACTGAAGCAAAGTGCTACTGGTGCAGTGTGAATCCGAACCTAGCTCCAGTGCACAGTGAAACCAGTCATAATAGTCCTCATGAAGATGACAGACGGTCATGGAAACGTCGGTTCTTGCAAACAAAGAACTTTGATATCCAGTTAAACGTTATGTTTCTCCCAACTTTACCAGACCCGTCTGTTGACCAGGCGTTCCTAAGGCCATGTTGATTTGATTATATGGATGACATCACTGGAAATTCCAAAACTGATGCGAGCGTGCGAATAAAAAAGGCAAATAAAAGTTTCTTTCATTATGAAATCTACGTGGTTATGAAGGTTGAACAAATGACACAGAGTATGGTGTGGCAAATAATCTTGTCTCCGAATTCATTTCTTGACATTTTTGTCTTTTTCGTTGGATTATGGCATTGGTATTGTTTTTCAAATATCTATTTTTTTTGCAACTTACGGTATATATTTGCTCATTTTGCAACTGTTTTGTACGATTCTACGTTATATATTGAAAGAGGTATTTGTTCTTTCACAGCAGTTAACGGTATAGGTAGTAGTTATAAGTCTGTAGGTCTAGTTATCCAGTCGATAGGTTGTGCCCCACACCTCGACTCTCTGGAACTCATGTTTTCAAATCTCTAATTAAAAATTGAAAGTGGTATTTGTTCTTTCACAGCAGATAACGGTATAGGTAGTAGTTACGAGTCTGTAGGGCTAGTTATCCAGTCGATAGGTTGTGCCCTACATTTTGGCTCTCTGGAGCTCATATTTTCACATCTGTACCTTTATTGAAAGAGTTCACGGTAAAGGTAGTAGTTACAAGTGTGTAGGGCTAGTTATCCAGTCGATAGGTTGTGCCCCACACCTCTGCTCTACAGTGGTTCCTCACGTTCCTGCCCAATATCGCTCCTCACCCGTGCGAGACGGCTCGAGCAGGGACCTTTCCCCGCACGCAAGTCCGAATATTGGCTCTCTGACGGACCGGGGCACGGAGGACAAATGGTTCGGTCAAATGACAGGCCACTTCTGGGGCCGTCAGTACTCGGCTAGAAGGCTTTATCTATAATTCAGGGCTTCCCGGCGCCTATTAAATTTTCCAGGGGAAGTGCACCCAAAGGCCGCCCCTGAACGACCGCGCGGTAGTAGCTGTTTTCCTCCGTGTTCAATATGTCAGCCCGTCGTGGGAACGTTGCCGTCTGCCCCTCATCCATCAAACAAGCAAGCTTTTCACCTCCGGGGGAGGAGGCATCCTTCCGCGGAAGGGTTTTGTGAGAGATTTAGATTTTCATGTTCGCAGCTGTTTCTCGCGTTTAGGTGGACGGATTCTTTTGAGACTCGATCTATGTTTTGCTATTGGGCTGCAGATAATGCACGTTCTTTTGTTTTTATTGTTGTATATGTGTTTTCGGACCTGAAAATGGTGCCTTTTGGTGGCCCCAGAACACCCCTTTGAGCGTGAAAGTGGTCACGGGACGTTGACCTTTGGCGTGTATTAGGTATTGTCGGTCTCGTCCACGAAGGTGACCCCTCGCACAGAGGGGTGTCCGGGCTCGATAAATTCTTTGTTTAAAACCCTAGTCCTGCGGCGCGCAACAATTGTTGTTGTGAACAACATATAAAAATATACAATAAAAAGCCCGGAGGTATAAAATTTCAAATTTTACTTGTTTTTGCTTAAAATGCAGACACCGTAGCCTCTTTTGCAAACTTTTTGGAGCGGGGCGTTTACTGTTTTATTGTGTGGGGGGGCGCCGATTTTTTTTCACGGGCTCAAGTTCTCTAAATAACAAACAATGTATCATTAGCCCAATATGTTTTTACATCTATAAATGCTTAAAGAAGCGAGAAGCAGTTGAACGTGTAAATAGTAGACCACATTAGTATGTATAGTTTAAGTGTTATTGCTGTATTATTTTTCCCGTTTATTCATGGCCTGCACTTAGCTTGTAAGAGCGTAAATGTACAATAAAGGTCTTTCGTTCATTCATTTCAATACAGCAGAGGCAGTAAACGACTCTCAAACAAGTGCGGGTGCTACGGCTGAAACCAACCATATCTATTACAACCTGACCTAAATTCCATTAGGCCTAACAAAATAAATGTTGTGTTTCCTATTACAGTCCAGAAAAAATTAGGGTCGGTAGGTAGGGATTCTACTTTTTTTTTTTTTTTTTTTTTTAGTCAAAAGCCGGGACAATGAACGTATGATCTGTTTGTACTACACAGACAGGGATCTCCCCAGAAATTCAGAGCAGGGTGGAGGAGGGTGCGAAGCACCCAATGCGGCGGGGGGGGAGGTCTGGAGGGGGGGGGGGGAAGCTATTGCATTTTTGTCTTTTCCAAACACAAATGGAGGTCATTTCCTGCAACTTCACTTCTACATTTTCTGTACAACTGCAGATGTATAAGGCAGTAGAAAGGTTCAAGATCTGTACTTAATTATCCTCATGTTCAAAAAAAATTCTATCCTTAATTTTGAAAAAATTGGGCATAGGTTCCCTGGATGACCCCTAACCGGGGGCCAACGGTGCTTCCACAAGTTCAACAAGTGAAAAATACATGATACAAAATGTACATGTATTTACTACCTGGAACTTGGAGCAATTTATTCCAAAGATGTTAACTGACATTAATATATTAAAAACTAAACCAAATCCTATTTCTCAAACAAATCACATATTGACACAGCTGAACAAATAAAAATGTGATCATGTTTATAAACTCCACTCGAAAACAATTTTAGTAGAGACACTCGGGTCACGGTACTAAGCCGTGATAATCTCTAATATCTCATCTGATTCTCCCAATATGTAAAGGGCTTTACAATGACAGCATCCAACCGCACATACATAGAAACAACAATATTACACAAGAAACCAATTAATTCGGAAAATTTCGCAGTACTGTTTGAAAATTAACCTTACTAAAATATAACTGAATTCTTATTTCAGTTGTAGCCGAAAAAATATTTTTCATGCGTTTAAAGTATCGTTTTAGCACTGTAATGTGTACTTATTACATGTATCTATACATTTGGATGCTATCTTGACCTTTGACCATTGTTATTGTGAAAACAGGTCGGCCATGTTGTCTTTCTCGCCGTGAATTTTCGAGCCGTTTTTTCGAGCAAATTTCAACCGTTTTAAACATTTTACGGGCTCAAAAACTCATATAACGAGGAAAACAAGTTGTAGTTGTTATTTTCATGCGTAACATTTCTTCTGGGGATGGATTATTTTTCCGTCGAGCTGCCGAAAACTTAGCGCCATGCCGCAACCATGCGATCGGGCGCGGCCGGCCGGCGGGAGTATCGGTGAGCTTTCACGATGTAAACAAAGACAGTCGGAGTTGTTTACATGAAAATTTTGTTGTGAAACGCCAGCGGGGTGTCAGATTTTCTACCGATGACAACGTTTTCTTTGTGGCGTCATGGCGAGATCGACAATAACAATTCATCGTCACAGGATTGTGCCGACAATGGAATTGAATAGCGGCCCGATCCGTGCAATTAGCGCTCGATCCACGCCGCCCAACCGAAGAAAATTGGAATGACGAGCACATTTATCGGGAATAAAAATCCCAAAATTTTGAAAACC
>NW_017804575.1:2733097-2741459 GCF_001625305.1 Branchiostoma belcheri
TGTAGGGCTAGTTATCCAGTCGATAGGTTGTGCCCTACATTTTGGCTCTCTGGAGCTCATATTTTCACATCTGTACCTTTATTGAAAGAGTTAACGGTATAGGTAGTAGTTACAAGTCTGTAGGGGTAGTTATCCAGTCGATAGGTTGTGCCCCACACCTCTGTCTGCTCGATCTACAGTGGTTCCTCACGTTCCTGCCCAATATTGCTCCTCACCCGTGCGAGACGGCTCGGGCAGGGACCTTTCCCCGCACGCAATTGTCGGACAAGTCCGAATATTGGCTCTCTGACGGGCCGGGGCACGGAGGACAAATGGTTCGGTCAAATGACAGGCCACTTCTGGGGCCGTCAGTACTCGGCAAGAAGGCTTTATCTATAATTCAGGGCTTCCCGGCGCCTATTAAATTTTCCAGGGGAAGTGCACCCAAAGGCCGCCCCTGAACGACCGCGCGGTAGTAGCTGTTTTCCTCCGTGTTCAATATGTCAGCCCGTCGTGGGAACGTTGCCGTCTGCCACTCATTCATCAAACCAGCAAGCTTTTTTTTTTGCTTAAAATGCAGAGACCGTAGCCTCTTTTGCAGACTTCTTGGAGCGGGGCGTTTATTGTTTTATTGTGTGTGTGTGGGGGGGGGCGCCGATTTTTTTTCACGGGCTCAAGTTCTCTAAATAACAAACAATGTATCATTAGCCCAATATGTTTTACATCTATAAATGCCTAAAGAAGCGAGAAGCAGTTGAACGTGTAAATAGTAGACCACATTAGTATGTATAGTTTAAGTGTTATTGTTGTATTCTTTTTCCCGTTTATCCATGACCTGTACTTAGCTTGTTAGAGCATAAATGTAGAATAAAGGTCTTTCGTTCATTCATTTCAATACAGCAGAGGCAGTAAACGACTCTCAAACAAGTGCGGGTGCTACGGCTGAAACCAACCATATCTATTACAACCTGACCTAAATTCCATTCGGAATCACAGACACACACACACACACAGACACAGACATACCAGAAGCAATACCCCCATTTTTCATGAAAATGGTGCGAAGCGGCCCACATACGACGAATGCGACCGCGTCGTTAGCTATATGATAATAACCTTTATTGTACATTAATGCCCTACCGGGCTAAGTACAGGCGAACATGTACAGATGAAATGGGTAATATACATGTTTGTAGTACAAACAGCTCTAAAACTACTCTAATACAGAGAATTCTTCTCGTTTCTTTGTGATGTTAAAAATATAATTTGAAATGGGTTTGTATAATAAAGGATGATCAAAGCGCATAAGAAAGATAAATTTTTCAATATTAGGCAAGTATTGGAAGTAAGGAAACGTACTTGTAATATATCTAAAAAGATAATTTCTTTCTTTACTATATAAACTACAATCAATAACAAAGTGGGCTTCGTCTTCTACTTTGTTTGAGCTACAAAATTGGCAAATACTTTGCTCCAGAGGTGTGCGGTTGTGCCTTCCTGTTTCGATGCTGAGTTTATGCCCTGGCCTTTAGATAGCACAGTAGATATGTCTACTCCATCGCTAGACCGGATATGTTCTCCTAACACACCAATTAACAATTCAGAAGACACCCTGGATACCGGTTACCGGCGGAAATATCAGGAAACAACCAGTTTTCCGGGCAGACTTGTGTGTGTTTTATCTGGACACATCTTTACCTAGCTGGCCGAAACCCTACTTTTTATCTCACCGAGACATATAGGCACTTACGAGCTGGTCTTTGTCTGTGGTCATCTACTGATACATACGTCATTCTGTAGTGGCATCTTTTACGAGAAATACAGTCAGCTCTGTCTATCTATCTATCCATCTATCTGTCTGGCGTTTGTTCCTGTGCTAATCCATTTGTACTAACAAAGGCAATCGGTTGCATCTCTGTCGTGAATCAGTCTGTAGACGGTCGCATATTCATGTACCGAGAAGTGGGAACAAAGGACACTTTGTGTAGGGTCGACAAAGTTGATAGATGCATCTGTATCTTTTTTTTTTATTCATCAAAACATAAAAACATAACAAGGACAGTGTGACGCTGCACTCGAGTTTACAACTTATATTAACAGCGCCACACAACAACAAAAATACAATTAATATTTAGATACACAAAGTTGACATATCTGTGCGCCGTAGTCCCACCACCCCAAGACATTAACAATGTTAATGCTAACAAAGTTATTTGAAAAATAAGATTACGTGGTAACCTCCTATATCTCATTGGCGGAAACACACCCGCCAATCAGAGCTAGGATCTGTATATGTATCAGTATAGCCGGTATAACCGCCCTTCGGCGTAACACACCAGCTTCCCAGGCACGCGGCGCGGCGGCAGCTAGCTATATCACACCGGACGACTTGTTACACTCAATCCATGTATGATACCGAAAACAATACATATTATTAACAGTGGACAACAGCTGTTAATAGACGGTACCACGCCACATACAGCACGGGGGTGTAGAATTATCTTTATTTCAATACCTAAAAGTACAGATACAAAGCAGAAAAAAACACGACATGATCTGCACTCAAATACCTTAGATCATATACCGCAAATGAAAGCAATCCGTGAAAGCTACTGTTACTTATAGCTGTGAACACAAAAACAGGATTGAGAAGGCGCGGAAGGATATCTCCTTTCCTGGAGGTAAAAAAAAGAACGTTTTCCTCTTCAGGCAAATTTGTTTCTTCGTATAAAACCTCTAACCTCTCATTTGTCTCAGTCAAAAGTAATATTCACAGTGTGTGGGAAAACGTGATTTGTGGGCCAAATATATTGCAATGATGGTATCTGCTCAGAGGAAGGCGTTTTTATCTCTCCCTAATGCCTTGGCCTAGAAAGTTGCGACCCTGTGCTGTCGTGTAACACAAATCTTGTCACTTATAATTTGCTACCTCATTTATGTCAGAATGTCCTTCTTCGGCCTATATTTGAACCGCAGTGCACACACACACTAATCTCCAAGTAGATCTTTTGGTGGCTAAAAAAACAGTATCAAATTGGCCAGGTAGTATCCACTTGCCAGACAGTTACCGTAAAAGGGATAAAAACGTCTAAAAACAAGAGAAAAAAAAACGCCGAAGCTTAAACCTCTGCCTGGAGAGAACACACGCACGCACGCACGCACGAACGCACGCACACACGCACACACACACACACACACACACAGAGAGAGAGAGAGAGAGAGAGAGAGCGAGCATGTAGGCTCATGTCAAATCTCGCGGCGTCTCGCGATAAATATCGGGGTCACAAAATGATCCAATTCGAGCCAAAGGTGTCGAATTACCCCTTTCCCCTATTTTCCCCGCTGGGAGCCAATCTATCTCGGCGGCATCTGTTAGCACCCTACCGGAATCAATATCACAGCACCGGCACGGTTCAGCGGACAGCGAGGCCCGTACATACCGAACTCTTGGGTCAGACGTTACGCTGGAGCGAATATAGGCACCGAACAGGTTGTGATTTAAAAAAAAAACTGGAACTAGAAAGGTACCCATTAGGCCACAGCAAGTAAATTCTATGGATGATATCCTCCACAGACTCCAAATCTAATGCGAACGGGCGAAAAAAAAACAAGACGGGCCGAAAAAACATTTTAAAATTTTGACTCAATCATTGTACAAATGGTTTTGATTCAGTGGGAACAGAACATATACACGTACAGCCAGCACCACATATCACTGCAACAAAGTAAGAAACAAAACATTAAATCACAACCTTTTCTTGTCTCCTCTCGTCATAGTTATCTGCCATCCACCTTCCGGCATGGCAACAGACATCTTCGCCCATTTTCGGCATGTTGACCACTGTCAGAAGCGAGAAGGCAACAAAAGTTCTTGTTTTCTTTTTCAAAATCAGGCGAAAATTAATGCGCGCGCTGATGTCATCCATAAAAATTACTTGCTGTGGCCTTATATATAATATAGGGGAAGCGTTCACAAGGAAGCATGTTCCATAGTGATGTAGCTCTAGGAGAGAAGCTTTCATGTTTGTTTGAATGTGATCTAGCTAGCGCCAAAACCGAAGAAGCTATGGCTGAATGGTCATGAAATTCGGTATGTGTCTACATGTAGGTCTTGACACATCACGAAATTGTTAGATATTGGGCTCCCTTGCGACTTTCCAAGGTACTGCAGTGAAACCTCCAGGTGAAAAGAAATGGATCTGGCAAGCATGTAATGAGATTGTCCTAAACATAATGAGTCCACATGGCATTGCTGTGGATGATTGATAACCTTGCACTTGGACTGAGCGCACAATTGATTATTTTGATTGAAAAGACTGTCGTGTTTGTTGACCCTATTAAGGTCAATGTCATTTAAAGACTTGTTATATTTCACTCCATACCATGGCATGGGGGTTTTTAGAACACTTTTACTAAAATAGCACTGTATGGGGGATTGGAGAATTTTTTACCGAAAAGCACTGTATGGGGGCTTGAGAACAATTTTTACAAAAACACTATATATGTTATTGGGCACTATATGGGGTACTGAAACACTCAATGCCGGAGAGCACTACATGGAAAAAGTAGACACAGAACATTTTTGAATGGGGAGGGAGATGGAGTGAAATAAGCTGTATTGGCTCCCGAGCAAATGTCGACCTTTCTATATATGTCATGTTTTCATCCTATCATGTCAACCGTTTTTAGACCAATCAAAAGGTCACAACAAAATCCTCGGAAGCATTCGCCTGGGCAGAACATCTCGCGAGAGGTTGCGAGACACCGCTGCTCACAAAATGTGAAATAAACTCTTCAGATCACTTTTTTCAACCACACGTACACCCATATCCCTATCACCATGCAAAAAACACAACATAGGGTTAGTGCCCCGCCCGAGGTGTATATCGTGAGATAATCCATGGTCAGTTGCGATAACCACCGAATAAACCACCAATGAATACTACAAGTCTTACACTACTGTAACAGTTATGTCTTGTCCTCTGTATATATTATAATGGTACGGTCCAAAAAGTTGTCGGTTATTCTAATAATCGACCACTTTTGAGGTTACAGCCTGATAACCAATGGGAAATGGAGCCTTCTGATTGGTCGACATCTTCTGGCTATATGATAATATAACGTTAGTGTCTTAGTGCAAACAACAATTTAACACCTCAACGTAAAACGGCCAATATCAGCCGCTTTCCCATCCATCAAACTCGGCTTATATTCCTGCCCCGGCCCTTCTATTTGTCATCCCCGGTCTGTGGGCCGATTTGGACGGCCTAGCTGTGACCCGGGGTCCCGGGAACATGTTGGGAAAAGAAGTGGATTGCTCTACTACAACGCTCGGAGGCCAGAACTGACCGTGTTTGATTTTAGTGCGTCGACGTTTGTCTTTGTCGGAGGACAGGTACGTGTAGGCTCTAAGCAGATGTCTGGGGGGTGGCAGTGGAATAGTCTAAAGTATGGTTTTCGGACTGAAGGGCTTGTACTCCAAAAAGCGGTTCATTCCGAATCATGATTTGCGAGTTTGTTCGCGTCGGCAGTATAACGTTGGCTTCTATCGTATCCAGAACAGTGCCTACATATAGTTTTATGCCTGAATGGGTGGCGATTAGGACCGGGCACGGTTCTGGATAATCTCCGCGTATCGATATCCAAGAACGCAGATCTGCCTCAGGCACGATTCTGGATACGTGCGAACTATCCAGAATCGTGCCTGAGCAAACTACCATACTTTATCCAGAACCGTGCCTGAGCAGGGTTCTGGATAAAGTACGGTTCTGGATACGCGTGGACCATCTAAAACCGCGCCTGAGCATAGTTCTGGATAAGACACGGTTCTGGATACGCGTGGACTATCCAGAACCATGTATAAAGAAGGCTCTGGATAAAGCACGGTTCTCGATACAACAGCGTCCTCTCCATACGCCCAGCGTACATAATAATGATGGTTTATTCAATCATTCACATATTTACAATACATTATTTATACATCCAGTCCCACCTGGCAGCCAAAGGCTGAATTGCATGGGAGCTGTTTCCATGAGTTTCATTAAAATAAAGGCATAAGTCATAACCATTATCACAACCAAATATTAAAAACATATTGCGAAGTTACAGGATAAAATCAGCGAAGCATAAACAGCGTCTTAATGATTAAAATGAACAGGTCAGAATTATTTTACAGGTTCAGCAACCGTACCATGTGTGGTATTGCACTTTCGTGGTATCTTACAGTTTACAGTAAATACTGTTCAGTTTGTGGGATGATCGAGTTTTCCTGACACTTATTTCCTCTGTACGTGGCAAGGATACGAGATGAAAGACGTTAAAAGTAAAGTGGGCGGGAAAGTAACTAGTAAAAAGGTCCCTAGCATCAGATTCTCGGCGCTTTCGGCTGGCTCCGTATCGTCTCCCAAGTCTGACCCTGTCTGACCCCCCCGGGCCGGATAATGGAACGTCCCAGGGTTTGGCTTTTCCCGGTATCGAGTTTCACGTTCAACGTCCTGATTGGTCGGTGTTTTAGAATACGTAATCACTTAGCCAGCATATGCTGCTGTATCCATAAGGCCATGTTGATTTGATTATATGGATGACATCCTACAGGAACCCCAAAACTGATGCGAGCGTGCGAATAAAAAAGTTGGGTTGCCTTCATCATGAAATCTAGGTGGTCATGAAGGTTGAACAAATAACTTAACACACAGAGAGTATGGCGTGGCAAACAGTAGACTGATTTTCATGTTCTTTTCCTTTGGAATAAATTTTAGCATTCTATAACAAAGTATCGTTTTTTCCATATTTGTTTTGCAATTTACAGCATATATCTGCTCATTTTGCAGCTACTTTGTATGATTTACAGTATGGTCGAATTTTTTTTTTTAACTGACGAAAATTCATGCGCGCGCGGATGTCATCCATCTGATTAAATCAACATTGCCTAACCGTGCTTTATCCAGAAAGATGACCAGGCACGGTTCTGGATAGTACGTAGGTATCCAGAACCGTACCTCGGGCAAAGCTACATTCTTGGATACGCGGAGACCATCAAGAACCATGCCTGTTTCTAACCCTAAACAATTCAGGCATAGAACTAGATAAGCACGGTTATGTAATAATGGTTTTTATTGTCCAAACAGTACCCGTGCAGTCGCAGCCTTTGACGGCTGAATTGATGCAGGGTATCACATAATAATCAATACAAATCACAACAAGTAATACACATGATAACACATATATTTTAAAATTTCTCCTCAATTTTTGTGGAACTGTCGCAAGGGTCTGTGCGGCTGCCATTCGGCGCCACAAGGTGACCTCAATACGACTTTCCCCAACCGAAGTTAGGTACCCAATTCACACCTGGGTGGAGTGAGGAAAGTCGTGTAAAGTGCCTTTCCCAAGGGCACAACGTCGGGCGCGTGTTCAGACATGTCCCGGGTACGACTCGGGTTCGAACCCGGGTCTCCCGGTTCACATTCGGAAACCACATGTAAAGCGCTTTCACTGATTCCGTCTGAACAGGACCAAAGTGTATTTGTGTCTTTGTTCATTGAATAATGCGTCGCACGTTTGATGTATGGGATATTCTCATCGTTTTTTTTTCACGATCGTTTGAAGGAAACAGGAATAAACTTTATAGGGAAACAGTGTGACGCCTGGAGGGATTAAAACCAGCTCACAAAATTGGTCGTCAGAATCGGTTAATGTTACCTTGTCAAACGTGCGACGCATTATTCAATGAACAAAGACACAAATACACTTTGGTCCTGTTCAGACGGAATCAGTGAAAGCGCTTTACATGTGGTTTCCACCGAGGCAGGATTCAAGTGGCCCCATCTGAACGCTCCAAATCGCATTGAAAGTACTACCTCGATCCCAAACCACCTCAGGAGGTAATTTCGAACCGGTTTCACCGGATCACGATTTGCGTCTGAACGCAATGTGACTCCGCCGGTTTACTTTACATATTAACAACTATGAATGCAGTTTAGGAGAATTGTGCTCGGGCACGGTTTGAAAGGAACGTGTGGCACGTGGACCAGATGTGAGGAAATGTGATTTACCCGAATCGCGGTTCAGGCGTTTCCGTGTGAACAAGGCTAAAGTTATTGAAAACAGTAGAGGATTCATCCCGCTTGTTTCAAAGTTACATTCAATCAATAGTTCGTGCTTATAAACCTGCCATTCTCCTTCAGTCTCTAGTGTCACTGACGAAAGGTAGTGGATGCTACCTGAACGTCTGACCGTTTCCAAAATCATTGAGTAACTGTTTTTTTTTGTGTGTACCTGGATGTCTAACCTTCACCGGCCTGAGTGGAGGATTGAGCCTGCTTGCTTCAAAGTTATTGAAAACAGAAGAGGATTGTTGGAAAAGTGTCCAAAGGTAAGACGTATA
>NW_017804575.1:2741479-2777777 GCF_001625305.1 Branchiostoma belcheri
TTTCTCCTCAATTTTGTGGAACTGTCGCAAGGGTCTGTGCGGCTGCCATTCGGCGCCACAAGGTGACCTCAATACGACTTTCCCCAACCGAAGTTAGGTACCCAATTCACACCTGGGTGGAGTGAGGAAAGTCGTGTAAAGTGCCTTTCCCAAGGGCACAACGTCGGGCGCGTGTTCAGACATGTCCCGGGTACGACTCGGGTTCGAACCCGGGTCTCCCGGTTCACATTCGGAAACCACATGTAAAGCGCTTTCACTGATTCCGTCTGAACAGGACCAAAGTGTATTTGTGTCTTTGTTCATTGAATAATGCGTCGCACGTTTGATGTATGGGATATTCTCATCGTTTTTTTTTCACGTATCGTTTGAAGGAACAGGAATAAACTTTATAGGGAAACAGTGTGACGCCTGGAGGGATTAAAACCAGCTCACAAAATTGGTCGTCAGAATCGGTTAATGTTACCTTGTCAAACGTGCGACGCATTATTCAATGAACAAAGACACAAATACACTTTGGTCCTGTTCAGACGGAATCAGTGAAAGCGCTTTACATGTGGTTTCCACCGGGGCAGGATTCAAGTGGCCGCATCTGAACGCTCCAAATCGCATTGAAAGCACCTCGATCCCAAACCACCTCAGGAGGTAATTTCGAACCGGTTTCACCGGATTTGCGTCTGAACGCAATGTGACTCCATCGGTTTACCTTACATATTAACAACTATGAATGCAGTTTAGAAGAATCGTGCTCGGGCACGGTTTGAAAGGAACGTGTGGCACGTGGACCAGATGTGAGGAATGTGATTTACCCGAATCGCAGTTCAGGCGTTTCCGTGTGAACAAGGCTAAAGTTATTGAAAACAGTAGAGGATTCAGCCCGCTTGTTTCAAAGTTACATTCAATCAATAGTTCGTGCTTATAAATCTGCCATTCTCCTTCAGTCTCTAGTGTCACTGACGAAAGGTAGTGGATGCTACCTGAACGTCTGACCGTTTCCAAAATTATTGAGTAACTGTTTTTTTTTGCGTATCTTAGACCGTGTTTATGTGAAGTCACCCAAACCGCGATTCGGGTAACTCACATTCCTCACATCTGGTCCACGTGCCATACATTCCTTTTAAAACGTGCCCGATCACGATTCTCCGAAACTACATTCATTGTTGTTTGATGAAAACACGCTAGGTAGCGTGTCATTATTGTCGGAGGTCAACGACCTGCAGCTTGCTGATGCCCACCTCCCAGCGTATCTCGGCCGAATGCCGACGTGGTCCCGCCAGAGGCGGTGAAGCTCGTCCTAGAACGGACACATTATGTGACCATTACTACTCTTTAAGTTGCTGACACGTAAAATTTGGTATTGCATATCAATAAAGAAATATTACCCCGTAATCCACGACCAGGCGAAGTCACATTGAAATCACATTGCGTTCAGACGCAAATCGCGATGCGGGAAAACCGACTCGAAACCACCTCTAGAAGTGACTTGGGATCGAGGCGCTTTCAATGTGATTTGGAGCGTTCAGATGGAGCCACTTGAAACCGGCTTCGGGGTAAACCACATGTAAAGCGCCTTGGGTGACTTCACATAAACACGGCCTTAGTACCTGGATGTCTAACCTTCACCGGCCTGAGTGGAGGATTGAGCCTGCTTGCTTCAAAGTTATTGAAAACAGAATATTGTTGGAAAAGTGTCAAAAGGTAAGACGTATATATATATGATATCTGTAGAACAATAGGACGACGGCAAATTGATTTCAACATAGAAAGGCTCAATTAAAAAAAACGCCTCTGCTTGTTTACCGTGGAAGCTCTCCGACTAGTGCCGTGTATCTAAACTCACGCTCAGGTCCAGGTCCGGATTCAAGTCCAGAGGTTCGGACCTAAACCCAGGGCATATACAAAATACGGAAGGGACTTCTCAGTTAATATTTCCCATTGGAAAATGGGGCATCTTTACCGCAAAATTTTGTATATAGCGAGCACTGCACTACCAGGGTTTAGAAGCAAGATATGTTGTTTGAGGGGCATGTCTGGGCAAAACTGTGGCCACATAATTTACGGAGGCAGACACTTGATTGACGATGCCCAATGGCAATGTTTTCTTCATTTGCAGCGCAACGTTTTGAATATTGAAGTCCGGAACTATGTTCTAGCGAACCTGTACACAGCACTATCTCTGAGGGAAGAAAAACAAACAAACAGATCACGAAGAACCGCAGGCAAGATTCCCGCGCGTCTGTCCGTCTGGGGACAAAACATATCGTCCCAGCGATCTGTCAATCATCCGCACAACTGTCATGCAAGTCTCCCCGACATCCGGGCCGGGAAGTGATGATTACCGGGCCGTGGCGACAGAGTGACCAGGCGGGACGTATTCTCCAGAGACCCAGTAAAAAGCGGCGTCTTCGCTCCATCCTTTTCCCGGGTCTTAAAAGCTCCCCTCCGACCCGGGAGCGCTTGTACCCCATTAGTGAACAACTTGGGAGACAAGAGGCTTTACGCAGAAGACACCCTCCTTTGACTTAACCATTTGTCTTGCATACTAAAACGCCGGTTACAGTTTAGTACGGTTACAAGCAATTTTCAGAATTCAGAGAAGTGCGTCACGGATAAGTCCTTGACATTGTAAACGCGTCTGCAACGCGTTTAAAGTTAGAACTTTTGGTCCGACAGTAACACAAAAAATTCTCTCACCTAGAGCTTTCGACCAGTCACTCTGGTCTTCCTCAGTAGACTGACCCAGTGAGACTTGTCACGTGGCTTCTTTGAAGTGTGACGTCAACCCTGGGTCAAAGGTATCTGGTAGACGATGTCGGTCCCCGTCGCGGTTCAATGAAGGGTGTGCAGAAAAGTATTTTCAAGATCGTCCCAAGTTTGCTTATTCTTTTGATCTTGATCTCAATCTTACGCCTTATGAGTAACAGGATAGAAGTGGTGAGGTAAAGCATGGTTGTGTAAAGGTTAATTTTATACTCGCGAATACAACAATCTATCAATGCACGCAATGTCGACCGTCTGGGTCTCTGTTACACTTACTAGAAGCTTTTCAAAGTTCTACACCTTTCTAAGGGGGACCGCAAGCCCTTTTCCGTAGAGCGTAATCGGCCGTTTTAATTCTACGTAGAGCGTAGACGGACCGCTCTAATATTTTTGCGTAGAGCGTATTCGGCGTTTTAATTCTACGTAATGCGTTGTAGCCACTTGCAATTTATTTATCGTAAAGCGTAATCGAGAGGTTTCTGAATTCAGCGTAGAGCGTTGTCGGGACCCCCCCCCCCCCCTTGCAGGTCCTCTTCTAAGTTCTCGTACTTTCGCGGGTTATTCATAAGTATTTCTCCCGACGGAGCGTTTTGTCAGAAGACAAGACGGCACTCGGGAAGAAAGTTTCAAGCGTCAAAGACTCTTTTCTAAAGCGTAAAGAAGATAAATGTTGCCAGGTTGCCGTCAGTGGCGTCTGATTAGCGCCGCCGAAACCTTCACGAATAATCGCGGCAGACAGATACTGAAAGCGGGCGGCGGCACCGGATTCTGCCCATCACCGGCTGACGAATACGTTTCCCCCTAACAAACGACGCCAACGAAGAAAGGAAACCACGAGGGGATGACGAATTGATTAATAACTTCGTTAGAGGCAAGTTTGCGATAAGACTTGGTCTTGAATTTGATCCATGGAGGCCGACGCGTTTTTGTCGCCAATTACACCAGACGTTCTGGCACGCAGGAGTCCTGAACATTTTTGCCTCCATGAAAAATGGAGGTATTGTTTTTGGCGCGTCTCTCTCTCTCTCTCTCACATGTATGTGTGTGTGTGTGTGTTTCCGCACACTTGTAGTCAGCATAACTTCAGAACGCCTTTATGGATTGTGATGATATTTGGTATGTTGGTAAGTCTTAGGAAGACAAACGTCAAGGTCAAATATGGGCCTCCTGGTGGCTGACCTTGGTACTGAAGCAGAACTTCCGGGAAAACAGATGTGCGGGGTGGCAGGGAAAACAGATGTGCGGGGTGGCAGGGAAAACAGATGTGCGGGGTGGCAGGGAAAACATGTCCGGTTTGATTAATGAGGTTCTCCCTCGGGAAAGGACCACATAACCATATCCAGGCCAAAGGTGCTACTGTGTGCTTCAAACCAAAAATCTTTGTTATTTGTTCTGTACTGTAGTGTAGTGTACTGTGTAAAAACATTTAGAAAAACTCATATATTTCATGGAGGTATGAAATCTCCGAATTCTTGTTTTACCTGTAAAATTTCGCATTCAGGACAAGTAGGTTGGCATTCCGTTCTTAAAGTCAAAGTAATCACATAACAATGATTACGGATGGTCTCAGGAGATAACTTTAAGCAGCAATTACTGGTTCTCATCGTTTCTGTAATTGTCTTTGAAACTGTCCACGATTTCACGATCAAACACGCACTATTGGACCTTGTCGTGGGTGCATGATACATTTCAAAGCCATACTGTTTCAATAGTATGATTTAATCACCAACCAGCCAATGAAAAGAAAGATGACGTTCCAAACCCTGCCTTGCCTTGACGTAAACTCCCCAGTGTTTATTAGGACATGTTGATTTGATGATATGGATGACATCCTCTGGGAACCCCAAAACTGATGCGAGCGTGCGAATAAAAAAAGTTTGGCAAAAAAACGTTGCCTTCGTTATGAAATCTACGTGGTCATGAAGGTTGAACAAATGACTAAATACATGGAGTACTATGAAATAAAGACTGAACTTTAATTTCCAACACTAGATATAGAATTGGGACTTACCCCAAATTTTCGGTTGACTCCATCAACCTTGTTCACGGAATGGACCCGTCTACTCTTGGAACGTGACGTCAGAGACACGTGACCGTAGTAGCGGGTCATACGTGCCAGATAACTTGTGTCGCCCCCCGTCTCTGTTCAGGGTAGGTCTGTGAGCTCTTATGTAGACTGCCTCCTTAACTCCTCTTGCAAAGAAGTCCGATTCAGAATCAAGGATTTTAACCCCTTCTAGAGATACTGAATGTCCCGGGGACTCAATGTAAATATGTTGTGAGACTTCTGAGTTTACAGAACTCGGACGTTGGTGTTCCAGGAATCTCGTTTTTAATGCACGTTCTGTCTCACCTATGTATGTCTCCTTACATGGACCCTTCCTGGTTTGACCCTGGCACTTGATGTGGTACACTACTCCACACCTGTTTTCCTTTGGAGTTTTGTCTTTCGGTGCCACCAGAATATTCCTAATCGAGTACTATTTAATTGGCATGGTGAATAATAGACTCTTCATTTTCTTTCCTTCACACTTTCTTCTTGTCCTTTGGAATCAATTTTGGCATTCTGCGACATAAGTATCGTTTTCCAATATATATATTTTTTTTCAATTCACGTCGTATATTTGCTCACTTTGCAGCTACTTTGTACGATTTACAGTATGGTCAAAACCATTTTTTTTAAAACGGACGCAAAATTCATGCGCGCGTGGATGTCATCCATATAATCAAATCAGCATGGCCTAACGCTAAAGAATGGAACACTTCTTCCAAAGGGGTTGTGAGGAAATGTTCACGAACTAGAACTATCTCCATGAAGGGGATTACAGCTATCAAGAACGACGATTAGGCCACGCCGACTTAATTTTATGGATGACATCCTCTGAAGACCCCTAAACTAGTGCGCGCGGGCGAATAAAAATGCTTCTAAACCACAGGGATACAAAGCTGGTATTGTGAATTTGCGGCAGTACTTAGCGACGTATACGACAAGTCGGCACATGCTGACTTTTTGCGGAATTTATGAATCGGCACTGTAGGTATGTACTGAGTTCTTGAGTCATGGAGCTTTGGTAGCCTGGCTGCCCGTCTCCGAATTGTCGCTAACTACCATGGACTAACCAGGCCAGAGCCTCGGAGGACGTGCCCCCCCCCCCTTTTTTTGAGAACAGACGAAAATCAATGCGCGCGCGAATGTCATCCATAAAAATTACTTGCTGTGGCCTTAGTTCGTACGCAATTCGAGGATTCAGACCAAGAGGGAGGGCTCAGAGATACAGAGTGATTTTCCGGCTCTTATACTCCAAAGGGGAGGGTTAATCTTTTCCAGAAGGGCGCGTATCCTCATCAGCGGGCGATTGATTCAAACGGCCCGCTTTACGACTCGGTCTCTCATTAAAGTTGCAGGACAAAAAGCCGTTAAAGGGAGCCCGGTTTGAAAGCGACCACTCAGACTGACGGTTCTTTACGACCACGGAGAGGTTCCTCCGCGCACATGAAATGTGAGATAACGAAATTTTAGCGATGATAAGAGTCATTCCGTAACAAGGTGGACCGGTACAGAATCCCCACTCACTTGTATATATATGTCAGCAATACGTCATTCAGGGCTTGAAACTACCTGTACCAACACTGTCATGAAAGTTCATCTTAATTGGTAGTTACATGTTTAAAGTTAAAAATGTTGGTCCAACACAAAAAAATTCTCTCACCTAGAGCTTTCAACCAGTTACTAGTACTCTGGTCTTCATCAGTAGACTGTACACTGTAGTAGTACATTGAACCGAGACGGGGGTCGACATCGTCTACCAGATACCTTTGACCCAGTGTTGACGTCACACTTCAAAGAAGCCACGTGACAAGCTTCACTGGGTCAGTCTACTGAGGAAGACCAGAGTGACTGGTCGAAAGCTCTAGGTGAGAAAATTTTTTGTGTTGGACCAAAAGTTTTAACTTTAAACATGTACCAACACTGGTACAGGTAAGAATGAAAACTGCACCAGACAAGGTTTACCTGCACCACTCAGAATTTAGGAAATATGAATCATACTAAAACCGTTAACTTTTTTTATGGATACCGACACTGGTACAGGTAAGAATGAAAATTACCTGCACCAGACAAGTTTTACGTGCACCACTCAGAATTTATATAGGAAATATGGATCATACTAAAACTGTTAACTTTTTTTGGATACCGACACTGGTACAGGTAAGAATGAATAAAAATTACCTGCACCAGACAAGTTTTACCTGCACCACTCAGAATTTATATAGGAAATATGGATCATACTAAAAACTGTTAATAAACAATTGCCATTACTTTTTCTATGTCATAGGTGGTATCAGTCAGAACAGCATATAAAAAATCAACATACATCTATAAAACCCCAGTACATGAATCAGTGCAGGTTTATATAATTGCAGGTAGATAGAAATATCTGCACAGCTCCAATTTTTATATTTACCTGCACTAACGTGCATATGCTGGTGGTATTTCAAGCCCTGCATGTAATAGTGAGAGTATTAAAGGTCAATACAATGTAAGATATATGGCAATTTTCTTAGTCAATTTCCCAAAACTAACTAAACCCTATCTCAGTGTATATATAGTAGCATATGCAAATATACTATATAACATCATCCTTCTAGGTCTGGCATAAATTAGCGCCACCCGAAAACAATACTTCCATCCCGGAAGTAATAATGCCTCTTTCTGCAACACTACCAGTAGCGTTGCGTATTTTGATACAGAAAACCAATGGCTATAAACCAGGAATTTGAACCCGCGACCTTATAATCAAAATACGTGATTGTAACGGGAAATGTTTTTTTGGATCCTGATATCACAACCATAGTAGAACCAAGATACACTCTGTATCTGTATCTATGTATCCGGTAGAACCGCCCTTCGGCGTAACACGCCTGCTTCGCAGGCACGCGGCGCGGCGGCAGCTGGCTACATCACACCGAACGACATTACACCTGTATACCAGCCTTTCTAGTCTAACTGTAACTGTTGTTTAAAGCTATCTAGTGAAGATGCCATAACTGTACTTGGTGACAGCTAGTTCCACTCTACTATAGTTCTAGGGGAGAAAACGATTTTTACCACCTCAATCATTGGTTGATAACTCTAGAACTTTAGCACTACTATTTCTTATTCCTCTCTGGGCTACTTCTCGATAATTAGTCATTGTTATGTTCACCAGTGTAGATCATTATTTGCAAAATTATGCCCGAAGGCTAATTGCTTTTACAGTCAAAGGTACTATTCGGTACAATATAATAATAGGAGACAGACAAGTACTGTCTGCAACTTCTACTACTACGCTAGGTGAGGTTTGACTTCTTCGAAGGTAGTGGATAATGAATAGTCCCACGTTCTGCATAACGAGTCAATGGGTTTTGTGATCTTAGTAGAAACGTAGTCTTTTGGTGATCTTCTAAATGATGAAAGGATGGAGAAATTGTGGTAACTGTCTGGAATAATCTGTTTCTGTGTACTATGTAAACTTCGCATTAGTGACCATCCCTTACGTATAGAATCCGGCAGGCATAGCCGTACCCCTCTGAAAGATAGAACGTGCGAATTCTGTATATCATTTATATGTTGAAAACGAGATACACTTTCTACTTGACTGTACATTATATAATTATAAAGATGAACGCCAAGAACTACTCGATATTTTACATTTAGACAAGATATGCAAGAAAATGTCAAAGCAGGACACGTTTAAACACTTGATGTCATGCAAGAACGAATGTACAGTAGACAAACTATGAATGTACAGTAGATACAGTAGACAAACTATGTAATTATGTTTCCAAATGTTTCAAAAAGAGAGAAGAAAGGGCAACTAACAGTAGATGATAGGTAGTAATAATGTATAAATTCCTAGCAATTAGCATTAGAATATAGCGTCCCAGTATGCAATACTCATGTTTTGCATACTGCATGTCCTCTTGTGCATTTAGACCATCTGGGCAAGAACATGCAATAAAGATTCATATTATATTATATCATATCATATCATATAAACACAACATGAGGGGGTCCGTGTTGCATAGGGGAAAGCGATGATGTGGTGACGGGAAAGTTTCCATTGTGCGTGCGAAACGGCCCGGTTTCTGGCTATGGGAGGGGTCACTACTATATACCGGAATCCCATTAAATCATAGTGAAGGTGATATAAATTATTTACTCCGCGAAATCAATTACCGAAACATCAACTGCTTTTAAATCCATAAAGAGAAGGGTTTTTATTATTCATATTCGCCCCCCGGAGAGCTTGTCGACTTCAACTCTGGAACTGATTTTTCGCACGGAAACGTTTTCTTTATCTGACTGAATGGAAAGAAAAGAATAGGTTCATTCATTGATAAGATTGGAGCCAAGATGACGTGGCAATGCGGGGTTGATGAAAATACGACTGTTAGTGGAATTCGCTGGAGAGGGAAGCTGGTTTCTTCACAAAAGTCTTCAAGTACTGGAACATAATGTTCTTGTGACATATGTTTACCTGGCTCGCGTTTTGGCAACTACGATGTACACTTGTCCAACGCGACCACGACCGGCACTATTTGGGATCGCACTATGATGGTCCACTCTGCCTATGACAACCGCGTCATTTTCAAGCGTGTGACAGAAAAAAGTTTTCGTGATAACTAGCGAAAAGTCTTGATGGAATCGGCCAGTTTGCCATTGATTTTGACAGCATGACAGTATTTTCGCAATGTACATGCAGAAAGGCGCCGGCCGGGCCACTTTCGATCAATTTGGCAGTCTATTGTAAAGTGGGTGGACATTTTGCTGCAATTTTCTTGTCCGAAACGATACTTCCGTCCAGGAAGTAATGAATTAATAAATGACTAGAAACGCAACATTTGCAAAGCAAATGCATAATGTTCACCTTCGCATATGGCCTGCTCTGTTAATTCCTACTCAAATACATTCATATGTATGATCAGACAGGAGTATAAATCCCTCCTGCTATAAAATTGCAACATGATGTAACCCAACACCAGTTACCATGGTGAGAGACGTCAACAAATCAGGTCATTGGCCAGGTCATAGGTCAGTGTTTGGAACGGTAGAAGAAGAGGAAACGTAGCAAAAACAATAGGTTTTCCTTTGGTAAACATAAATATTCCTTGCCACACTCCTTCCTGTTTCTTTCTCAGAAATCAGAACTGCTTCACGGTCAGTCAAGGTAGTCCGACTAAAAATGACTCACCGCCGTCAGGGGGATTACGTCATTTTAACAGAACGCCCATTTTCCAAGTTTACGTCCATCCTAATCTCTAGGCTCGGTCACTTGGGTTTACGGCCGCTCCCCCGCACCATGAATTTCCTGCAAACAAAGCAGCCATTCATCCCCACTTCAAACAAAGTCTGTAAACCCAACTGTAACATATGGGCCGTTACATCGGTGTCAGTGGAATAGTCTGCCGAGATTGTCGGCCTAGAATTGGAAAAAAACAGCCGCGAGGCACAATTCATTAATTGCGATAGTGGTTGGTGCAAGTGAAGAAAAAAGTTTCGAAGGTATTTTTTCATAGCTCTGCATATTTTTTATACAATATAGAGTAACGCCTGTACGTGTTTTTTTTCACATTTTTTACATGTGCAAGAAGTATTCATGGTTGATAAAATAACCATCATATGGACATGAAAATATTGATCAAACTAGAAATTTAACATTTGCAAAGCAAATGCATGTTTACCTTCGCATATGGTCTGCTTTGTTAATTCTTACTCAAACACATTCATATATATGGCCAGACATGAGTCTAAATCCCTCCTGCTATAAAATTGCAACATGATGTAACCCAACACCAGTTACCATGGTAACAGACAGTCTGGTTCAGGTCATAGACCTTTTTGGGTCGGCGAAGAAGAGGAAACGTAGCAAAAACAATATGTTTTTCTTCGGTAAACATACTAACCACTTGTTTAGCCTTTTGTTAAAAGGTACGTTGTGAATAAAGAACTTTGTTATCTAATCATTCAGAAACCTGATGCAATTGACAGGTATTGGTAAAGCCTGTTTACAAACATTTGTTCCGGTCTATTTGGAAAGACTATGGCTTCGTGTCCAGGAAGAAGAGTTTATAAAGCGTGCGGCACGAGGTTAAAATAGATTGATGGACATCATCTCCTGTTATGGGCGTATTTGACATTTCATGATCATAACCTGTCCAGAATGACCCTTCGTTTGCCTACAATACTCGTGGGTCAAACTTAATGTTAGTGGGGAATAAAAACATATGGCAGCGACCATCTGTTATCCGCCCTACACAGCCGCGTCCCAGGAGAAACCTTAAAGAACGGCAGAGCTCTCAGTCAGATCAATCTAGACTGCAGGGTGGCCACACCACTGCTGTTGCAGTCCAAAACGTGTTCCATCCATTCCAAAATCTTATTACTATCAAGTGGAATGCATGTTGAATTCCAAAACGTCATCCATTCCAAAACATGAATTTTGTAATCATGCGTTTTGATTCTAAACTAAAACCTAATCTAAACACACGCACAGACAGACAGACAGACAAGGCTTACTTGACAGGTAAAAAAGGGGGGACCCTGTATATACAAAGCATAGATACACTGAAAATTATAAATAAGCAAGTAATAGAAAAGGCAACTTAACGTGAGGTCCATACAGACCATCTGATTTTTTTTATGTTTACCTTCGCAAAAGGAAAATATATTGTTTCTGCACTGTTCCTCCTCTTCTTCTTCTCCAAACCAAAAAAGTCAATGACCTGGACCAGACGTCTGTCACCATGGTAACTAGCATTGTAGCAGACAGTCTGTGGTGTTGGGTTACATTATGTAGCAGGACAGAGCGAGAGTGGTTGCCAATCATATTTTATATATGAATATGTTTGAGTAACAATAAACAGTAGTTTGTTAGGCTAGACCAATTTGTGAATGTTACCCTTTCTATTTTTTTGTATTCTCACAGCTTCAGATCATCTGCACAAGTGTTAAGGCCTGATCACAACCCGCCGTACGTGCTTCTGCGTGCTGTCTACGTGCAAAAACGTGGGCAAACGTAGGGCATCCGTGCGTGGTGAGTACCGCCTCCGTACGGAATCCTACGGATTTGGGAGCACGCAGACACACCGTAGAACTTTAAGTGCATGTAAACTTTTTTCTGCGTGCGGTCTGCGGATTCACCACCCGTGCGTGCGAGTACGAGCGACGCGCGTGCCCCGTACGTACCGTACGGAAGAAGCACGTATGAGTACGGCCTCCTTACGGTAAAGTTGCAATCGCACAGAGACCGTACGTTGTAAGCACGTACAACTCACTTACCACTCGCGCAACGAGCGATGCACGCAACCGCCAGACGTGGCGTGCAGACCACACTCTTACACTTTGCGCAACCGTGCGAGTGACGTGCGAGTGACGTGCGTAGACGCCACTCCTTCCCCACATTTCAGAAAAAATGTAGCAGACGTAGCCTCCCAAAAAACGTACCGACAAAAAGCACGTACGGCGGGTTGTGACCAAGGCTTTAGATATTCTGCGCAGGAAGCGTTTTTGGCTATCCTTACAGGCAATTTCCTGCCGCTCAATACATCACCTGTAGACAATATACTGACAGTGGGCGTGCGGTATGAGACTCCGGGGTTTGATAGTTGATATCATACTTGTGTAACGTTAGATATGAAATCTCTTCTCCCCACGTGTAACGCTCTAGCGCTCCCCCGAGCTTCGGAAGCCGATTAGCAACGAAGGGGCTACGGTATGGATTCTGCCGCCTACACGTCCTCAATTGTCCTCAATCGTTCTGATAAAGATATGAAGAAAACACGGAGTTTTATGAGAAAAGGATGTTCCTGATCTTCAATCAAACGAACCATTCACTGGCAAAACGTAACTATCTCTAGATGCAGACGCGTTGTTCCCACATGGCAATTGCCATTGCTTTCGGTTACTGTGAGCAATCGGGTACTTTACATTATGAAAAATCTAAACTGTTCTCCAACTCGTGAATTTCACTCACCGGAATTTTCGACTGAATCACTCAGTCTTCCTCAGCTATCTGACCCAAATGCTGTGGAAACGTGATTTTCCCACGTGTGACGTCAGCAAAGGGTCAAAGGTTTTCTGAAGTCGATATCGCCCCCCGTCCCGGTTGAGCGAAGGTTGAAGTGCCCTGATGAGCTAATACCATCATCAGTGATCCTGCGGATAGAATGTGTCCACAGTGTGATAGAAGAACTTTATTGCACAACAGATGCAACGGGTACAACGTATGGCAAAATATACACACATAGTTGGTGATGCTAACAATATCTAACAGTTCTAAGAGATGACATTTCTAACTGTTCTAAGTTAGAATCTGATCTACTTTCATATACAATGTATAACAATAAAGAGATACTAATCTAACTCTATTGATAGTAATATAATATTGTGTCAGGAACGTATCACATATTCTCGTTTTGTCAGCGAATTGTGTATAAATTGGCCACATATGTGGATATACTGAGTACTGGTAGGGCATGATAGGAGTATATTGAACATCTCTGTCTTTGTTTGGGGGTAGCGTTAAATCTTGTCTTACATGTAATATACTGTAACAATTTTCGCCGGTCTTCATCATAAGTTGGACAATCTATTATAAAATTATACGAATGACGAATGTATTCCGTATCACGTTCACTTTGTATGTCTCCCGCATCCTGTTATAAATATGTAATTTCTATCCCCAGGGTACCGAGATACCCACGATAACGGGTACGGGTCAACTCGCCAGCACTTTTCGGTACTTTACAGATAACGGTTCGCTGTTCCGCTTTTATGCAAATGAGCAAACTTTTTGAAATCCCTACGTCATGGTACCCCCCACACGATGATTGGCTGAATGTCACCATCTCATGTTTTATGCAAATGAGCGAACTTTTTAAAATCCCTACGTCATGGTACCTCCCACGCAATGATTGGCTGAATGTCACCGTCTCATGTTTTATGCAAATGAGCGAACTTTTTAAAATCCCTACGTCATGATCATGGTACCTCCCACGCAATGATTGGCTGAATGTCACCGTCTCATGTTTTATGCAAATGATTCCTCAACGCGTACTAAAGCGAAAGCTTCCCACAATAGTTCATCTCATGATTTAGGGGGATCTTTTATCGGTCAATGCACCTTCTATTATCTTCTATTATCAATGGCCCACGTTGCTAAGTCAAACCCAGTAAAACTAGTACCATGTATGTAGAATATAGTATAATGCTAGAAGTAGATATTGTCTCACATACCATTGTATTTTCTTTCTTATGTTGTTTGTATTTGCAATAAACTTTGTAAACTTTCTGCTAATAATGATATCAAGCACGAATGAGATCAAGTCTTCATGTGTTCTGTTAGAAATATTCTACATCATAGCTTCCAAAACTAATATTAAATTACCCCATTCAAAACCAGGTATCTTCAATATGCTCCTCTCATGCCCTACTCAGATCTCGATGTACGTTGGAAAATGCATATCTGAATCACTACAAAAGCGACACCATATTGTAAATAACTGGCATATCTCCTGAATTACAGAATGTAATAATACTCTTCTTAAGGAAACACAATAGATTAGCTTTTTATGCTTTTAGACATTGATATGCAAATTCAGTTTCATTATCATTTATATCATTTGTCATATTTATTTAGTATGTTTTCTTAAATTTATTAGCCTGTTTCCGTTTCTTTTATCATAACTACCTTTTGATTGTACTTAAGTTTTTGTATTATTGCCTTTATTACTATGAGTTGTGGCTCTTGGTTTGACAAGTTTGTTTTATTACCACCTTACTGAGTTGCGGCATTATATAGTACTTTTACTTTTATTTGTACTAAGTTGACTTTAATTTGTACTTATAAGTTGACTTATCATTTTGTTATATCTGTTATTTTCTTGTATATTTTATTTATGTATGTCTGCAGGGCACATTGAAAAACGCCTTAGTGGCGATATGTACACCCTGGGTAAACAAACAAATAAACAAATAAATAAAATAAATTATTATGGATTGCATGGCTCTGTTAGAAATATACCTAACACATAGTTCATTTATTTACCCTTGTTATTTCTTTTTTGCCATACATTGTACCAGTTACAGTTGTTGAGCAATAAAATAAATGTTTCAGAAAGAGAGAAGAAAGGGCAACTAACAGTAGATGATAGGTAGTTTATAGTATTATTGTAATGTATAGATTCCTAACACTTTTGCATTAGAATTAAGCGTACCAGTATGAAATACTCATGTTTTACATACTGGACATCCTCTTGTGCATTTAGCCCATCTGGGCAAGAACATGCAATAAAGATTCATATCATTTAATAAAGATCTGTATCTGTATCTGTATAGCCGATATAACCGCCTTTCGGTGTAACACACCAGCTTCGCAGGCACGCGGCGCGGCGGCAGCTGGCTATATTACACCGATCGACTTGTTACACCTAACCCTTGAACTTCTAGCTCTAGACATTGTTTAAAGCTATCTATTGACAATGCCCCTACTGTACTTGGTGACAGTGAGTTCCACTCTGCAACATGTGTGTTCCACTCTGCAAGATGTGTGTTCCACTCTGCAAGATGTGTGTTCCACTCTGCAAGATGTGTGTTCCACTCTGCAAGATGATTTGATTTTAGATCTCCTGGTTGGACGGTTTTCTAATTTTGTTCTAAGAGTGAAACTTGTGTCTGTGTCTCTTTACCTGTGAACTCTCCCGGATTAAGACTTAAAAGAAAAGAAGAGGTGGCGCCGCCTTGACGCTACAATCCCCTGTCACCCTGCGTTTAGCGTCACATTCCTCTTACGTACTTTCAGGTCGTTCATCTTTCTTCAGACGCTAAGAAGCCCAGAGTGATAGATATGTTTGCGAAGCTCTTCCGACAGCCTATCTGATAGCTCTACTTTGGGATGAGGCTCAGTGTTCATCAAAGCAGTATTGTTGGGAAACGTGTAGGAGCGGAAGAGTTTAAGAGAGTGATTGACGCACGCGAGCTCCGCGAATGCGACACTAATCCGGATTAATCTCGCTGGATTTCCTGATCTTCGCGTAGGCGTCGTCGGTGATTACATGCATCTCTGTGCGTTTATCTTGAGATTAGGGCACAGAAAAACACGGTAGACGTCGTGTAAGCCGCCGGATATATATTGTGTACATTTACGTGATACGTTGTGATTTTTAATCATTGTGGTTGAGTAAGATCTTGTTTTTTCAAAACCTGTACATATTGTTTTCTTCTTATATGCGCGTCAATTAGCCCCATTAATATAAGTAAATATTATTAACACAACACAAAAAACAAGAAGTTCCGTAATATCATCCAAAACTACGATTATGAAACATACCATTTCTTTTTTTACCGTTACTAAGAAACAAGAAGCCGAATTTACTTTGGTGTAGTTACTTGACAATGTATATAATTTATTTAACGTTATCTGTATTCTATTCTTTAATTGTGAACTGTACAAACCCAGTAGGTATGCGTGTACAATAAATGTCTTTATTCATCCAAAAAAAACAATGATTTCAACATAAAATATGTTCCTGAGAATTCATATTATTGTAAGAAGGAATCGCAGACATGAGTGTGAACTATCTTGTAAGAGTAGTACAAAATACTTATAAAACTATATCCTATATTACCAGTTAGGCCATGTTGATTGGATTATATGGATGACATCCTCTGGGAACCCTAAAACTGACGCAAGCGTGCGAATAAAAAAAAGTTTGGCCAAAAACACTGTCCTTAATTATGAAATCTACGTGATCATTAAGGTTGAACAAATGATTAACTAAACACACAGAGTATGGTATGGTGAATAATAATAGACTATTCATTTTCATTTCAATCTTCACATTTTCTTCTTTTCTTAAATTGATTTCGGCATTCTATGGCATTAGTATCGTTTTCCAGTACATTTTTTTGCAACATACGACATATATTCGCTCATTTTGTACGATTTACAGTATGGTCGAATACAATTTATTTTATTTTATTTTTTTGAAAACAGTCGAAACTTCATGCGCGTGCGGACGTCATCCATATAATCAAATCAACATGGCCTAAAAAGTAATGATACTGGAAGTGGAAAAAAACGCCGTCGGCTCTCTGGGGGGCTCGAATTATAATCATACTCATATTTCTGTGAAATATAGCCGGAGACAGCGTTCAGGGGAAAATAGATACAGTGTAGCTTCAGTGTGATAACAAGGCCAAGCTACAAAAGCCCCTTGATGATCAGTTCCCTGCATTTCCGGTGGGAAGATTCCTTCCGGCAGGGTAAATGTTTTTTTGGCGGTTTTATCAGCAACCAGCGGTCGGTCAGACTTTCATTAGGCCACAGCAAGTAATTTTTATGGATGACATCAGCGCGCGCATTAATTTTCGTCTGATTTTGGAAAAAAAAAACAAGAAATTTTGTTGCCTTCCGGCAGTGGTGAACATGCCGGAAATGGGCAATAATGTCTGTTGCCATGCCGGAAGGTGGATGGCAGATAACTACGAAGAGAGGAGACAAGAAAAGGCTCTGATTTTATGTTTCGTTTTTTTTTACTTTGATGCAGTGAATATGTGATGTTCCCACTCAATCAAAACCATTTGTACAATGGTTGAGTGAAAATTTTAAAATGTAGGAACCTTGTTTTTTTCGGCCTGCCTTGTTTTTTTCGCCCGCTCGCATTAGATTTGGAGTCTGCGGAGGATGTCATCCATAAAACTTACTTGCTGTGGCCTTATTCCGGAGATGATAGATGTTTTGTACAGACGTGAGCGGTCATGGCTGACCTGGGAGTTTCATGGTATCTGAAACTCCAGAATGCCAGGGGGTCTCTTCGTAGTATCTGTTGGAACACTGCAGTATTGTTTTTAACTAGAAAGGTAACATTTGCATAGCAAATGCATAATGTTTACCTTCGCATATGGTCTGCTCTGTTTATTCTTATACTCAAACACATTCACATATATGGTGACAGGAGTTTAAATCCCTTCTGCTATAAAATTGCAACATTACGTAACCCAACACCAGTTACCATGGTGAGAGACAGTCTGGTTCAGGTCATTGGCCAGGTTAGAGGTCAATGTTTGGAACGGAAGAAGATGAAACAGAGCAAAAACATGTTTTCCTTCGGTAAACATAAAATTAACCTGCAAACGTCTTTGAAAGGCGTGCTGTCTGAAAGAAGGTATGCACCAGATTCAAAGTTTGTGATTTTTACCTTCCTCTATGACTATACTGTGAACCTGTACTGATCTGTTCTAATAATCAGTTTTTAAGTGTTTCTGATTCTATTATAAATAAGAAGTTAACAGTTTATTTTTAAGTACCATTTGTAATAACAAGAACGCAATTCAGCCTGTTGGCTGCAATGTATCTGTATCTGTATAGCCGGTATAACCGCTTTTCTGCGTAACATACCAGCTAATATTGTGCTTGTCTGTAACATTTTTACTTCTATGGACCAGCCCTAACTAGGGTAAATATATAAGCGGAACCACAGACAGCCATAATGAAAAACAATACATCCATTTTCATGGAGCTAAAAATTTGTGTTGCCGAAATCAGCCTTCTATATACCAATATGGGTGTTTTTTTAGGGGGGGGGAGTTTGAATAATAGGTTCTCCGTCCACTGAAATATTGTTCAATATCTATCCAGCCGAGCAGGCTAGGGGAAAACGTAACGCTACATGAACGACGCCAACTTCCCCGGAAACTGCTGGACTTTTATGGCAATAACCCGTCGCTTGAGTCAACCGCCAGAGAACGTCAGATTTTACGACCAATATGTCGTAAAACGGGGTTGAAGGGCTGATTGTATGTGGACATATTGAATGGCGTGGCAAATATCGGCCGGCTTATTGCACAGGCGATACCTTCTCTTTATGTATTGTTTCTTAATTTGCGCCTGACCATCTGGTTCGGAAGAAACGTGCTAGAGTAGCTTTGGTGGGCGGTTTCTTGGGGACAGTACTTTTTCAGTTTTAGTCCATTCACGTATACAGTGCAGTTCCTGGTGCACAATCTCTCTCTCTCTCACGTACACACATACACACACACACACACACACACACACGCACACACACATACACACACACACACACACACACACACACACACACACACACACACACACACACACACACACACACACACACACACATGCACACACACACACATACATACATACACATACATACACGCACACACACAAATACATACACACACGTTCACACGCGAGCGTACACACATACACACACACACACACACACACACACACACACACACACACACACACACATGCACACACACACACACACGCACACGCACACACACACACTGCATTTCATGATAAAAACATCTTTTGCTCAAATAACTGTGCCCTTTTCCTGAAGGACATTTTCGTCTTGATAATAATAAATATTCCTCTAGACATAGCCCTCTAGATTTCTGCTGGATTTCTTCCGGACAGGAACTGGTATATTCCTTTTTGACTCCATATTGGTACACAAACTGAAATATTCCCCTGGCTAGATTTCTAGGCACGAACCTAGGTACCGGATCCCACTCCCCCAAAAGCATGGCCGTCTCGTGTCGGATGACAGATCTGTTCCCGCCATTGATTGACCCCACATCGACACAACCGTCTGCCGAGTGACGTATGGCCCACCCAGACACGTCTGCGGCCGATGATTGACAGCCTCACTCAACGACATTTTCCCCTTATCCCGCGCGATGACGCAAGATTGACACCGCACCTGTCTGTAGTTAATGTTATCCGCCGTCTTACTCATATTGCACAGACGACGCCGTCAGTCACACGCCCACACAGAATCAGGGAGCCCGGCGTGTTGTCCTCCTATCCGCCCACATTCTTACGTGTTTGTGTGGTTCAGTTTATTATGTTTCCTGAAGAAAAACATATCGTTTTTGCTCTGTTTCCTCTTCTTCTTCTTCTCCAAAAATATAAGGTCAGTGACCTGAACCAGACGTCTGTCACCATGGTAACAGGTGTTGGCTTACATCATACTGCAATTTTATAGCAGAAGGGATTTAGACTCCTGTCTGATCATATAAATGGATGTGTTTGGGTAAGAATTAACAGAGCAGACCATATGCAAAAGTAAACATTATTCATCTGCTTTAATTTGCAAATGTTACCTTTCTAGCACTAGTTCTAAATTCGAGCTTGCTGGTCATTAACATTATCTATACTGATAGTCTGTTTTATTTATTTTTATTCATGAAGATTTACCACATTTGTGGAAGGATTGACATAACAGGTGACTATCACCTTTTCAAAGATGTCAACCCCGAGACCAGACTGTAAGGTTTGAACCACACACACCGGGAAGGTCCCCTACTCTTTTCGATAAGTGCGGTGGGTTCTTTAACGTGCGTGGGGTGTGGCTCTCCCAAACACGGGACCTCCATTTAACGTCCTATCCGAGGGACGTCCCTAGTCAAAGCTAGGTACTCATTTTCACCTGAGTGAAGTGAGGAAAGTCGTGTAAAGTACCTTTCCCAAGGGTACAACGTCGGGGCGCATGTTCGGACTTGTTCGGGTACCACCCGGAATCGAACCCGGGTCTCCCCGTTTCATAGTCCAGTGATGTACCACTACACCACACGACGATGTTTGAAGAGTAGATAAGGGTCGGATTATATTCATTGGTTACGGAAAGGCTGTCTTACATGCAGAGTTTGTCGGCGGCTGGTTCTGTCAAAACCGGCTCGAAAATTCCGCGACAGTATCTGTCCTTGGTGCTGAAATCGCGGAGTTATTACTTCTTTGTTTTTAGGTTCGTTTATGACCTATGACCCCACTCTCCTAGGCCAATCAGAAGAATAGACACCGTTAATACAATCATCTCCAGCTTCAACATAGTCTGAAATACAGTTGAAACTACTGAAAGGGTCGAGAGAACTGGAAGACTGATTTAGTCAAACGAAGCTTTTATACCATCAAATATTATATTTGATACTAAATACTAATCTTTTTTTGGAGATTTGAAAGAAAACATATAACAGATCTCTTACAACTATTTACAAAATTTACACACAAGGACCTCCAGCCGAAATTTGTTTGTAGATACAGGTTTTACAGCCAATTATCTCACCTAACCTTGTCTGAGCTCTGCAAAGCGTGAAGTACATATTGTGAAGTCGATAAGATCACGCGAAATCACCGCTTCTAATCAATGTATGCCGGTCCTTGGGAAAGTTACGTAACTGGGTGACGTAAAAAAGCCGACCGCTGTATTTGGAGATAAGGCCACACCAAGTAAATTTTATGGATGACGTCCTTTGGAGACCCTAAATCTAATGCGAGAGGGCGAAAAAAAAAACAAGAAGGGCCCTAAAAAACAAGATGCCTAGATTAGAAATATACTAAGAGACGACAAATGTTAGAACACAAATTGAATGAGGTGACACAGATTAACAAGCAAGGTACCGGATCCCGGATTCATCATCTATTCATCATCAAAACAGCAACAAATCAGGTGGAACAGCAGTTGTCGTCCTGTCCTGTTTCTTTCATCACATTTTTGCAGGCCTGCAGAAACAAAGCATGTGCTCTTTACCCATTTCACGTTACGGGTTTCACGTCAATCTAACAATTTGCGGCACTGTCGTGACTCTTTGGTCATAGTTACAGGAAGCGGAATTTCTTTTTTTTTTCTAGGAACAGGTCAAAATCAATGCGCGAGCGGACGTCATCCATAAAATTTACTTGGTGTGGCCTAACGATACATACATGATACAATGATACAGCTGCTCATTTATTGATCTTAATCAATGTTTACCGAAGGAAAACATATTATTTTTGCTACGTTTCTTCTTCCTCTTCTTCTTCTCCAAACCAAAAAGGTCAATGACCTGAACCAGACTGTCTGTTACCATGGTAATTGATTAGTGTTGGGTTACATCATGTTGCAATTTTATAGCAGGAGGGATTTAGACTCCTGTCTGACCATATATGTGTTTGAGTAAGAATTAACAGAGCAGACCATATGCGAAGGTAGACATTATGCATTCGCTTTGTAATGTTACCTGTCTAGTTGTATATAAAGTACACCCACAACTATGGTAGGTAACATAAGTTACGATGTCATGAAATAAAATAGGCAACTGTTACAACAAGCAAAAATGCTAACACTCTATAAGCTAAATCACGTGCCGTTTTTCTGTTAAGTCTGTATATTACAGAAAACAGTAACAATATAGAGTATACAGTGTCACATGACTGAAACATTTTGTTGTCTTTTTAGGTGGTATGGAAGATAAAAAATCATATTTTGCTTTAAAATGATCTTGTATGTTAAAATTAAAACAGCATATGTTCAATATGAAATGTCATAACTACGTAGCAGGAAATGGACTACCCTAAGCTACTCACCGGTGCAAAATAAATTCACCTGCACGCATGAAAGCATTCAATTCACAGCTAAAACAAATTTTCTCCCGAGTTGTGACCACGGGCTTCACCCTTCGTGGCGCTCGGCGTCCCTAATGGCCGTTGCCAGGGGTGATTACTCCGTAATTCCGACGGATGACTCTCTGACATCTCAGTAAGGCCACACCAATTTAATTTCTTGGTTAACGGATTTTTCTAGAAAAATAATGGAGCGGGCGGGCGAAAAAAAAAACAGGCCTAGGCATCCTATTATGGCCCAAAATGGTACGATAGGAGCCATGAAGTCAACACATCAACACACCAGGCTGGTTCAAAATTTAAACTATGAATTTTGAACTTGTAATGATACCACTGCATTGAAAGATGGAATAACTGTACCAACTAGGAAGAAAAGGACTGTTTTCAACTGTTCAGGGCAACATATGAGCATTTTGCAGTTGATTCTGACTTTTATTTTATTTTTTTGCAAATCAGAAACAAATGAAGCGGGTGAATACGTTAACCAAGAAATTAAATTGGTGTGGCCTAAGTACAACCGGCACCAGGTGCGCAGTCCTGGGAACGTGCGCCAACCCACCTGGGAACGAGGATCGAGCGGTCGCGTCGTCCCGCTAACAGGAAAACGTGATCTTCTTCTCATTACTTCCACGACTTCCCATCTCTGCGGAAACTTTTAACGGCACGGAGGGTTTCATTGTGTCGACTACACCATAAACTGGGTGCCGGCAATTGCAGGAAGAGGAATCTATCTCAGCTGCGAATAGGAAAATTTCATTACAGGGCCAACCATTACTCCAAGAGTAACACTATCAACTCCATAACATACTATCTGCAGCGTTGCTGCGCATATACTGATGCTTCTACAGGACAGTAGCGGCATAAACGTGCTCATATTGCCAACCACGAAAGGATAGCGACAGTGGAGACCTCAATTTGCACGTATTTGTATTGGGTTTCCGGCGATTCGACGCCATTCAGTCAGTGGAAAAGGGAATATAGGCCCCCTTCCCACCAGGATAAATTTATCCGGATCGAGCCGAATTGATCCGGCTTCGATCCGGATTGAACCGAATCTATGCTGGATCAAAACGAATCAAATCGGATCGATCCAGATAATTCTATCCTAAAGGGCCATGGCCGTCATGGCCTCCGTTGTGGATCGTTAAGAAAGGAGAAATCTACAAAAAGAAAATTCCTAGTAAATACTCAAGCAACTGGATAAATTTTGAAAATAAACTGTCAGACGTTTTAAAGTAGAGTCCTATACTGTTCGTCAGTCACTAAGTTGAAACGTCTGACAGTTTTCAAAATCTATCAAGTTGCTTGAGGAACAATTTCCTTGTATATCCCATTTCCTGGATGTCTAACCTTTATCGATGAAAGAGAAGGCTGCATGATTTGCCAATTACTTAGTTCGGATCTCACGAGATATATAGTAATAACTTTTGTTATTATGATTTGCAGTTCTGCATCCACTTGTTATTTATTTATTGTTATTATGATAGCTGTTCTGCATCCAATTTGTTATTTACTTATTGTTATTATGATTTGCAGTTCTGCATCCACTTTGTTATTTACTTATCGTTATTATGATTTGCAGTTCTGCACCCACTTGTTGATTTACTACTGTTTATGGTTTGCAGTTTTGCAACCTCTTTTTGTAACGTTTTTGTTACATTAATCATTCATGACCTCTGACCTCTCCCCGTTCACTTAAGTTCAGTTTTCAGTTAATGTTGTGTGCGTTATGTTATTTTTTTGATTAAGACTCACACCTTTTGTTATGTTGGTTTTACTTTCATGTACATTTGTTTTGTTCTGTTCTGTACATTTATTTCATTGTAATTTTGCGACTCCAGGAAGAATAGATTTCATGTAAATCTAATGGAGATCGAATAAACAAACAAACAAACAAACAAACAAACAAACCAGTCACATAAATGTCACGGAAATGAAAAGAAACCTACAGTGGACATCACTGGAAGACAGACGAAAAATGTCCAGACTATGCATGATGTACACAATGACAGATTAACTGGTGGACGTACCAACTGCCAATACCAGCCCAGAAGAGAACAAGAAATGGCCATGCCTTCAAGTACCATAGCTATCAATCAAGGATTGAGGTGTTCAAAAATTGTTTATTTGAGTTTACCACAAGTACAAGTACTTATGCAAGTGGAAGGGAGGACAAAACAGGTGCATTGACACCTTTACAAGTTGTTTTCCCAAAAAAATTCATTTTTTCCTTGAACTATCGCAAAGTGAAACTCACTGTCACCAAGCAAAGTAGGGGTTTTAGCATTAGATAGCTTTAAACAATGTTTAGAGTTAGATGTTCAAGGGTTAGGTGCAAGACGTTGTTCGGTGTAATGTAGCCAGCTGCCGCTGCGCCGCGCGCCTGCGAAGCTGGTGTGCTACGCCGAAGGGCGGTTATACCGGCTATACAGATACAGAAGCTGGTGTGTTACGCCGAAGGGCGGTTATACCGGCTATATACAGATACAGGTACAGCTTGCGGCTGCTTGAAAATTCTACGAGTGTGGCCAGGCTTAGCAGTTTGGATTCTGGGGAAGAAACTGAATTTCTCTGGTTGTCTTCTCTGTGAAATCCCTCCTGAAATAACTGCGTGTCTAGCGGCATTAGAAATCAATGAGCCGTGTAACTATCAGCAAAATACAAGGTACAACAAATGTATCATCAAAATTCTATATTTTACTATCAGAGGAACAAAAAAATGTACAAAACAGGTTTAATACACAACAGTGATAGACACAACCCTTCCTACCGTGTATGACCTATATTTCGGTCAATCCACGATCTTATATTGCTAGCAGATGACCATTCAATTATTCTTAATGGCCCTTACACCAGTGTATGTTACTGTACTGTAAAAAAATCACGTTGTATCTCCAAGAGGGCGAAAATTAAGAACTGCACCAAGTATCCTTGCATCAGAAACACTGTGACACTGGGTCGGCTTTATTTTCATATATCAGCTTCCAGTATTCTATACCTGCTACTCGTAAAAGAGCCAGTTATTGTTAAGAGGATAATGTAGAGTCATAATCGTATAATGAGCGTCAGTTTCATCATTACTTTTGTCTATAAAACGGTAACGGACACCCCCATCTTGTTGCCGCAATATAAAATCCGAGAGTGATACCCTTTTCATAATTGCTTTCATCAATGATCCATACGCAGAAATGATACATGCCAGACCCTGCGGGGAACGATAAAACACGGTTAAATGGAGTTCAGAATCTGAAACTCCGGCCCATGTTATTGTTATCTCGCATCTAGTACCTGTTCGCATTACGGATGGGTGTTACTAGGTGAGGCCTAGGGAACAATGCTTCTTTTGTCGGCTGCCAAGGTCTTTCAACCCGGCCCCTCTCTTAATTCTCCGTCAACTGGGTTTATCTCTGTATCACATACTTGACACCCAGTGCTCACACAAAGCGGGTACTAATGCATACATGGAGGATCTAATTTTTCCATCGGACCATAGTACGCACCGTATCGGGCTCCTACACGTTACTCTCTCTATCTTGTTGATGTTGGAAACAATTTGTCTTCGCGAAATCAAGTCCACGTATGGGTCGGGTGCTATGGATCATCATTACAAACCGTAGCACGGTATGTGGGGATAGGGTATCTCGATGGTTAGTCAATAATGAATGAATGAAGACCTTTATTGTACATCTGTGTTCTACAGAACTAAGTACAGGTCGCATGGGTACAGAACATGAACATAAACATATACATTACAAATATGTGAACATATAAGAGTGTAAATAAATGTCTAATTTCTATTCTTTTCGGCTTCATCTCGCTTAGTAGTGATTGTATGAATATATGCGGCTGTGAGATTACTTAGAGTAGGTTTATCAAAAGTTAAAAGGAATACAAATTTCTCTTACTTACTTACTTACTTAGTTCGAGCTCCCGCTCGAACCAATCCTGAGAGTTGTCTCCAAAGCACTTTGTCCTCCATGGCCTTCTTTATCTCCCTGGTGTCCTGTAAGTTGGTGTCTTTGCGCAGATTATCCAGGAATGTTACTCTGGGTCTCCCTCTGCTCCGTTTTCCTTTTAACGGTTCCCACAGAATGAGACTTGATGCCAGGATGTCCGGGTGTCTAATGCAGTGACCGGCGATTTTCATCCTGCGTTCTCGTATTTTGTCTGTGACAGCAGGTAGATCCTGGTACAACTGTTGGTTTGTAAGTTTGAGTTGCCATGGAATGTTTAGGCACATTCGTAACATTCGGGTATAACAGCCGTTCAGCCTTTTTTCGAGTGATTTGGTCAGGGACCACGTTTCGGATCCATATAAGAGAATGGACTCAACTGTGGCAATAAACAGCCTTTGTTTGATTTTACGTGGTAGATTAGACTTCCAAATCTTGCTTAGCTTATTTCTCTTTACTAGTCAAATAACTAACATGGGGAAATATACTTAATACATGGCTAAAAAAATATGAGTCTATCTCTACTATACAAGGGGCAATCTATGGTGAAATGTATTTCATCTTCTATTTGGCCTAAACTACAGAATAATGACAGGCATTCCTTCTACCCCCGGACGCCATGGCTGTACCAATCGTCATATTTCCAATATCATCGGCTCGTCCGTAGCTCATGTGTTGGGATGACAGCTGGGTAGGTAGACCTGGATCGGCGTTGAACCCGTTAATGTATCGGAGTTGTAGGGTAGGGCCTGGGGAAGGGAGCGGGCTGGAGAGGGATGGGTCTCGGGGGAGGGCGAGGGATCCTCCCGGTAATGCCGACAATTACTCACGGGCACAAGTCTTTAATAATATATCCGTCATAACGTCCAGACCACCATGTGAGGTGATATACATCTCGGACGATCTGATATGGTGGGGGCGGGGTGGGGTTGTCATGCGACTCTATACCCTCACCAGAATGGTCAGACAAAGAGGCAAAGAGTAGAAAATTCTAATCTCCAAGCAGATCTTTTGGTGGCTAGAAAGACAGAATCAAATTGGTCAGGCTGCATCCATTGGCCAGACAGTTGCTCTGGTGGCGAGATGGTAACTGTCTGGCCGATGGATACAGTCTGGCCAATTTGATTCTGTCTTTGCCAGCCACCAAAAGATCTGCTTGGAGATTAGAATAGCGGTGGTACCATCGCTACGTGTGTAACATTACATTACGTGCCTGCGCCGTCGTTAAAGTCAAATCGCGTTCGTTCCAATACGCGATATTTGAATAACACGTATTAGTGCGATAATCTATACTCTCAGCAGATGGCGATACAAGCGCCCCGGCTCTCTCCCCCAGCCAGGCGCCGGGGTTGTTAATGGCCGGAAAACATCGGCTGTAAACACCGAGATTTTCTCCTGATAAAGCCGATACGTTCCCGGCTCCAGTCCCCGGCGCGTGTCACTTGTCTGTGCTGTCAGCGCGCACGCGTCTGTCTCTTTTCCGGAGATTATGTAGAAAAGTGTGGTGATACAGCACAACGCAAACATTGCTTGAAGAACAGAGATCTAGAACGTCTATTCGATCGCCAGTACCATTACAAAAACACAGGCTGCTCGCTAGAGATACTCCCGGTGCAAATGAAGGGATCGCGTCCAAGGGTGCGCAGCCTTCTTGCTTTTTCGATTTGAGGGGCGGTGCAATTTGTCAGCGCGCCGTTCCAAACGCCCCGCCAGCGCCGGCCCCAAAATGGGTAGATTAAAATACGGCTTGCCTTTAATTTGAGCCGGTTGCGGGAGGCTCTGCGTGGCACCATGTGAGCCGTCAGATATCGTTACTGACTTCTGACATCCCGTGCCCTGACAGAGCCTTGCCGTGCCGTGACTAGACGTAAGGGCCGTACGGCGTGTGGTCATTCGCGGGCCGCGCCAGGCAGGGCTGTGCTCTGATTGGCTGGAGGTAATGTGGAACGTACCGCATATAAGGCTTGCGTCTGGGCCCGCCAGGTAGCGGACCTACCCAGTTTGGTCCAACCTACTACACCTCCAAGGTGTGGGGACGCGCGCGGGGAGAGAGACTGAAAAAAATACCACAGGAGACCGACATTGTCATCTTTCTTCTTTCCGCTGCTCCAGATTTTGCATCTCTTGCTTAGCTACCAACGCAAGGATTCCTTTGGACTGGACTTTTCTATCTTCTTCTTCTACCCGAAGCTTGTGGGAGTGCAACGCACGCAACAACGATTGTCGGAGTACGGCGAGGTTGGAGACCAAACTGGGGATACGTACCGCGGCAGGCACCTAGCGCGACGGTCTGGGCAACAGAACAGGAACACGACTCCAGCTGCAACAACGGATAACAACAAGCGATGATGTTCCCTTATATCCTCTTCACAATCGTGCTAGTGCAACAGCTAGCTACAAACGTGGAAGGTAAAAAAAATAGTTCTTTTTTTCTGCCTAAGTGGGAGAATTTCTGTTTCATCATTAGTAGCAAAAATCTGTATACGTTTGGGCTAGCTATCGATGTGATTCTCGATTCACCATGTCGTTCTATCCCCACGCGTGCAATTTCTAACCGATGTTTCGACTGCTTGTGGTCCCCACAGGGCAGGCTGTAGCCTGGGATGACTGGTGGACATACGAGGGCATCACCGGTAGGTAACGATTTTCTATTTTCTTCTCATTCCTGTGGTGCCTTCCGGGGGCTAGCCGTGTGCCACGCTCTCCCGGTCGGCGTCGCTCACACTCAAATCTGCATCGCCAATGACGGTTTCTTGTAGTACCTTGGAAGGAGAGGAAAGGGAGGAAGTGTTAGAGGAACTGAGCAACCGCCCCAGTATCTCGAAAATCAAATCATTCCCTCTTTGTTCAGTCACAAAAGGGCGCGCCGTACGAAACGATCGGGATGATATTCTCTCTCAGCTAACTTTGGGGTGCAGAGATTTAGCGCCAGAGTGTTTCAATAGGGGATAACGCCGTCCATTTTAGATCTGTCGTATCGATTGTCGGTGAGTGTTGAGCCCCGGTGTGTGCTCCGGCGTTAGCGAAGCAAATTGATAATGCTGCGCGTCCGTCTATTCCCATAAGATAGGCACCCAGTCAACAAGGCATGGCGGGGACTCTATTGGATGCGACGTGGCATTGACAGAATTCGAAGCGGGGGGATGGGCCCCTTCTTCACCGACAACACACCTCACAGTCATTACGTTTCTCCCACGGCCACCGCAACATTTAGGATGTAAACAATCCACACAATGTTCAAGAGATTGGTTTTTGAAAAGGAAAATACTGAAGAAAGAAAAGAGGAATGTTGTCGCTAGCGGATACGTGGTTGAGGTGAATCGACCTCTGAATAATTGAATAGTACCTCCCGTGTGATAAAGAAAACGATTGTACGTTTATCAATGATAACCTTAGAACCAAATATTAGTAGGGCAGCACTCAATAGTCGCCTTCATAACAACAATCTTTATTGACACAACAAAAGTACAGCGACTTTCGTAATGTCTAGACTTTTTTTAACGGAGTGGTTCAATGCAAGGCCTATGCGACCACCTCTCGGCATTGAACTAGAAAGATGAGAGAAACATGGCTATGTCAAGAGATGGCGGTTAACGTTTGATTCGAAAGCCTGTAGATTGTAATTTGGTGGAAAACACTTGTCAGGGAGGGAATTCCAAAGCTTGGCTTGACGACAACGAAACATACGGACAACCGGATACAACATTGAATAACCTACGTACAAGTATATGAATAAACCTACAAGTTGAAAATGTCGCGTATACTAATACCTCTAAGGTCTAAATATTCTTTGCTATATTTACCTATTTTTGTACACAAAAAGGGTTATATTTCCTTCTAAAATTGTAATGTAATGTAATTTATCTATTGGATGGGGTGTATGAAATTCTGATACATATAACCGCCTTGAAGTAACTCCCTCCCCTCAAGAAAACATACAGCACTGATAGCACTCTTCGAACAATCGCTGCTGCCGACAAATCCATGTGAATATAACAAAAAATAAATCCAGGCAGTTTAATTTACATTGTTTCCACTGATGTTACCCCATACTTGAACGGTGGTGAGGATTCGGTTATACTAGATCTAATTCTTCCCACCTTGTCTTAAGGCCACAGCAAGTATTTTTTTTTATGGATGACTTCAAGGCGTGCATTAATTTTCGCCTGATTTTGGAAAAAAACACAAGAAATTTTGTTGCCTTCTGACAGTGGTCAACATGCCGAAATGGGCAAATATGTCTGTTGCCATGCCGGAACGTGGATGGCAGATAAATATGAAGAGGGGAGACAAGACGAGACTCTGATTTAATGTTTTGTTTCTTACTTTGATACAGTGATACGAGTATGTGATGCTGGCTGTGTATATGTGATGTTCCCACTGAATCAAAACCATTTGTACAATGATTGAGTCAAAATTTCAAAATGTAGGAACCTTGTTTTTTTTCGGCCCGCCTTGTTTTTTTTTCGCCCGCTCGCATTAGATGTGGAGTCTGACGAGGATGTCATCCATAAAATTTACTTGCTGTGTCCTAACTGACGATAGATGTTTTATGTTTTCACATGTACAGAAAATAGCAGACAGGCTAGGGATGATTCGGTTTTGATAGAAGAGCTCAGTAAATGATGCTGCTCTGACTGTCATACATCAGTCTAGTAGCTTTTTGGGATGCGCCATATTTCAAAGGCATTTCTGCATTACTGAGAGAGAGCGGGAGAGGGGGGTAGATAGATATAGATAGATACAAGAACAAGAAACAGTCATGCCTTCAAATATCAGAGTTATCGACCAAGAATTGAGGTATTCAAAAACTCGTATTTCCCCAGAACTATCGTAGACTGGAACTCGTTGCAACCAAGCACAGTTGGGGCATCATCACTAGAAAGCTTTAAACAACTCCTGCAATCAAATGTGCAAAGATTGAGTGTAACAAGCCGTTCGGTGTGATATAGCTAGCTGCCGCCGCGCCGCGTGCCTGCGAAGCTGGTGTGTTACGCCGAAGGGCGGTTATACCGGTACCGGCTATACCGATACAGATTCAGATACAGATAGATGGATAGAATGATAGATTATCTTTTTTTCTCTTTTTTTTAACTTCAGTGATATCTATATAGGGATCCAACTTATACAATACAGATTAACAAAGTAAAACTTGCAAGAGGGCACTTTTATTTTCAATGTCAATGTTAGAAAATCAATTGTACAACGTTTTAGCACTCAGGTGTCAGATCATAGAAAAGGTTGATCAGCTCAAAAAATTTATGACCCTTGCAGATTTATGCCCCCCCCCAAAAAAAAGATGCTAGGGTCGGCGGGTATTTCTACGGTCGGTTGGGGAACAGGAAACACTTTTTTCCTTTAGGCCGCACCTCCTTAATTTTATGGGTGACATCCTCTGAAGACACCCAAACTAGTGCGCGCGGGCGAATAAAAAAAATTCCGGCCAAAAATAAAAGTGCTACTAAACCAAAGGAATACAAAGCTGGTATTGTAAATTTGCGGCAGTACATAGCGACGTATAAGCCGGCACATGCTGGCTTTTTGCGGAATTTATGAATCGGCACTGTACGTATGTACTGAGTTCTTGAGTCGTGGAGCTTCGGTAGCCTGAGTGTCATCCTCCAGAGTTACCACTGGCTCCCTATTGTCGCTAACTGCCTTGGACTACCCAGGCCTAGATCCAGGCCAGAGCTTAGAAGGACGTGATCTTTTTTTTTTTTTGAGAACAGGTGAAAATCAATGCGCGCGCGGATGTCATCCATAAAATTAAGACGGTGTGGCCTAAAAGTGCCGTGCGCTATTCCACGCCGTGAAGTGTGATTAACTCACGGCAGCATCGAACTCAAATCCTCCTCATTTCTCTGAGCTGACTTAATTTGCAAGCTTAAGACGACGTTAACATTCCCGGCGTCTTAGCCAAATGCCTCCAGGCGTTTTTTTCTTTCTCTCATCTCAGAGAAGACACTTTCCATCTTGACTTCTGTTGAGAGAGATATCGCTAAAGGCATCCAATGTACTTTTTTTTATTGCAGCAGTAATGACAAGACATGGTGACGGCACACTCAAGTGTTCGACTTATTTTCATGCCGCCACCAACGTAAAATAGAATACATAAAACATAGAATACGAAAAGCACAAATGTACATATAATTATTAAATAAACAACAATTGCACTTCGAGGGAGACAAAAATAGAAATATTCTGAACAAGGCAATCCGTATGATATTGACACATACTGTCCCACATTGTCACATTTGCATAAGTTTGACATTCAAAACAGCGAAGAAACAAGCCCAAAATGATTTCTTTATGTTGAATTGTGTGTGATACCCCAAATATCAGCAATTATCCGCATTGACATACATTGTGATAGTGTAGTATGTAGATAAGTGACTAGAATATTGACTTTTAAAAAATCTGGTTTGCATACCCTAAAAACTGCATTAGGCACCCTTGATATTCCCTGTCACGCTGTATGAAATTAATAATAATAACACGCAAGAACTCCGCTATTTAAATACTTTTTGAAAAGAAGTTGATCTCTTCAACCGTCAATCCACCGGCGATTGTTGCCAAGTTGAACTTACGCTTTCGCGTGACCCGCATCTTCCTATTCGCGACGCTATGACGATGGAAAAGCCGCCCCAAACACAGACCTTCCTTTCTCCCCTGACGCGATAGCGCCTACAAGGTGGAAGAAACTGTTTACGAAGGAGATTTCCCAGGTCCCATAAACCTCTTAGACAGCGAGAAAATTGTTAAGGAATCGTTAACCTTCTATATTCCTCCCGGAGGGTCTTCTAGGTATTACTAAAGGCACTGCTCGCAGGAAAATGAAGAAGAATTATTTAGGAACATCACAGGACGAAGCTTTGAAAGGAAAATGTCAGGTGAAAGACGTGTGTGCAGGAATTGTTGTGCTCTCCCTGCTTGAGGGTTTCGTAGGTAACTAAAGACAGCCTTCCACAGGAAAATGAAGAAGAATCATCCAAGAACATCGCAGGGCGAAGCTTTGAAAGGAAAATGTCTCTTCGGTCAAGTGGAAGACATGTGTGCAGGAAGAACCCTGGTTAATCTTTATCTGCCTTACTCGAGCGGAGGAACATTTCCCACTTGCGGTAACACCGAACACTCTCCGCTACGTGAGCGGAAAGAAAACAGGCGGGTCAAGACGAGACAAAGCACCGACACTTCTGCCTGTCCGGAACGATTTCTCTCAAACCATGGGTTGTGCCCCACTAAAAATAGATAACTGCTTCCTCCTACGTATGTAACGGCGCTAGCATGGCTCTTATCTTGCCCGGGCATTCCTGACAAATAGACGGGTAGGAAATTACTTCCAACAGTTCTACCTCATCTCTAAAAATGTAACGACGCGTCTTACGATGTCTGTAGAAAAAAGTATTAGGCCGGGATGGATGTAGTCATGGCGTGGTCAGGGCTCGAAATACTTGGTATATGCAGTAAGAAAGTTGGGGCTGTGCAGGTATTTCTTATGTCTACCTGCGCCTAACCTGTACTGGTCTATTACTGGATACATGTATATTCAGGTTAGTGCAGCATGCAGGTAAAATTGGGTCTGTGCAGGTATTTCTGATGTTTCCCTGCACCTAACCTGCACTTGTTCATGTACTGATTATATGCAGGTTAGTGCAGGCATTTCTGATGTCTACTTGCACCTAACCTGCACTGGTCCATGTACAAATGTACTGGGTATATGCAGGTTGGTGCAAGTAAAATTGGAGCTGTGCAGGTATTTCTGATGTCTACCTGCACCTTGCACTGGTCCATGTACTGGGTATATGCAGGTTAGTGCATGTAATATTGGAGCTGTGCGGGTATTTCTGATGTCTACCTGCACCTAACCTGCACTGGTCCATGTACTGGGTATATGCAGGTTAGTGCAGGTAAAATTGGAGCTGTGCAGGTATTTCTGATGTTTCCCTGTACCTAACCTGCACTTGTTCATGTACTGATTATATGCAGGTTAGTGCAGGCAAAATTGGAGCTGTGCAGGTATTTCTGATGTCTACCTGCACCTAACCTACACTGGTCCATGTACTGGGTATATGCAGGTTAGTGCATGTAATATTGGAGCTGTGCAGGTATTTCTGATGTCTACCTGCACCTAACCTACACTGGTCCATGTACTGGGTATATGCAGGTTAGTGCATGTAATATTGGAGCTGTGCGGGTATTTCTGATGTCTACTTGCACCTAACCTGCACTGGTCCATGTACTGGGCTTACACACAAATGTAGGTGTACGTATTTTCATTATCTGTATCGAATGTCATCACATATGAAGAAATCATGGCAATGGTTTCTGAAAAGTTTCTAATGTGATCAATACTTTATATAAATTCCGAGTGAGGCAGGTAAAATTTGTCTGGTGCAGGCAATTTTCAATGTTGACTGGTGCAGTAAAAAAAGGGATTTCGTGCCCTGCGTAATTTTAAAGCTACTTCGGACCTTTCGAAGGTAATTTTGACGGAGCGCCCAGGCTGCCACTGTGGCCTATCCACGCCATGAAATGGACCATTACGTCCGGGAAGGTGGTCTGAAGAAACACCTGAGATTCTTGGAAGTGAACTTGAGGTCCGGCTGCGATGTAGCCACTGCACCTGAGGACGATAAAACGATAGTACCTTGAGAATACCTTGAGAATCCAACGGTGTTAAAGGCATTTCTGCCTGTGGTGTACACCCTCCTCTCATTCTATGTGTATTCTCCCACTCCAGTGCTTATCCAGCCTTGACTTGAAGCTGTTGACGCTCTCGGCGTCAACCACAGAACTGGGTAGGGAATTCCATAACTGCACTGCTCTTATGGCTAAGGAGTGCCTTCTTACTGCGGCCTTTGCCAGTGGGATCTTCAGCTTATACGAATGCCCTCATGTTTTCTCCACCTGACTCGTTTAAAAAAAAAACTCCTCAGGTTCCACTCTCTCTCTTTTGGTCATGATCTTGTACATCTGTATCATGACCCCCTCACTCTCCTGTATCTAAGTATCTAGCACGCCAGGACGGAGAAGGAGTGACACGTTCTGCCCTTGACAGAGGCCACACATAGACGACTGATGTCTATAGTTCATCTTCCACACTCTAAAGGCATTTGCAGAGCTGATGAAAATCGTCGGTGACAACATGATGTTTTCCATTGTTGGACTGACAGGAAAAGGCAGTTTGTTTTTGACACGTTTTAATTTAAAACGAGCATGTCCAGATCACGATAGCTGAAGTTCTGCTGCAGTTCCTTAACAAGCCGCTAGGGACCCCCCCCCCATGCAAATCTAATCGTTTTGAGGGCTCACCAGGACCTAACTATGTACCAAGTTTCGAAATTTCATGACACACACGCACACGCACACCCATACACACACACACATTCACACACACACACAAACACACAACACACACAAACACACACCAAAAACATAACCTTCTAGCAAAGGTAATAGGATATACCAGTTCGTTTCAGAAAAAAATGCACCGCTCCCGCGCCAGTCTAATCGTATTGTAGACGGGCGTGACGTATCTTCATTTTCCCCGGCACCCCGTAGTATAGACGACTGATGTATTGTTGACGGTTCGGCGCTGGCACGGAGTAAGGCGGTAGAACGCACGTTCTCCGCGTTCCAGTAAACGAACCGTTTGTTCTGAAATATTCCGGCACTCACCGCCCGCGCAATTTCCCGGAATTAAACGGCAGCTTATGGAGATTGCGGCTCTCAGAGATGTAATGATGTGTGTAGATCAGCGGCGAGGGGGGGGGGGGGTCGCTGGGTAGGAAACACGCCAGAAATCATGTCCCAGTGATAGAAGAAAAATGTCCAGACTACGCATGATGTACAAAATGACTAATAAACTGGTGGACGCACCAACTACTAAGCAACTAATAACAGTCCAGAAGAGAACAAGAAATAGCCATGCCTTCAAGTACCAGAGTTATCAACCAAGGATTGAGGTTTTCAAAATGTCATTCTTTCCTAGAACTATCGCAGAGTGGAACTCGCTGTCACCAAGTACAATAGGGGCATTATCATTAGATAGCTTTAAACAATGTTTAGAGTTAGATGTTCGAGGGTTAGGTGTAACACGTCGTGTAATGTAGCCAGCTGCCGCCGCGCCACGTG